>NW_020837946.1:53319882-53800611 GCF_003676395.1 Aethalodelphis obliquidens | reverse complement strand
AAAAAAAAAAAAAAAAAAAAAAAAAAAAAAAAAAAAAAAGATGAACATTATCAGATTAAGGGGAAAAAATTCAACTAATTTATGTTTTCTGGAGTCATAAAACTAAACTGAAGAGACGTAACATTTGAAATAAACTGAAAAGACATAACATTTGAAAAGACATAACATTTGAAAATAAACTGAAAAGTCATAACATTTGAAAATAAGAGGATGAAATATATCAGGCAAAGACAAAAAAGTAAAGAAGGATTAGCAATGTTAATCTCAGACAAATTAGAAATCAAAACAAAAATCACTGTGATTAAAAAATGGTACTCTATATTGATAAATTACACAATCTGTAGGGAAAATAAGGTACTTATGATGTTTACATTTATGACATTTAAATATTTCAAGTAGGTATACCCAGTCAGATCAAAATGCAATAAAAGTAGAAATAAACAACAAAAGGCCAGATGATAAAACAAATCTCTTAGAAATTTTAAGAAAACAACTTAAAGAATAATTCCTAGATCAAATGAAGGAAAAAAACTACAATTACAGACTATTTAGAAAAAAAGAACAATGAGGCTACTATGTTTAAAACCTAAGATATACAGATGACTTTATGCTTAGATGAAATTCATAGCATTAGACAACTTTGTTCATAAAGAAAGAAAAAATATATTAATTAAACATTCAAGTCTAAATTATAGAAAAAGATTCATAAAATAAAACAAAAATTAAAGGGGATTAATTGATTAAATACAAAATCAGAAATTAACAAATTAGAGAAAAATATAAGGAGTTTTTTAAAATGTTGATTCATTGAAAAGCCAAATGAAATATAAAAACATCTGACAGGTGGGATCAAGATGGCAGAGTAGGAAGATCCTGAGCTCATGTCCTCCCACAGACAAACCAAAACTACAACTAGATATAGAACAACTCTTTCTGAGAAAGACCTGAAGAACAGCTCTTCCAAAATTAAGGACAATTTTTAAAAACCACATCAAGATGGGTAGGAGGGGCAGAGATGTGATGTAGTCAGGACACCACACCCACCCTGGTGCAGTGACCCACAAGTGGGAAGGGGTATCACAAACTTGAAGGTCCTCTCTAAGGAGTGAGGGGTTCGAGCCCCACACTGGGCACCTCAGGCTTTGGTACCAGCACTGGGAGGACAAGGCCCCTTAACTAGCTTTGAAAACCAGCAGGGCTTATGCAGAGCTAGAGCGCTGTAAGAAACAGAGTCTTAGAGGGCTTGCACACAGACTCACTCATTCTGAGTCCCAGTGCAGAGGCAGCAGTTTGAAAAGTGCCTGGTGTTCTAGCCAGCCTGCCAAGGTTGCCCCAGCATGCCCCTGGCACATGCCTGCTCCAGCTCCAGCTGGCCTGCCAACGCTGCCCAGCACATGCAGTCTACATTGAAGATGCTCCTACTCAAGACCACACCTTAAAGACTGGGAGAAGTAACTATTTTGTCTAATCCATAGAAAAAAACACAGAAAACCAAACAAAATGAGGAGACAGAGGAATTTATTCCAAACAAAAGAACAAGATAAAACCTCAGGGAAAAAAAAGCCCTAATAAAATGGAGATAAGTAATTTACCTGATAAAGAGTCAAAGCAACAGTCATAAAGTTGCACATCAAACTCAGGAGGGGAGGGCTTCCCTGGTGGTGCAGTGGTTGGGAGTCTGCCTGCCGATGCAGGGGACACGGGTTTGTGCCCCAGTCCGGGAAGATCCCACATGCCGTGGAGCGGCTGGGCCCGTGAGCCATGGCCGCTGAGCCTGCGCATCCGGAGCCTATGCTCCGCAACGGGAGAGGCCACAACAGTGAGAGGCCCGCGTACCGCAAAAAAAAACCCAACAAAACCTCAGGAGGGGAATGCAGGAACACAGTAAGAACTTCAACAGATTTAGGAAATATAGAAAAGAACCAATCAGAGCTGAAGAATACAATAACTGAAATAATACACTAGACAGGATTAAACCACAAATTAGATGATACAGAAGAACATACACACAGCCTGGAAGACAAAATAGTGGAAATCACCCAATTAGAACAGCAAAAAGAAAAAAGAATTTTAAAAAAATTAGGATAGTTTAAGAAACCTCTGGGACAACATCAAGAGTATTAACATTCAGACTTCCCTGGTGGCACAGTGGTTAAGAATCCACCTGCCAATGTAGGGGACATGAGTTCGATCCCTGGTCTGGGAAGATCCCACATGCCGCGGAGCAACTAAGCCCATGCGCCACAACTACTGAGCCTGGGCTCTAGAGCCTGCAAGCCACAACTACTGAGCCGTCATGCCACAACTACTGAAGCCCACACACCTAGAGCCCGTGCTCCACAACAAAAGAAGCCACTGCAATGAGAAGCACGTACACCACAAGGAAGAGTAGCCCCCACTCACTACAACTAGAGAAAGCCTGTGCACAGCAATGAAGACCCAATGCAGCCAAAAGTAAATAAATAAATTTATATTTAAAAAAGAGTAATAACATTCGCATTATAGGGGTCCCAGAAGGAGAAAAGAGAGAGGGGCAGAAAACTTATTTGAAGAAATAATGGCTGAAAACTTTCCCCAAACTAGGTAAGGAAACAGAGCTTTCCTCCAAGATCAGGAACAAAACAGTGATGCCCATCCTCATCACTTTTATTCAATATAAAATTGGAAGTCTTAGCCATAGCAATCAGACAAGAAAAAGAAGTAAAATGTATCCAAATTTGAAGAAAAGTAGTAAAATTCTCACTATTTGCAGATGACATGATACAATATATACAGAAAATGCTAAAGACTCCACCAAAAAAACTATTAGAACTAATAAATGAATCTAGCAAAGGTGCAGGATACAACATTGATATGTAGAAATCTGTTGCATTTCTATACACTAATAATGAACTATCAGAAAGTGAAATTAAGAAAACAATTCTATTTATAGTTACATCAAAAAGAATAAAATAAACTATGAATAAATTTAACCAAAAAAGTGAAAAACCTATACTCTGAAAATTGAAAGACACTGATGAAAGAACTTGAAGATGACATAAATAAATGGAAAGATATACCATGCTCATAAATCGGAAGAATATTGTTAAAATGTCCATAATACCCAAAGCAATCTACAGATTCAATGAAATCCTTATCAAGATATCCATGGCATTTTTCACAGAACTACAAGAAATAATCCTAAAATCTGTATGGAATCACAAAAGACCCTGAATGCAAAAAGCAATCTTTTTTAAAAAAATAAATTTGTTTATTTATTTTTGGCTGCACAGGGTCTTTGTTGCTGCACATGGGCTTTCTCTAGTTGCAACGAGCAGGAACTACCCTTCATTGCGGTGCATAGGCTTCTTATTGCAGTGGCTTCTGTCTGTTGCGGAGCATAGGCTCTAAGTGCACGGGTTTCAGTAATTGTGGCATGCAGGCTCAGTAGTTGTGGTTCACGGGCTCTAGAGCACAGGCTCAGTAGTTGTGGCACACGGGCTTAGTTGCTCCGCGGCATGTGGGAGCTTGCCGGACCACAGCTCGAACTCGTGTCCCCTGCATTGGCAGGAAGACTGTTAACCACTACACCACCAGGGAAGTCCCAGAAAAAGGAGTCTTGTGAAAGAAGAACAAAGCTGAAGGAATCACATTCCCTGATTTCAAACTATACTGCAAAGCTATAGTAGTCAAAACAGCATTGTAATGGGCACATACCCTGAGAAAACCATAATTCAAAAAGAGTCATGTACCACAATGTTCATTGCAGCTCTATTTACAATAGCTGGGGCATAGAAGCAACTTAAGTGTCCATCGACACATGAATGGATAAAGAAGATGTGGCACATATATACAATGGAATAATACTCAGCCATAAAAGGAAATGAAATTGAGTTATTTGTAGTGAGGTGGATGGACCTAGAGTCTGTCATACAGAGTGAAGTAAGTCAGAAAGAGAAAAACAAATACCGTATGCTAATACATATATATGGAATCTAAAAAAAAACAAAAAAGGTTCTGACGAACCTAGGGGCAGGACAGAAATAAAGACGCAGACATAAAGAATGGACTTGAGGACACGGGGAAGGGGAAGGCTAAGCTGGGACGAAGTGAGACAGTAGTATTGACATATATTCACTACCAAATGTAAAATAGATAGCTAACGGGAAGCAGCTGCATAGCACAGGGAGATCAGCTGGGTGCTTTGTGACCACCTGGAGGGGTGGGATAGGGAGGGTGGGAGGGAGACGCAACAGGGAGGGGATATTGGGATATATGTATACATATAACTGATTTACTTTGTTATACAGCAGAAACTAACACAACATTGTAAAGCAATTATACTCCAATAAAGATGTTAAAAAAAAAATGGTGGGGCCAACTCTATGTAGCTTCTCAAGTCTCCTATCCCATTTGTGTGATATTCTGTCTGCCTCTTCTGCTCTTCCTCATTTCATTCCTTGTAAACTGTTCCTCCTTGAAGGAGGCCACCTTTCTTGAAAAGCTACCCCCAGAGTCCCTCAGGTAGACTTTGGAGCACACTTCTTACGGTTCCACTTGTTTAGATTCTGCTCATCACGTTACATTTAAGTTACCAGTCTACAAGTCTATCTCCTTGTCAGACTGTTACTTTTGATTTTGTATTCCTGGCACCACTACATTTCAACCTTGGCTGCATCCCTAGTGCCTAGAGTAGTAATTTTATTGAAGACATTCGAAAGTTATTTGTTGAATGAATAAAAAGCTACTCCAAAACATGAAAGAATCTAAATTGCTAATGATGAAAAAAGGCAAACAATGTTTCAGAGCATATTTTCCTTAGGGATTGGCCACAAACTAGCTTAGGCAAGTTGCTGCATTTTCAAGGGAATTAGCTTCTTCATTAGTAAAATCAGGATGGTGGTTAATGATGATATTCTATATTCTATGACGAGTTCTATTGTAGCAATTATTTTATTTATGGATTTCAATAATCATTTTGATTGAAAAATAAAAAATAGGAGACTGAACCAAGATGGTGGAGTAGAAGGACGGGCTCTCACTCCCTCTTGGAAGAACACTAGAATCACAACTAGCTGCTGGACAATCATCGACAGGAGACACTGGAACTCACCAAAAAAGATACCCCACATCCAAAGACAAAGGAGAAGCCCCAATGGGACGGGAGGTAGGGCTAAATCACAGTAAAATCAAATCTCTTAACTGCTGGGTGGGTGACTCACAGACTGGAGAACACTTATCCCACAGAAGTCCACCCACTGGAGTGAAGGTTCTGAGCCCCACGTCAGGCTTCCCAACCTGGGGGTCTGGCAACAGGAGGAGGAATTCCTACAGAATCAGACTTTGAAGGCTAGTGGGATTTGAATGCAGGACTTCGACAGGACTGGGGGAAACAGAGACTCCACTCTTGGAGGGCACACACAAAGTAGTGTGTGCATTGGGACCCAGGGGAAGGAGCAGTGACACCAGGGGAGACTGAACCAGACCTACCTGCTAGTGTTGGAGGGTCTCCTGCAGAGGCAGGGGGTGGCTGTGGCTCACCGTGGGGACAAGGACACTGGCAGCAGAAGTTCTGGGAAGTACTCCTTGGCATGAGCCCTCCCAGAGTCTGCCATTAGCCCCACCAAAGAGCCCAGGTAGGCTCCAGTGTTGGGTTGCCTCAGGCCAAACAACCAACAGGGAGGGAACCCAGCCCCACCCATCAGCAGTCAGGCAGATTAAAGTTTTACTGAGCTCTGCCCACCAGAGCAACAGTCTGCTCTACCCACCACCAGTCCCTCCCATCAGGAAACTTGCACAAGCCTCTTAGATAGCCTCATCCACCAGAGGGCAGACAGCAGAAGCAAGAAGAACTACAATCCTGCAGCCTGTGGATCAAAAACCACATTCACAGAAACATAGACAAGATGAAAAGGCAGAGGGCTATGTAACAGATGAAGGAACAAGATAAAACCCCAGAAAATCAAATTAATGAAGTGGAAATAGGCAAACTTCCAGAAAAAGAATTCAGAATAATGATAGCGAAGATGATTCAACCTTGGAAAAAGAATGGAGGCAAAGATCGAGAAGATGCAAGAAATGTTTAACAAAGACCTAGAAGAATTAAAGAACAAACAAACAGAGATGAACAATACAATAACTGAAATGAAAACTACACTAGAAGGAAGCAATAGCAGAATAACTGAGGCAGAAGAACGGATAAGTGACCTGGAAGACAGAATGGTGGAATTCACTGCCGCAGAACAGAAAAAAGAAAAAAGAATGAAAACAAATGAAGACAGCCTAAGAGACCTCTGGGACAACATTAAATGCAACAACAAGCACATTATAGGGGTCCCAGAAGGAGAAGAGAGTGAATAAGGACCAGAGAAAATATTTGAATAGATTATGGGAAAGGAAATAGCCACCCAAGTCCAGGAAGCTCAGAGAGTCCCATACGTAAACCCAAGGAAAAACACGCCAAGACACATAGTAATCAAATTGGCAAAAATTAAAGACGAAAAATTATTGAAAGCAGCTAGGGGAAAACGACAAATAACACACAAGGGAACTCCCAAAAGGTGAACGGCTGATTTCTCAGCAGAAACTCTACAAGCCAGAAGGGACTGGCATGAAATACTTAAAGTGATGAAAGGGAAGAACCTACAACCAAGATTACTCTACCCGGCAAGGATCTCATTCAGATTCGATGGAGAAATCAAAAGCTTTACAGACAAGCAAAAGCTAAGAGAATTCAGCACCACCAAACCAGCTCTACCACAAATGCTGAAGGAACTTCTCTAAGTGGAAAACACAAGAGAAGAAAAGGACCTAAAAACACAAACCCAAAACAATTAAGAAAATGGTCATAGGAACACACATATCAATAATTACCTTAAACATGAATGGATTAAATGCTCCACCCAAAAGACACAGGTTTGCTGAATGGATACAAAAACAAGACCCATCTATATGCTGTCTACAAGAGACCCACTTCAGATGTAGGGACACATACAGACTGAAAGTGAGGGGATGGAAAAACATATTCCACGCAAATGGAAATCAAAAGAAAGCTGGAGTAGCAATCCTCATATCAGATAAAATAGACTTTAAAATAAAGAATGTTACAAGAGACAAGGCAGAACACTACATAATAATCAAGGGATCAATCCAAGAAGAAGATATAACAATTATAAATATATATGCACCCAACACAAGAGCACCTCAATACATAAGGCAACTGCTAACAGCTATAAAAGAGGAAATCGACAGCAACACAATCATAGTGGGGGACCTTAACACCTCACTTACACCAATGGACAGATCATCCAAAATGAAAATAAGGAAACAGAAGCTTTAAATGACACAATAGACCTGATAGACTTAATTGATATTTATAGGACATTCCATCCAAAAACAGCAGATTACTCTTT
Source organism: Aethalodelphis obliquidens (assembly GCF_003676395.1). Lineage (NCBI taxonomy): Eukaryota > Metazoa > Chordata > Mammalia > Artiodactyla > Delphinidae > Aethalodelphis > Aethalodelphis obliquidens. Next base: position 53,793,220 of record NW_020837946.1, on the reverse strand, counting down.
CTTAAGTGCGCACAGAACATTCTCCAGGATAGATCACATCTTGGGTCACAAATCAAGCCTCAGTAAATTTGAGAAAACTGAAATCATATCAAGCATCTTTTCTGACCACAAGACTATGAGATTAGAAATGAATTAGAAGGAAAAAAAAGGTAAAAAACACAAACACATGGAGGCTAAACAACACCTTACTAAATAACCAAGAGATCACTGAAGAAATCAAAGAGGAAATCAAAAAATACTTAGAGACAAACGACAATGGAAACACGACGATCTAAAACCTATGCAATGCAGCAAAAGCAGTTCTAAGAGGGAAGTTTATAGCTATACAAGCCTACCTCAAGAAACAAGAAAAATCTCAAATAAACAATCTAAACTTACACCTAAAGGAACTAGAGAAAGAAGAACAAACAAAACCCAAAGTTAGCAGAAGGAAAGAAATCATACAGATCAGAGCGGAAATAAATGAAATAGAAACAAAGAAAACAATAGCAAAGATCAATAAAACTAAAAGCTGGTTCTTTGAGAAGATAAACAAAATTGATAAACCATTAGCCAGACTCATCAAGAAAAAGAGGGAGAGGACTCAAATCCATAAAATTAGAAATGAAAAAGGAGAAGTTACAAGAGACACCACAGAAATACAAAGCATCCTAAGAGACTACTACAAGCAATTCTATGCCAATAAAATGGAAAACCTGGAAGAAATGGACAAATTCTTAGAAAGGTATAACCTTCCAAGACTGAACCAGGAAGAAATAGAAAATATGATCAGACCAATCACAAGTAATGAAATTGAAACTGTGATGAAAAATCTTCCAAAAAACAAAAGTCCAGGACCGGATGGCTTCACAGGTGAATTCTATCAAACATTTGGGGAAGAGCTAACACCCATCCTTCTCAAACTCTTCCAAAAATTGCAGAGGAAGGAACACTCCCAAACTCATTCTATGAGGCCACTATCACCCTGATACCAAAACCAGACAAAGATACTACGATAAAAGAAAATTACAGACCAATATCACTGATGAATGTAGATGCAAAAATCGTCAACAAAATACTAGCAAACAGAATCCAACAATACATTAAAAGGATCATACACCATGATCAATGGGATTTATCCCAGAGATGGAAGGATTCTTCAATATACGCAAATCAATCAATGTCATAAACCATGTTAACAAATTGAAGAATAAAAACCATATGATCATCTCAAGAGATGCAGAAAAAGCTTTTGAAAAATTTAACACCCATTTATGATAAAAAAAACTGTCCAGAAAGTGGGCATAGAGGGAACCTACCTCAACATAATAAAGGCCACATAATGACAAACCCACAGCAAACGTCTTTCTCAATGGTAAAAAACTGAAAACATTTCCTCTAAGATCAGGAACAAGGCAAGGATGTCCACTCTCACCACTATTATTCAACATACTTTTGGAAGTCCTACCCATGGCAATCAGAGAAGAAAAAGAAATAAAAGGAATACAAATTGGGAAAGAAGAAGTAAAACTGTCACTATTTGCAGATGACATGATACTATACATAGAGAATCCTAAAGATGCCACCAGAAAACTACTAGAGCTAATCAATAAATTTGGTAAAGTTGCAGGATACAAAATTAATGCACAGAAATCTCTTGCATTCCTATACACTAACAATGAAAAATCTGAAAGAGAAATTAAGAAAACACTCCCATTTACCACTGCAACAAAAAGAATAAAATACCTAGGAATAAACCTACCTAGGGAGACAAAAGACCTGTATGCAGAAAACTATAAGACACTGATGAAAGAAATTAAAGATGATACAAACAGATGGAGAGATATACCATGTTCTTGGATTAGAAGAATCAATATTGTGAAAATGACTATACTACCCAAAGCAATCTACAGATTCAATGTAATCCCTATCAAATTACCAGTGGCATTTTTTACAGAACTAGAACAAAAAATCTTAAAATTTGTATGGAGACACAAAAGACCCCGAATAGCCAAAGCAGTCTTGAGGGAAAAAACGGAGCTGGGGGAATCAGACTCCCTGACTTCAGACTATACTACAAAGCTACAGTAATTGAGACCATATGGTACTGGCACAAAAACAGAGACATAGATCAATGGAACAAGATAGAAAGCCCAGAGATAAACCCAAGCACATATGGTCACCTTATCTTTGATAAAGTAGGCAAGAATATACAATGGAGAAAAGACAGCCTCTTCAATAAGTGGTGCTGGGAAAACTGGAAAGCTACATGTAAAAGAATGAAATTAGAACTCTTCCTAACACCATACACAAAAATAAACTCAAAATGGATTAGATACGTAAATGTAAGACTGGACACTATAAAACTCTTAAAGGAAAACATAGGAAGAACACTCTTTGACATAAATCACAGCAAGATCTTTTTTGATCCACCTCCTAGAGTAATGGAAATAAAAATAAAAATAAACAAATGGGACCTAATGAAACTTCAAAGCTTTTTCACAGCAAGGAAACTATAAACAAGACGAAAAGACAACCCTTAGAATGCAAGAAAATATTTGCAAACGAATCAATGGACAAAGGATTAATCTCCAAAATATATAAACAGTTCATGCAGCTCAATATTAAGAAAACAAACAACCCGATAAGAAAATGGGCAGAAGACCTAAATAGACATTTCTCCGAAGAAGACATACAGATGGCCAAGAAACACATGAAAAGCTGCTCAACGTCACTAATTATTAGAGAAATGCAAATCAAAACTACAATGAGATATCACCTCACACCAGTTAGAATGGGCCTCATCAGAAAATCTACAAACAACAAATGCTGGAGAGGGTGTGGAGAAAAGGGAACCCTCTTGCACTGTTGGTGGGAATGTAAATTGATACAGCCACTATGGAGAACAGTATGGAGGTTCCTTAAAAAACTAAAAATAGAGTTACCATATGATCCAGCTATCCCACTACTGGGCATATACCCAGAGAAAACCATAATTCAAAAGACACATGCACCCCAATGTTCATTGCATCACTATTTACAATAGCCATGTCATGGAAGCAACCTAAATGCACATCAACAGACGAATGGATAAAGAAGTTGTGGTATATATATACAATGGAATATTACTCAGCCATAAAAAGGAACGAAATTGGGTCATTTGTTGATACGTGGATGGATCTAGAGACTGTCATACAGAGTGACGTAAGTCAGAAAGAGAAAAACAAATATTGTATATTAACACATATATGTGGAACCTAGAAAAATGGTACAGATGAACTGGTTTGCAGGGCAGAAATTGAGACACAGATGTAGAGAACAAACCTATGGACACCAAGGGGGGAAAGTGGTGGGGGGGGGGTGGGGATGGTGGTGTGCTGAATTGGGCGATTGGGATTGACATGTATACACTGATGTGTATAAAATGGATGACTAATAAGAACCTGCTGTATAAAAAAATAAATAAAATTAAATTTAAAAATTAGAAAAAAAAGAAAAAGATATATAAAAACACTGGATGGAGAACATATTGAGGTCCTTGCAGGAATGAACAAAATGACTTCAAACCCCTAATAGAAAACAAAAAGCTATTTCTGATTGAAGTCGCTACATGACATGCCAGTGAGCATTTCAAAACATAAGATATTTAAATGTTAATCCAAATAACAGTGATCTACCTCCAAGGAACAAGTATGTTAGAATACATTTTAGAAAGAATTGTTCTTTCAGAAAAATTCTCAATTGTTTATTTTGTCCGTAAATTTTACACTAGTTCCCTATGGTGAAATGATTATTTTTTTTAATGTATGAAAACAATTGTATGACACATACAGATGAGATGGACAGTACAAACATTTGCTAGTTAAAACTGAATGTAGAAATGTAGCAAACTTGACAAAGGTCTATGTTTTGTAAAGTTCAAGTCAGCATTTTGGACTTCATGGTAAATCTAATTGTCTCATTAAGTTGAGTCCATTAGTTTCTGAAACCCAGGTTTAAGTAAGAATGCATTCTGGGATTTGTAGTTCCCATGGGCTGAGGACTGTATGAATGACTAGGAAGATATCAACATATTCCTTTTTATGCATCTCTGGGGTATGCCTCACTAAAACAAAGTAAACATATGTGAAAGCAAACATGTTCTGTCATTATCACAACCACATTGCCAATGCTGATATAAAATGTATTCTAAATCAAAGTTTATAGTGATCTCTTGCTATTTCTTCTAATGCTAATAACTGTCCTGACAAATTTGTTTCAAAACTCATCATACAATCCATACTAATGACCAGTATTTTAAGAATAATTGCCATTTGCTGATGGGTGAGTTGTATTTATCTATAAATATAACAGTCTTAGAATTAATAAATATTACTAGTTTACTGTCAATCTGATTCTAATTCTACTGCCAAGCATTTTGGTTATTAGATTACATTTCAGAGTCAGGATGAAGATACCATCTGAAATTTCCTTCCTACAGATGAGATCTGAATTTTGATTTTCTGAAGTTTTCTTGAAACCACACCTCGCCCTCTCTGTCAGGTAATTTAAAATACATCCAAGTAAAGAAGAGCATAAAATCTGGTTTTAAAAGCCACAGAGGGCTTCCCTGGTGGTGCAGTGGTTGAGAGTCCGCCTGCCGATGTAGGGGACACGGGTTCGTGCCCCGGTCCGGGAAGATCCCACATGCTGCGGAGCAGCTAGGATCCGTGAGCCATGGCCACTGAGCCTGTGCGTCCGGAGCCTGTGCTCCACAACGGGAGAGGCCACAACAGTGAGAGGCCTGCGTACCGCAAAAAAAAAAAAAAAAAAAAAAGCCACAGAATTTCTTTTGGCTTCTTTAGAGCTTTGAAATTACCAAACATACAAAAATTCAGAGAATATTTTAGGGTATTCTATTTAAGTCAAGAACAGAACAAAACAAGTTAACCCAAAACTGGGATGTATTTAGAAATTGCCTACATGTTGGATTTATCTATGGAAAAAATAATAACAAGAAAAAACTAATACTGCAGTGAACAAGCCCAGCACACAGCATTCTAAATAACTTTCATTACAAGAGGTAACAAATAATACAAGAGGAATGGGATGTTTGCTTCCCATCCCTACCCCTGCTTCAATACAGTGTGTGTCTCTTAATATAAGATACTTCTCTGGGATACTTTGTACTTTCCTATCTTCCAGATGAGCAACACCTCATTTCCCTCTTCTCTGTAACCCCAGTGAAAATACACTACCACCAGCCACAAGGAAGCCCCCCAGCTACTGGCCCAGATGTCAACTACCCAGTATTACCATTACTGCAGCCTTCCTCTCCGACAGCTCCAAGGCTGCCCTTGAGGGGTCTGTTCCTGAAATAATGCCCTGTGGCCTCCTTCTCTATCTCTCTTCAATCAATTCCTTGGCCAGAATCCTCCCCAAATTTCCAACAAAGTCCAGCTTGTTCATTTGAGTTTCATGGCAGGTAATATTACTTGAGATATCACTTAATTATAACTTGTAACTTAATTGTAACTTGTTATTTGTGTTTTACATGCATGGGGCATGGGTGGAGAGAGAAAAAGAAAAGAAATTAAACAATGTGAATGCACCTTTGTTCAATGTTATCAGCTTCTAAATACTTCATAAGATGTTAATATACAGCAAAAAACCACCCTGAGAGGAAAACAGTGGGGATTTTCATATGAAATTGTTCAAATAGTATTCAATGCCCACTCTTCAGGATATTGTAAGGGATCTCCACAACCATCTAAGAGATTAACTAGATGACGTTTAAGGTCCCATCAAATTCCATGGTTTCGTGATACAATAATCCATTAATTCACTCAACTTTATTGAGTACCTACCACTTGCAAGGTACAAGGAGCAGCTGAAATCTAGACTTTGTATGCAAAATGTTCAACTTTGTTTTCTACCACATTTCATACAAAGGGGTTAATATTAAAGCTGGTGTTGGTAAAAGGCTTATGATATCCAAGTTCTTATTGAAATACAAAAATAAAACCATTGTTCATACTATTGAAGAAATGTATTTTTTCTCTCTTGATAGGACATAATTTGTTTTTGCTATTGAAGACTTTACTTTTTCTTCCTTTCTTAGACACACAAACACTAATGAGAAAATTAAGTTGCTATGGCAGGTTTGTTGGTTTTTTTTTTCTTTTTGCCAATAGAATAGCTTTTTTCTTCCCTGTCAATAGTACCTTTCTTTCATGTGAGAAACCCTTGATATGTGACTTTAGGAAGGGCCAACCCTGCTTCCTCACCCATTGACAAGGGAAGGCAATGATATAGGGCTAGCTCACAGGAGTTACCCACCCCAGTTATGAATTGGTCGATAGATGCAAGGACGAAAATGTGATTGATTCATGGATGGAAGATGTTCCAAGCCTGGAAAAGCCTATTCCTCCAGAGTCCTTCTGTGGGAGCTATCTAAAAAGACCTTTCACCAGAGTTACTAAGTTGGTAGAATGTGAACCTAAAGTAGGTGGTTGGCCATCCTACCAGCCATGTGTGAAAGCTCGTCCAAGAGATGGAGAGACAAAGCCTTGACAACATTACTGTGTTCCTGATCCAGCTGTGCCTGACCCTCCTACTTACACAAATAAACACATTCAGCAATTTAGTTCACACTTCTCATGGCTTCTCCAAACTGAACCTACTTAATGAATACATGAGACAAATTAAAATCACCTCTGTCTTTGAACTGAGGGTTAGCAAAAGAACTGTATGTGATAAACATCATTATTTAGCCACTTTAAAAAACATGTGACTCTGGAATATGGTTTTTGAACAGAGTGAAGTGTCAGTCCCTGAAGATCAGTTATTTTCCCCAGCACCCCCTTTCTGACTGCCCATTCAGCCCCTCCCCACGTCCACAATGTCTAAATAAAACTGTTTTACTTTAAATAGTTGAGGATCAGAAATAAAAGACTTAAATTTTTAAGGTCTAACAAGAATCTTGGTTTTGACATCTATAATGAAACATTAACTAATAATTGTGCAGTAATACTATCCCTTCTTTTAGTAAGTAAAATGATAAAATATTTCATAACACTTATTTCAAAACACTTTTGAAATAAACATCATGGGATCACTGTCAAGTTCAGTGTTCAATGATTTCTCCTGTCTCCACTACTTAAAATATGTCTGGATTAACTACCATTTATTACATTCACCTGTCATCACTTAGCTTATCTGTCACAATCACACAGTAATGATAACTGATTCAGAAGGAGTCCCAGGAAATACATTTTCTTAGCTTAGCCCAGAACATCTCAGTGTGGCAGTATGCACAAAGTGACTGATGTCATCTTCTGTATTCTGTTATCTTCTTCGGAGCAGGTATTTTATCAAAATGGCTGAGTCTTGATTTTTAAAAAATTAACAGAGTTGCTGAAAAGTCTGAGTAAATCTGAGCTTTAGGTTATCTATGTTATTGATTTTAGTAAATTGTTATTTTTAGTGTTTTGGCCAAAGTTACATAACATACTGCTAGCCATCTCCTTTGCTAACATTAGGGTTGAGCAATGCTCATTCATCAGATATTTGTGGAGTCCCTACCATGAGCCTGACTTTGAGATATTTTCCAAGGTCACAGAGAGACATATGACATGGTGTCCTAACAATACAGGCTAGTGTGATGTATATATTCCCATAGCATTTGGTAGGGTTGTCCTGGGCATTAACCAGTTCTAAGCCCTTTGCAACCACCTCTGCAGCTGAATCCTCCCTATCTTCCTCTACTGCTCAATGCTCCCAAACCTCAGGCAGTGAACTGGCTGCACAAGCGCCACCTGGGGGAGATTTGGGAAAATGCAGGTTCCCAGGCCCTGCTTCAGAGGAATCTGACTCAATAGATTTGTAGTGAAAAAATGGGGATCTATGTTTCTTAAAAAAAACTACCCCTTGAGTATTGTGTGCAACCATGTTTTGGAAGCACTTTTCCACATATCCATTCTTCTGAGGATGGAAAATAGGACAGCTATTCATGGGTCAGTATTAGGGCTTTTAAAAACCCACCAGTTCCCAAAATATTTCTATCACTGGACTTACCAGGGCGCCTGATAATTTCTCCTTTATAGTAGTTCTTTTAACTTTAGGCAGAGGTCATTCTCTACCTAAAATATAGCAGTGATTATTCATTAGCCATAAGATAAAGAGAAACCTCCTCTCTGTGGCATACCTGGCCCTCCATGATCTGGCGACTGCCTACCTGTCCGTCCCTATTTGTCTCAGGATCTTTTTCTCAATACCCTTCTCCCTTGCCTGTAGCCCAGTGATGCAAAATTTCTTACTGCTCTCCTAATGCTCCACACAGGCTCAGCTCTGGGGCCTTGGTATGTGCTCTTCCTACTGCTCAGCTGTCTGCCACACCTTTTATACCTAGAAAATAATCTTATGAAGAATGCCCTGATTCCTTCCTATACTCTCCTTTTCCCCTGTAACTATATTTTATACAGGTTTCTGCTGAAGCCTCTCTAAACTTACTGGACTTAACTTGTTTAAATGTTCATCTTTTGATGTTTGAAACTTAACTTTAAATAGTCCCCTCCCTCCCCCAAAAAAAGAAAAGGGGAGGGGGAGAGGGAGAGGGAGAGGGAGAGGGAGAGGGAGAGGGAGAGGGAGAGGGAGACGGAGAGGGAGAGGGAGGGGGAGAGGGAGAGGGAGAGGGAGACGGAGAGGGAGAGGGAGAGAGAAAACTGCAATGTTAATGGAAGAATGTTAACAATTAGTAAATCTAGGTGAAGGATCTCTGTAGGATTGAAATTTTTCAAAATGAAAAGTTAACTACCCCAAATGGCCTACCTTTGTGTAAGTTTCTGGAGTATGGGAAGCATCGTACTCGCCTCTCACTGTTGTGGCCTCTCCCGTTGCGGAGCGCAGGATCAGCGGCCATGGCTCATGGGCCCAGTCGCTCCGCAGCATGTGGGATCCTCCCGGACCGGGGCACGAACCCGTGTCCCCTGCATTGGCAGGCAGACTCTCAACCACTGCGCCACCAGGGAAGCCCCCATACTCATCTTTTATTGCCCACATCTAATACCTGCTTTCATTAACTACTGAATGAATCAGTGAGCGAGAGGAATAGCACATTAATATCTTGATCTCTTTTGATGCATGAGTTAAATTTTACCTTGTGGAAAATAGTTTGAATTCCAGCTGAGGTTGGAGGGGTTGGGGGTTGGGATTGTGGTGGAGGGTCAGGAGCAGAGGAGGCTGGACTTTCTAAGCTGCTGAGACTGTTTCTACAGGGTAGAAGGTGCAAGAAATGGTGAAGTTGGGATGAACTGTCCCCCAGGCAAAACTTGATTACAAAACGTATTCCCTGTGTCAGGCCCCATGCTTTGAGAATTATTATTTTTTTTTTTAGTAGGGGCTGAGGAAGATTTTGCACACCCATAAAAATGTAGCTGTCTATTCATTTGGAATTTCAATTTTCACACAGCAGAAATACTTCTAAGTTACAATTATCAAACTTTTAATTTTATCAGACATTCTGAACTTCTTAATTATTACTTACAACAAAAATAAGTGCCTACCAGTGACCTATTAGTCCAACTTTCCCCACATATTACTTTCTTGATTTGTATCGAAATAATAGTTGACCTTTCCAAAATAATAATAATAATGACTGTAGTTCTATCTTTTTACTAAGATATCTTTCTATCTTTACACTAATGTGTCTCTTTAGCCCATTTACTAACGTGCTAAGGAGACACATTATTCCCTTGTAAACTGGAGGACCCATCCTACAAATGAGCTTCCAGTTTCTACTTATGTCTTAATTTGGGAGAAAGTTGCCCTATCAGGGTGTTCCTGGGGAGTTAAAAACACCTGGGCCCTCACCTCATGAGTCTTCTCTGAGCCCTTCTTTACACCCTCATTCCCTGTTACTTGCTTTAGAGCATAATAAAGCCCTCCCTTCACCTTGGTGCCTTCCTTAAACTGGAAAAAAGAGGCAGGTGCGTTACACAAAATATCACAGAGAAAAATTAGTTAGACACTATCTGAAGTGCAAAAAAAAAAAAAACCCCAAAACTACTTCAATTTTTCAAACTCTAAAGAAAAAAAAATCCATTTCTTGTCCTTACTTTGAAAAAAAAACCCATATTCTCAGATATAAAAAATCCACTGTCAGGTTAAAGAAGCCTCAGGGCAGTCACCAAATACAACACTTAGATTAACTGACAGTAGCAGTAATAACATGTTTTGGTTTTGCTTAGTTTTTTTTTTTTTTTTTTTAAAAAAGCTAGTTGATAAAACAGAACAAAATGGAATGCCCAGTTGACAGTGTAAGCAGGCTTTGTGTTGACAATGAGATATGGAGCCTCTAAGATGAGCAATAGCTTGCCTCAGGACTCGGTCAAGGCCAGCTTAATTGAAGTTTTCCTCTCCCACTTGTTTAGTCATTAAACTCAGGAAAGTATTTTGGAATTGGATCTGAGAAAAAGACACTCTGGCCAACATCATAAAGCTGGTTATTTAAAGAGATGCTAAAAGGCACTACTTTCCCTTTGGGTTCCAAAAGAATAGGAAACCAAAGCTATTCTGAGATACCTGAAAAATGCACTTTTTAAGTGTAGCTTTGAAATCGCTGGTTTTAAGTATAGCATATTTTATGGACATTATACCATCTCAACTGCCATGCAGCACACGAAAAGGATTATGGATTTTCTCTTCAGTGGAGCATTAAATAGTCCCCTGAATAGTAATTTTCTAAAAGAGCAAATATAGATGGCGTATCCTGCATATGTTTTCCTGATACTGCAGAGTCTATCTGTAACACACACTGCAGGATACAGGTAACAGTTTCTGGTTCATAGAAAAAAAAAAACAAAAAAACAAAACTCAGTTTTACCGCTAAAGTGAAAGCAATTAATTTAGGATACTTAAAAGCAAAGAGTGAAATTTGTGGAAACTTTTGAGAATAGTAGATTGTTAAGTTCATTACTTTTGTCAGTCTCCTGCACATAACATCACAGATTTGTTCTGGCTTTTGCTGTTCTTTTTAACTTACTTTGTTCTTGTTCTTTTTAGAATACTTACACTTTCATTTCTGCCTACCCACAACCTCTTAGCCTTCACATCCCAATTCCAATGCTGCCTCTTCCGTGAAACCTTTCTATTCACCCCAGCCAAAAGCAATTCCTCCTTTGCCTGGATTCCTTTGTCACTTTATTTTCACCTTTCTAATTTGCATGTTACATTTCACTCTATAGTACAATTGTGAAAGAGCAAGTTGTAAATTCTGTCGATTATAAACCAGATGAGAGCACGGACTTTCTATAGGACAGTACAATATTTCTTTTTTTCAATTTGTTCAAGTTGAAGCTACCGCAAAAGGTAAATAGCAAAAAAATAGTAAAATCAGTGCCTCAAAATTCATATTCTGGAAAAGTTTTGACTTAAAAAGCCAACAGAATTAGATGTTCCATGTGATTCATGGGCTTCTTATAAAGTAGCCCTTTGTGTTTAGAAGACTAAGATACTAAAACAGTCATTGAGACATTAGTGAAGGATGTTTGCTTACAAATGCTGATGAATCTGCAGTAAAGAAGGGTCCCAATGACACCACCGCTGGACATAGTCAGGTACTGGCTAATGATACAGAAAGCCCATTCAGAGAACAAATAAAGCTAGAAAATAGGCTTATTGAAACTTGATTATTGCACAGATATTGCTAATATGATAATTTTTTTTACTATACATGCAATGTAAATATGGTGATATGAAGGAAGAATTCCTTTTTTCTGCTTTATTGTTGATAAACACAACTAGCTCTGAAATGTAGAAAATTAAATTGGATTGCACTGTCAACAAATATATTTTGAAATTTAAGTTTTGTGGGGGTCTATGTTCTGATGGCACAACTGAAATGACAAGAAAATATCCTGGACTCATACTAAGGAGATTTGCTGCAATGAAAATCAACATCACGCTTCCTTCATCAAGAAAGTCCTACTCTGGAAAAGAAACTACAACTGCACTACACGGTGTGCTTAGTGACATAATGAAGATCGTAGATTTATAAAAGCTAACGCATGACATTTGATATCATTTTCTTTATTACGTGATCAGATGAAAGCTGGTGATGGCCAACCACTATTGCATGCTGAGGTACGATGGTTACTGAGAGAAAAATTTTTTTCAAAAACGTGTAACTACAAAGTAAACTTCCAGTGATTCTGTAAAGTAAAAATAAATAAATAAATAATAAAATAAAATTCATATCCTGAGAAGAAAGGTCATTAAAATTTTCTTTCAGATAATAATTCCTTAAAAGCCAATTTTTAAAAAAATCCAGTTTCCATTAGATTATAAGTTCCCAAAAGCCAGACCACGCCCCACTTTCTTTAGCCTCCCACTGCTCCAAGTTCAAAACCTTGTGGTTTGTCAGTGTTAACTATTATTTGGTGATTCAAAACTACTACTGTGTCTACCAAGCCAACGCTACAGTTTACATGGCTCTATGTACTTGCCATTTTAAGATTAAAATCTCCTTGGATCCCAGTACTTAATACAAATCCAAAAACGTAATACATATCCCAAATATTTCTATTATCTTGGTGTGTGTTTTCCTAGAGACTTCAGGAACTGATAAAATATATTCATGATCTACACCACTGATGAGTGAGGTACCTTCATATTTAGAAAAATAAATGACTCCTACAGCCTTATTTTCATATACGTAGAACATGAATGGTGAGAGAGATGCATTCATTATAAAGACCTATCAATACTGAGGCCTCACTACTGTATACTTCGATTACTCAATACTACATTTTGTCTTGTGTCAGTAATTCTAATTTAACTACATAATGCTCTTAGCAGTGTTCAGGTAGGCAAAGCTACTCAGAACTATTACATATTTTCTTTCTCTATTTTCTTTATTCACACCTTGCTTTATATCAAAAGTAAAATGATTATTCTACAGTAGGAGACTACACTTTAATAACTGCAACACACTTATCAGAAGAACTAAAATAAGAAAGTAATGCAATACTAAATGCTGGTGAGGATGCAGAAAAACTGAATCCCTCAACATTGCTGGTAAGAATATAAAATGGTATAGCCACTCTGCAAAACAGTCTGGTACTTTTATATAAAAATAAACATAAAATTACCATAAGACTCAGTATTTATCCCAGAGAATTGAAAACTTCTGTCCACAGAAAAGACTGTACATGAATGTTCATAGCAGCTTTATTTGTAATACCCCAAACCTGGACACAGCTAATATGTGCCTGAATGGGTGAATGATTAAACAAACTGGTACATTCATACCATCGAATGCTATCTAGCAAAAGAAAGGATGAGCTATGTTACATACAACTTGGATGAATCTCAAGGGCTTTATGATGTGTGAAAAAGACCAAATGCAAAAAGTCAAAACTGTACGCTTCCATTTATATAAATAACATTCTTGAATAATGAAATTATAGTGATGGAAGACAGATTCGTGGTTGCCAGCGTTTAGGGGTTGTGCCTGGGAAGAGATACAAATGAGTATAAAGAGGTAGCAGAGGGAGATCTTTGTGATAAAGGAATTCTTTGATTGCAGAAGTGGTTATACTAAATCTACACATGTGATAAAAAGATAGAGTACTATGCAAATACATTGTATCAATATCAAGTTCCTGGTTTTGTATTATACTATAATTGAGTATGTTATAACCACTGGAGGAAACTGGGTGAAGGATACCCAGGTCCTTTCTGAACTAACTTTGCAACTTCCTGTGAGTCTAAAATTATTTCTAAAAATGGTTAAAATTAAAAATATATAAAAAGAAAATAAAATCTTGTAAATATGTAAAACTGGATGGAATTCAATGACAGTAAGCATATACTAGGACTCTTCTGGGCATCTAGGTCTATATTGTTGCTCCATATTTATTTTTTAATGTTACTTGTATGCTATCAGTCTTCCTCTAGATTGTAAGTTTCAGGAGGGCAATGATTTTCATCTGTTTTGTCCACTGATGAATCCCAAGAGCTTAGATCAGTGTTTGCATACATAACGTATTCAGTCAAAATCTGTTGAATGAGACAAGTGAGACAGTAGATCTATTGCTTTAGCGTGTATATGCAATAACTTACGGTAAAAGATGAAAAGATACTCACAGTCTCAGATCCTGATCATGAGAATTGTAATAATCATACCAAAACATCTTTTTATCTCCTTAACTTTCCATTTGATCTTGTCTTTCATTTACTCAAGTAAGTGCAGACACACAGTTACTCTAACTGTTGCTTATGTAAGTTCTCAGTAAACAAAAAACGCCTTGTTAGCCTTGAAGTATATAACTTGACATTGTAAAGCACAAAAATAATTTTAAAAATATGAAGTTCTATTATATTTTTAAAAAATAATAATAGTTAGGACTTCCCTGGTGGCACAGTGGTTAAGAATCCGCCTGCCAATACAGGGGACACGGGTTCAAGCCCTGGTCCGGGAAGATCCCACATGCCACGGAACAACTAAGCCTGTGCGCCACAACTACTGAGCCTGCGTTCTAGAGCCCGTGAGCCACAACTACTGAGCCCACATGCCACAACTACTGAAGACCGCACGCCTAGAGCCCATGCTCCACAACAAGAGAACCCACCGCAATGAGAAGCCCACGTACCACAATGAAGAGTAGCCCCCGCTCACCACAACTAGAGAGAGCCCACGCACAGCAACGAAGACCCAACACAGCCAAAAATTAATTAATTAATTAATTAAAAATAATAATTAACATTGACTTTAAAATGTTGTAACAATATAGTTCAATATATCAGTATAGCTCTTAGTCTCATAGTGATGGGAAGATTATTTAAATAGATAAGACATGAGAAAATAATTTTGTGCTATTTTATCATTATAATAAGTAACTTTATTATAACAATATAATAATAATACTTTATTATTATTATGATCACTTAGAATCCAAAGAATTCCATAGAAAGCATTTGCGTGTCTCAATACAAGGCTGTATCTTGTCCTGCTACTCTAACCATATGAGGATCTTTAGAACTAAAATATAAAAGTTTAATTTTACCTAATTTTGTCCTTAGCCTGTATGTGAATTATGTGACGTCCCCCACCAGGTGTTCCTCTGGCCAATCCACACTGCCTCCGCCAGGGGCCCTAAGGATCTGCACACCAGAATCTTCCATGCTGGCACAGAACAAGACTTAAGTCACTTTTCCCCATTGGGGACCAAGGCATCTTCATTGTAGGCTGTGATGTAAAGCACTTTTTGTGAAATCAAGTGTACACTTCTAGATAGGATGAGGCCTGAGTGCTCAGCTTGTGCCAGGAGACCTCAGGATCCGGCATAGTGGAAAGATCATGACAAACTGGATTTTAATCAGAGTGGGAGTCCCAGCTCAGCCAGTTACCTGCCCAGAGCAAGTCATCAAACCTCTCTGAGAACAGACTGGTGGCTGCCAGAGGCAATGTGCTTTCCTCATAATATTGTCATAAGGACAAAATGAGATGATGCATGGAAAGTGTTTAGCACAGTGCCTGGCCACTGCAGTCTTCTATAAGGTTAGTAACTGTTAGCATCATCATCATTACTAACAGTTGCCAAAATGTAAGATAATGGTAAGGTCATAAATGTTCTGGAAACCACACACTTCCTTTTATAGGCAGTTTACGCCTTTATTTCACTATCAACATAGGATATATACCCTCCTCTGTAAACCATACTTATTGAATTTAAGTTTTAGTTTATACATACAGTATGGAAACAAAATGGCTTTCTGGCTTAAAATATTTTCTGATGCAAGAGAAAGGAACATGCCATACCTAATTCCAGCTGTGAGAACCTGACTGCACATGCCTATTTGATGGTGTTATCACCCTGCCCTGTTTGTAAGGCACACACATAACTGGCACACACATAACGGAACTCGATGTCTGGTTGGCTTCCAGTTTGAAACAGAAGCTGCAGCTAATGGGCTGCTGAAAACCCTGAGGGCCATAGCTGTCCAGGGTGGAAACAGCCTCTAACTGAAAGCTTGCCGTGGCCCTCATTCAGTTAAGAATTCTTGGGGCAACTCTTTAACTTTCAGTGGTTCCTGTGCTAAAACCAAATTAGTAAAATATCAGATGGTTCTGCTGTTGCTAGGAAATGTCAGTAACATAAGCCATGACAGAAATGGACAAAATTAAGAAAACTAACTTGGAAAATTCTGACATTGTATTGAATCAGTCAATGTGGATTAAAAACAAAAATAAGCAGGTCTTTTTTTTTTTTTTTTTTGGTCACTTTTCAAACCAGAGCCATTTACTAAAGACCCATAAAACATCCATTTTAGCAGAAAATCTACTCATAAAGGAAATGCCAGAACCACCTTTCCCTTTCAAAGTTACAACTTATTCCCTTTATAATTATATGTAAACAGAATCAGATATTTTCTTTTCCTCAATTTACTGCGAAAAAATTTCTGTACAAAGATTTCTTTTGTACAGACCCAATAAAATACAGTATTTTAAAACAGATTTAAAATGTATCCAAAGGGCTCTACAACATTACTTTTCATAAATGAATTTTCTTAACTTTTCCTTCTTGGGTATTTGCATACAAATGACTCTTCCATGTCTGCTCCATGAAATGACGTAAATAATATAATTAGAAATAATCTACAGGTGCATGGATTAGATTATTAGCAGTGGTTTCTGTTGTTTGAGGGGTGTGCCTGTACCCTTGGATTTGTTTAGATTTTACTACCTTTCCCTCAGATCTGTAGCTTTTTATGTGACTGAAAAAACAGAGTCCTGGAGGCTTATCAAGAATGTCATTGTGTGTTTTACTGGAGAACTTGAACTCTACCATGCTTGAATAAAAAACCAAAATAACAACAAAGAGAATGACACATTCCCTAAGACTTGATGAAAGCTAGGACATTGGGAAGTTTTTGTACCAAACAGAAGGATAAATAAATACAAGTACTAAACTAACATTTGTTCACAGGATGAAGCCAAAGTAGAGGAAAGAGACAGCTACTTCTGTCTTAAAGAGTTAGCTCTCTTCCCTGACCCAGAAACAAAACTTCTCACGCCCAATACTCCCACAGCCCCATATTTCAAGTTTGACCTTAAATTCTACCTTCTCCATGAAACTACTCCAGCTAAATCAATTTCTCTTTTCACCCGAACTTGCCTATTGTACTTTCACTATCATCAATTTTCATCTGGGGACCTAATTAATCATCCAGTGCCTTGATGTTGTGATTTCACTGCTTCATGGGTCTCCTAGGGTCATTTCCCGATATGTTATTACGTATTATAAATTTCTAGAGGCCAAAGATGTCTCTTCTGTTTCTTTTGTGCCTCCCCACCCTGAAATGCCAAGTACAGAGCCAGGAACACAGCAGACAGGGAGGCCAGTCCAGCAGAGCAGAGCCATCATGGTGCTAAACAACTAGACTCTTGCAAATCCTCTAAGATCCACGGCCGTAACATTGATAAGAAATTACAGAGTGGTCCTTTTCAGTCAATTGAGAAGTCACATCCTTACAACTCTCGAATGAGTGGGATTTTATACTCCAGCTAATGGCCGAGGCATGCAGCATGCTGAGTACAGACACAGCACAGAGGCACACCACGGCAGTTGGAGTCCCAGCTCCACTGCTTCCCAGCTGTATGGCAAATGGCTTGTGTGTTCATTAGTTTCCTCATTTGTAAAATGGGGATTAAAAGTAATAGTAGCTGATAATCATTCAACACTTACTATGTTGTGAAGCACTGTTCTAAAGTCTTTAAATGTTTTAACTCATTGAATCCTCACACACACCTTATTAGGTAGGCACTATTATAAGCCCATTTTACAGGTGAAGAAACTGAGACAGAGAGAGGGCAAGAGTGTAACTTTCCCAGAGTTACACATCTATGCAGCAACCCCCGGATTCACATCTAGGCAGGCAGAGCTTACATGCTCACCTGCAAGGTGTATTGCCTCTCATAAAATTTACCCCTCATGATTATTTTAAGGATTAAACAAATTAATAGTTTTAAAATATTTATTAATACTTCATATTAAATATTTTAAAGTGGTTGACACATAGCAAGTACTCAATAAAAGTCCACGGTATTATGTTTATAGGTATGTCATAATTTAGGCTTCAAAACTCTACAACTAATTTAAACAAAAATGATCTAGATAATAACTTAATATATGCTGACACAATCTCTGCCCAGAAGGAAGCTTACACTCTTAGGAGAAATATATATGCATGTAGAAAAACTAAGCAAACCGATGTTAAAAGTGACACTACCTGATGAGGAAGAAGCCATTAGACCTGCAGGTGGCAATTGTGGCTTGCCCTTGCCCCATCCAGCGTCTTATCACATAGGGCTCTAGGTAGCTCCTTTTAGCAGGTACCCAAGATGATTCTGGTGTAAATACTCATAAACCACACTTTCAGCACATTTATATAGGCCACACTTGAACAGGTACCATAATAGAGTGTGAGACTATACTTATATAAAGAGGTGCTGATTGAGAAGCCCAGCGGAAACAAGTGGAGAGAGATGGGCCCAAGGTGGGGCTGGAGCCCAGGGAATGCTTCCCAGAGGAGGGATACTTAGCATTCTAAAGCAAGGACATCAATGATTCACTCGGAAACGCATCCTCCAGCTCAGTTAAAAGAAGAATAATGACACAAATCAGAAAAACTAAAAGTATGAATAATTTAACAGTTCCACCCTGTTCTCTTAGGAGCCCAAATGTTCTGTACATTAATAACTGAGTCTTCTTAAAACCCTCAGAACTGCTGTGAGCAAGATGAACACGGTATGTGAATACCATTAAATCATCACTATTGTCTTTACCACAGTCCTTTTTTACACATTTCCTTTTTTACTACACAGAGATGAATGGTTCCTGAAATTATGTAAAGGATACATGTATTCACTCATTCACTCATTCATTTATTCACTCATTCTACAAACACAATTTGTTGAATATCTAATCTACGCACAGTGCTATAGGTCCTAAGGGGAAACACGTTCAACAGTCTAATGAAGACGACAAAAATGAAACATAGACGGTTTTCCATGAAACAGATGATATAGTAGAGGTAGGTAGTCTACAAGTTGCAGAGGGGCCTCAGAGGAGAATGTGGTCAATAGCATAAACGGGGAGGATTGCAGACAGGTTTCAGAGAGCAATAATAACTTCCTCACTGTCAAATCTCACGACACATTCCTCAAACACGCTGCTGCTTCCAACACTATCCAAGACTGTCTTGAAATTTCCTTTTGCCCAAATCTTGTGATGAGACCCTGATTATTTTTGCCTCTAACCTTCCACGGCCCTTTCCCAATTCCATTGATGGCACCTCTGTTCAAGCCTTTTAATGTGGTTGTTTGATGGTAGTTGTTTCTCCTGGTTTGGGCCAGAGTTTCTTATTCTTTACTGTGCATGAGAATTATTGCAAAATCTTTTTAAAATGTACAGGTGTCCCAGCATTTCCTTGACTTGGGTTTTGGGGCCTGGATATATGAGCCATGTGCTTTTTTTTTTTTTTTTTTTTTTTTTAAAGATTCTTATGCCAGTCAGGATGAGAACCACCTACGTAGGCCTGCCTACCTCTAACTGTCCCATGTGGAGACTGTTCATTTTCACGTCATTCCCTCTCACCGGTTTCCTGAACTGCCTCAGTTCTGGGCCTGGAAACAGTCATCAGACTGCGAACTGTGGAGCATGAAGTCACCGTCCCAGACTTCTCCACCCAGGATACCATTTCTAAGACTATTTCTACTGGGACCATTTGGAATCTGAGAACTGCCTCCTACTCCTCTTGCCCTTGGTCACTTGTGAAAGACCCTCTGATCATCTATCCTCTTTATAATCCTCTCCCTGATTCCTTTCCTTCCAAACTTCACCACTGTATCTCATGGAAATTCAGATTCATAGCAGGCAAAGTCTTCACTAATTCTCACACTCCATTACTTAAGTGAAGGCTGCTCTTCTCCCCTAACACTGTCTCTCCCACTGTAACGAAATCATCTCTCTCAATCAGCATCACCTTCTTACTTCAGTCAAGTTTGTTGGAGAATGGCCTACTTGTGCTATCTCTGATTCTTCTCTTTACATTTGTTCCTTCATTAAACAACCACAACTTGGTGTCCAGCATCATTGCTCCCCTGAAACTACTCTAGTAAGTGATACCAGTAACCTCCAACCTGTCAAATAGAAAGAACATTCCAATTAAAATGGCACTCCTTTGGCAATTACATAATAACATCAGGAGGACATCTACTGTTCTTATCTGACAGGCGTTAAGGTTTGGGATTATCATGGACTTTTCCCTCACTCTCTACATAAAATAAATGACCTGATTCTATAATATCTTCTTCACAACTTATTAGTTTAATTCATCAAAAATATATTTCTATTATACATAACATACTGTGCTACCTGCCAAAACAAGGACTTTTAATTAATTAATTTATTTTAACATCTTTATTGGAGTATAATTGCTTTACAATGGTCTGTTAGTTTCTGCTGTATAACAAAGTGAATCAGCTATACATATACATATATCCCCATATCTCCTCCCTCTCGCGTCTCCCTCCCACCCTCCCTAACTCACCCCTCTAGGTGGTCACAAAGCACGAAGCTGATCTCCCTGTGCTATGCAGTTGCTTCCCACTAGCTATCTATTTTACATTTGGTAGGGTATATATGTCCATGCCACTCTCTCACTTTGTCCCAGCTTCCCCTTCCCCTTCCCCGTGTCCTGCCATTCTCTACATCTTTATTCCTGTCCTGCCCCTAGGTTCTTAAGAACCATTTTTTGTTTTTTTTAGATTTCATATGTATGTGCTAGCATACAGTATTTGTTTTTCTCTTTCTGACTTACTTCACTCTGTATGACAGACTCTAGGTCCATCCACCTCACTACAAATAACTCAATTTCGTTTCTTTTTATGGCTGAGTAATATTCCATTGTATATATGTGCCACATCTTCTTTATCCATTCATCTCCTGATGGACACTTACCCTGCTTCCATGTCCTGGCTACTGTATATAGAGTTGCAGTGAACACTGTGGTACATGACTCTTTTTTTTTTTTTTTTGCGGTATGCGGGCCTCTCACTGTTGTGGCCTCTCCCCTTGCAGAGCACAGGCTCCGGACGCGCAGGCTCAGCAGCCATGGCTCACGGGCCCAGCCGCTCCACAGCATGTGGGATGTTCCTGGACCGGGGCACGAACCCGTGTCCCCTGCATCGGCAGGCGGACTCTCAACCACTGCGCCACCAGGGAAGCCCACATGACTCTTTTTGAATTATGGTTTTCTCAGGGTATATGCCCAGTAGTGGAATTGCTGGGTCACATGGTAGTTCTATTTTTAGTTTTTTAAGGAACCTCCATCCTGCTCTCCATAGTGGCTGGATCAATTTACATTCCCACCAACAGTGCAAGAGGGTTCCCTTTTCTCCACACCCTCTCCAGCACTGATTGTTTGTAGACTTTTTCACGATGGCCATTCTGACCAGTGTGAGGTAATACCTCATTGCAGTCTTGATTTGCATTTCTCTAATGATTAGTGATGTTGAGCATCCTTTCATGTGTTTGTTGGCAATCTGTGTATCTTCTTTGGAGAAACGTCTATTTAGGTCTTCTGCCTAAATTGGGTTGTTTGTTTTTTTGATATTGAGCTACATGAGCTGCCTGTAAATTATGGAGATCAATCCTTTGTCAGTTGCTTCATTTGCAAATATTTTCTCCCATTCTGAGGGTTGTCTTTTCATCTTGTTTACGGTTTCCTTTGCTGTGCAAAAGCTTTTCAGTTTCATTAGGTCCCATTTGTTTATTTTTGTTTTTATTTCCATTACTCTAGGAGGTGGGTCAAAAAGGATCTTGCTGTGATTTATGTCATAGAGTGTTCTGCCTATGTTTTCCTTGAAGAGTTTTATAGTGTCTGGCCTTACATTTAGGGCTTTAATCCATTTTGAGTTTATTTTTGTGTATGGTGTTAGGAAGAATTCTAATTTCATTCTTTTACATGTAGCTGTCCAGTTTTCCCAGCACCACTTATTGAAGAGGCTGTCTTTTCTCCATTGTATATTCTTGCCTCCTTTATCAAAGATAAGGTGACCATATGTGCGTGGGTTTATCTCTGGGCTTTCTATCCTGTTCCATTGATCTATATTTCTGTTTTTGTGCCAGGACCATACTGTCTTGATTACTGTAGCTTTGTAGTATAGTCTGAAGTCAGGGAGCCTGATTCCTCCAGCTCCGTTTTTCATTCTGAAGATTGCTTTGGCTATTCGGGGTCTTTTGTGTTTCCATACAAATTGTGAAATTTATTGTTCTAGTTCTGTGAAAAATGCCATTGGTAGTTTGATAGGTATTGCATTGAATCTGTAGATTGTTTTGGGGAGTAGAGTCATTTTCACAGTGTTGATTCTTCCAATCCAAGAACATGATATATCTCTCCATCTGTTTGTATCATCTTTAATTTATTCCATCAGTGTCTTATAGTTTTCTGTATACAGGTCTTTTGTCTCCTTAGGTAGGTTTATTCCTAGGTATTTTATTCTTTTTGTTGCAATGGTAAATGGGAGTGTTTCCTTAATTTCTCTTTCAGATTTTTCATCATTAGTGTATAGGAACGTAAGAGATTTCTGTGCATTAATTTTGTATCCTGTTACTTTACCAGATTCATTAATTAGCTCTAGTAGTTTTCTGGTAGCAACTTTAGGATTCTCTAAGTATAGTATCATGTCATCTGCAAACAGTGACAGCTTTATTTCTTCCTTTCTGATTTGAATTCCTTCCATTTCTTTTTCTTCTCTGATTGCTGTGGCTAAAACTTCCAAAACTATGTTGAATAATAGTGGTGAGAGTGGACAACCTTGTATTGTTCCTGATCTTAGAGGAAATGGTTTCAGTTTTTCACTATTGAGAACAATGTTGGCTGTAGGTTTGTTATATATGG
Organism: Aethalodelphis obliquidens; assembly: GCF_003676395.1. Lineage (NCBI taxonomy): Eukaryota > Metazoa > Chordata > Mammalia > Artiodactyla > Delphinidae > Aethalodelphis > Aethalodelphis obliquidens. The sequence continues at coordinate 53,770,297 of NW_020837946.1, read as the reverse complement.
CCTTTATTATGTTGAGGTAAGTTCCCTGTATGCCTACTTTCTGGAGGGTATTTATCATAAATGGGTGTTGAAGTTTGTCAAAAGCTTTTTCTGTGTCTATTGAGATATCACATGATTTTTATCCTTCAATTTTTTAATATGGTTTATCACATTGACTTGCATATATTGAAGAATCCTTGCATTCCTGGGATAAACCTCACTTGATCATGGTGTATGATCCTTTTAATGTGCTGTTGGATTCTGTTTGCTAGTATTTTGTTGAGGATTTTTGCATCTATGTTCATCAGTGATATTGGCCTGTAGTTTTCTTTCTTTGTGACATCCTTGTCTGGTTTTGGTATCAAGGTGATGGTGGCCTCGTAGAAGGAGTTAGGGAGTGGTCCTCCCTCTGCTATATTTTGGAAGAGTTTGAGAAGGATAGGTGTTAGCTCTTCTCTAAATGTTTGATAGAATTCGCCTGTGAAGCCATCTCATCCTGGGCTTTTCTTTGTTGGAAGATTTTTAATCACAGTTTCAATTTCAGTGCTTGTGATTGGTCTGTTCATATTTTCTATTTCTTCCTGGTTCAGTATCAGAAGGTTGTGCTTTTCAAGGAATTTGTCCATTTCTTCCAGGTTGTCCATTTTATTGGCATATAGTTGCTTGTAGTAATCTCTCATGATCCCTTGTATTTCTGCAGTGTCAGTTGTTACTTCTCCTTTTTCATTTCCAATTCTGTTGATTTGAGTCTTCTCCCTTTTTTTCTTGATGAGTCTGGCTAATGATTTATCAATTTTGTTTATCTTCTCAAAGAACCAGCTTTTAGTTTTATTGATCTTTGCTATTGTTTCCTTCATTTCTTTTTCATTTATTTCTGATCTGATCTTTATAATTTCTTTCCTTCCGCTAACTTTGAGGGTTTTTTGTTCTTCTTTCTCTAATTGCTGTAGGTGTAAGGTTAGGTTGTTTATTTGAGAAACAAGGACTTTTAAATTTGAGTCTCTTTACTCTCACACTCAGAACTCTAGTCCAAGTTCCAATGTCTCCATAGACATCTCTTAACTCCAGTGGTTTTTCCATTTAAGTTCACCCTGTATATTGTTTTAAAGGTAACCTTTCTCAAACTCCATTTTTAGCAAACTTTCCCCTACTTTAAGAACCCACTCTTGGCCACAATCAAATCTAACTGCATAGCCCAACATGTCCTGCCTTTCAGCCCAAGCCCTTATCCTCCGTACAAGTTTTGCCTTATCTCAATATTTCCTGGCAGTGTTCTTCATGTGCCTACGTGTATCTTGCTTACACTTGTCTCAACAGCTTTGCTAACCCATTCTCTGATCTGGAATGTCATTTTGACAAGCAATCCTTACCTGTCACTTGCTTTGAGATCCAAATAATGTTCTCATCTCTTGGGCTGGTAACTCTTACATGAGCCATCTGTCAGCACCTTGTATATAGTTTTTCATATATTGATATTACCTGGCAATGGATATATTCTGAATATTAATCCTACCTCTTTAAATAAATTAGAGTGGCAGTAATACATAGTGACATAAACTATTGTGGAACTTGGGCAAAAGCCACTACTGAACTTGTTTAACCATCTGGTAAATGTGAATATATCCTTGATGTAAGGATTAAATACTTAATGCTAGTATGATGACTGGCACATAAAAATGGCCAATAGGTAGTAAACATTATTGCTTCTGCAAGCCTTTCAAGGGGTAGGAACTTGTCCTCATTTTGTAATGTTTCATGGTCATAACCCTTTGTGCACCCAATTCTGATCTGTGTACACAGAGGATGACCTATAGCTATACATTGGGTCCCTAAGTCAATGATGAAAATTCTGGTAAGTATGGTGAAATTCTATGTGTAAGTTTAGCTGGTTGTCTTGTAGAAATATAAACCTGAGTTATTAAAAGTAATCTCTCACAATGACTAACGAATTGGCCAAAATGGGAATTTCAGGATTGAAAATGTTGCTTGGTATTCCTGTGTTTACTTAAACTTTTTTGCAGGCCAGTTGTAAGTCTCAGATAATATGGAAAACCTTATTGTTCTTGAAAGAGAAAGAAAATCCAGAATTTATAATTATTTGTCCTCCTCATCTTGATGAATTATCCAACACTTTTTCCAGGGGGGTGGCTTAGTTCTGAAAAGCAGGACTTACCAGAGATTTAAATCTTTACCACATTTACAGACCGTGTATGTCCTTCTCCAAGTACAAAACACTAAATGACAATAAAAACTGGTGGACCACTCAAGTTACTATAGATCGTATTTTTTCAGTAACATTTGCATCCTCTCTTTTGTTTATTATTCAGAATTTAGGCCATCGCCTACAACCATAAAGGGAAACTAGTCATATGTGAAATACTTATAAATGAATTAAGCAACACAAAGAAAAATTCTTTGTTAGTCCAAGTTTTATAAATATGCTAACAAAAATATCTCCTTGCTCTATATTCATCACTCAAGTAACAAAATATATAGTCTTTAATGACCTGTTAACCAACATTAAGCAAAATTAACCAAGGCATATTAACAGAATCCTTTCAGCTGTTTTTAGAATCTGAATTGCATTTGACCGCCCATGTTATTAGCACTACTAAGCAACAAAACCATAAGAAGTCCACTGAGCAATATCTGAGAAATGGATGAACAATGAACAACAAACTAATTACACATAAAATCATTAACGAAATGTGCACTAATGCTTTCAGAACTCACAACCAGACAATTCACCATTTAATTACTGCCTTCTACTGTCAGCCTTTCAAACTAGATTAATATTGATACAAAGCTTTCTTTTCATTCTTTCAAAATGCTTATGTAATTTGTTTTAAAGAAATTACTCTTTCAAGTAAAATCAATTGCAATAGCTAAAACACATGTGCAAATGCAATTACACTCCTACATTTTAAAAAATATTACACTGGGAAAAATATACCTACTCCTGTGAAAGTATCTAATAACACTGCTTTATTAATCACCTTCAAAAAATTACCATTAGAAATATTTTGGTCTACTTTTCTTTCATTTCTTGTCCCTGAAAGAAATCTCATCTCATAATTATCCTTTTCAGATTCTCCATACATTGGCTTGATTATAAGCAGACTTCTCCTGAGCTAAAAAATAAACTATTTTCATTCCCAGAAGATTTAACCTCCTTTAGTCTCTAAATATTCACTGTCTAATACGGTAACCACTAGCCATTTGAAATGGCTAGTTCATATTGTGATGTGCTATAAGTATAATGTACACACAGGATTTTGAAGATTTAATACAAAAAATTAAAATATCGCATTAATAGTTTTTATAATGATTACATATTGAATGATAATTTAGATATATTAGAATAAATTAAACATATTACCAAATTAATTTCACTTGTTTTTACTTTTATTATTGGGTGAGTTTTGGTAATTTGTGGCTTTCAAAGAATTGGTTCATTTCATTTAAATTGTTGAATTTATGTGCACAGAGTTGTTCATAGTATTACTACATTATATTTTTAATGTCTGTGGGGTTTATAGTGATGCCCCATCTTTCATACCTAATACTCGTAATTTTTGCCTTCTCTCTTTTTACCTTTCTCAGTCTGGCTAGAGGCTTATCAAAATTTTACTGACTTTTTCAAAGAACCATGCATTTCTCTGTTATTGTTCTGTTATCTGTTTCATTGATTTCTGCTCTTATCTTTATTTTTTGCTTCATTCTGTTTGCCTCAGTTTTAATTTGCTCTTATTTTTCTAGTTTCTTAAGGCAAAAACATAGATTGTTGATTTGAGACATTTATCCTTTTCTAATGTAAGTGTTTAATGCTCTAAAATCTACATTAGGCTATTAGAAAATTTAAAATTACATATATGTTCAATAAATGGTGCTGGAATCCCACTACTGGGCATATACCGAGAAAACCATAATTCAAAAAGAGTCATGTACCAAAATGTTCATTGCAGCTCTATTTACAATAGCCCGGAGATGAAAACAACCTAAGTGTCCATCATCGGATGAATGGATAAAGAAGATGTGGCACATATATACAATGGAATATTACTCAGCCATAAAAAGAAACGAAATTGAGCTATTTGTAATGAGGTGGATAGACCTAGAGTCTGTCATACAGAGTGAAGTAAGTCAGAAAGAGAGAGACAAATATCGTATGCTAACACATATATATGGAATTTAAGGAAAAAAATGTCATGAAGAACCTAGGGGTAAAACAGGAATAAAGACACAGACCTACTAGAAAATAGACTTGAGGATATGGGGAGGGGGAAGGGTAAGCTGTGACAAAGTGAGAGAGAGGCATGGACATATATACACTACCAAACTTAAGGTAGATAGCTAGTGGGAAGCAGCCGCATAGCACAGGGAGATCAGCTCGGTGCTTTGTGACCACCTAGAGGGGTGGGATAGGGAGGATGGGAGGGAGACACAAGAGGGAAGAGATATGGGAACATATGTATATGTATAGCTGATTCATTTTGTTGTAAAGCACAAGCTAGCACACCATTGTAAAGCAATTATACTCCAATAAAGATGTTAAAAAAATTAAAAAAATAAAATAAATGGTGCTGGGATAATTGGATATTCACATGTAAAAGGATGAAACTGAATCTGTATCTTATACCACTTATAAAAGTTAACTCAAAAGGATTGAAGACCATGAAACTCCTAGAAAACATAGGAACAAAGCTCCTTGACGTGTCTTGGTAATTATTTTTTTGGATATGACATCTAAAGCACAAGCAACAAAATTAAAAATAAACAAGTGGGACTACATCAAACTAAAAAGCTTCTGCACAGCAAAGGAAACCATCAACAAAGTGAAAAGACAACCTATGGAATGGGAAAATAATATTTTCAAATCATATATCTGAAAAGGGATTAATATCCAAAATATATAAAAACTCCTACAATTCAATAGCAAAAAACCCCAAATAACCCAATTAAAAAATGGGCAACGGATCTGAATACATTTCTCCAAATTAAATATATGAAAGGCTAACAGGTACATGACAAGACGCTCAACATCGTTAGCCATTAGGCAAATGTGAATTAAAACGACAATGAGAGGGGACTTCCCTGGTGGCGCAGTGGTTAAGAATCCTCCTGCCAATGCAGGGGACATGGGTTTGAGCCCTGGTCAGGGAAGATCCCACATGCCGCTGAGCAACTAAGCCCATGCGCCACAACTACTGAGCCTGCATTCTAGAGCCCGTGTGCCGCAACGAAGAGTAGCCCCTGCTCGCCACAACTAGAGAAAGCCCACGCGCAGCAACAAAGACCCAACACAGCCAAAAATAAAAATTAATTCATTCATTTAAAAAAAAGAAAAGAAAAAAGCACAATGAGACATCATCGCTCACCTGACAGAATGACCATCATCAAAAAGTCAAGAGATAATAATGCTGGCATGGATGTGGAGATAAGGGAACCCTTGTGCACTGCTGGTAGGATTGTAAATTGGTACAGCCACTACGGCAAACAGTATGGAGGATCCTCAAAATGTTGAAAATAGAACTACCAAATGATATATTTCTGGGAATATATCCAAAGGAAGTGAAAACAGTAACTCAAAAGATATCTGCACCCGCATGTTCATAACAGCATTATTTACAATAGCCAAGACACAGAAGCAACCTAAGTGTCCATTGATGGATGAGTGGATAAAGAAGATGTGGTATATACATACAATGGAATATCATTCAGTCATAAAAAAAACAACGAAATCCTACCATTTGCAACAACATGAATGAACCTTGAAAGCATTGTGCTAAGTGAAATAAGTCAGAGAAAGACAAATAGCTGTATGATCTCACTTACATGTGGAATCTAAAAACAAAACAAACAAACAGCAAAACTGAGCTCATGGATACAGAGAACAGATTGGTAGTTACCAGAGGCAGAAGGTGTGGAGAGGGGGAATTGGAGGGAGATGGTCAACAGCACAAACTTCCAGTTATAAGATGTAACATACAACACAATGTCTAGAGCTAACACTGCTGCATGATACGGGGGAAAGTTGTTAAGAGAGTAAGGGAGTTCTTATCACAAGGAGAATTTTTTTTCCTTTTCTTCTTTCTTTTTTTAATTGTACCTGTATAAAAAGATGGATCTTAGCTGAACCAATGTGGTGATCATTTCACAATATATGTAAATCAAACCATCACGTTGTATGCCTTAAATTTATACGGTGATGTATGCCAATTATCTCAATAAAACTGGAAAAATAAATAAATAAAAGTAAATATGAGATTGCATTTGTGGTTCACATTACATGTTTCTATTTATTGCTGCTCTCAGAAGTATAACACACTAGCAAAGTATTTTCTGTCCAACACATTAATAAAAGTTTAATAGCCTATGGAACAGTGAAGCAGAAATCTCAGGCTTTCAGAAAGCAGCTGCAACAGCCTTCAGTGGTTTGGGTTTCTCTAGTTCCGATTATGTAAATACTTCGGATATGTTTTGAGCTGAACTTAAAGTAAAAAAAAAACATGTCCTACGAAACTGAATCTAACAGCTCATGGTTTTTAGAGTTCCCTCTCTACTGACAGAGTAATTAGGATTTCTGTAAGAAAATCAGCCATCTGTATAACGTGAGTTACTGGGCTGAACGGTGAGACTGCTCTCTCACCTTCTCTGTCTTCTCATTTCACTGGCTTGACCCAGTGCCTGAAATTTGTACCATAGAAGCCCCCTTACTGGTCCTCTGGCCTGAAACCTGGGGCTTTGGTTTCCTTCCCACCACTGTGTCTGCCGGACCAAGCAGTGGGGAGAACAGAGGGAGGAAAACGCCATGTGAATTTACAACAAGCTCAGGGACCACAGGTCCTCTGGTCAGAGAGGACCCCCTACCTCAGAGATTCAGGCACCTGCCTGTTGCCTCCATCTTCACCATTGCTGGGGGATTGCCTGGGCTGGGGAAGAGAGAATAGAAAAGCACAAAGCAAAGGCAAAAGCACAGTATTTCCTCCCTTTCTGTCTGACTCACAGAAGTCGTCTTTCTAGTGCTCAGATCTGAAAGAGAAGACTTTTCTGGAACTTTTTCTGTCCATATCTGATGCATACTTCGGAGTGTCAACTTGCTTTTGAATCCAAGCTGGGTAATATTGAAGAGAGAAAAAACAATACTGCTGGCTTGGTGGCCTTTGGAATTCTGGTCTCTTTCCCTAATCTACATGCTAGTCCCTCCTTTTCAGCATCCTCAGCACACAAACATACTGCCAAGGTTTATAGCTGTATTTAATGGAGACAGGGTAGAGGCTATTTATTCCATCTTTCCTGGAACTGGAACTAGTATCCAACTTTAAGACATTAAAAAAAAAAAGACAAAAATTCTAATCTCACTCAAGTCCCTGAACTTCAAATATGTGTTAGGTGGGAGATAGAGGATACAGGTAATTTGAAGATCAGAGCTAACCACAGAATCAGAAGTTTGATGTATTCTCCTGAGGACTAATAGCTAGATGAACTTGTCATGAGAATGATATAGCCATGTTATTTGAAAACATCTTGAGTTTTACACATTTATACTTATAGTATATCTAAGATAAGTCTAGAGTTTAGAAAAGATGCATTCTGGCTAAGGCTAATCAGGTAGGAGTCATACTAGACTTAAAACAAATAAACAAAACAAAATCCCCTCATTCTTGGTTAAGTACAATACTTACTTATGGCTTTTCTGGAGCAGAAGTATCTGTTGCCTTCTGTATAGAATGAAAAAGGTATATTTTTACCCTGACATTTAATATAACTCAGTATATTGAAGATTGGGAGTGGGGGTGAGTGGGTCCTATGCTACCAGCTACAATCTTACCTCTACTACCCCTCACTTATATTTCTTGAACTGTCAGAGTTCTGCCTTGTCAGTCCAAATCTTGGACCAAGACCCTCTTTTCATAACTAATAAGGACTACAGGTTCTACTTTCCATTAAAAATTTTTGCTTGTAGATTTATATTTTAAAGGAGTATTTTAAAATAATTAACAGCTTGGAAACTACAGGCCTATGATCTCAAAAATGTTAGTTGTGATCCTGACTTTTGACCAAGTTTTCAAATAGGAATATGTTGGTGACAAATAACATAAAGCCCAACCAACACTGGTTTAAACACTCACAGGTTCATCTATGTCACAGCAATAGTCCTAGGGCTCAGCATACTCTTCCACAGTATAAAAGTAGCATAAATAATCAGCTTATAAATTTATTCCCCTATTGTTGGACATTGTTTTGTTTCCAGTTAGGTTATTCTACCAAAAACATGTGAAAAGATGCTTAATATCATAGCAAAGCATCTTCATATCTATATCCTTACTAGTGCTTTCATTTCCAAGGATGAATTCCCAGAGGTGAGGTTGCTGAGTCTCAGGATGTGAATGAGCATTTTACATTTTAATGCTTGCTAGTTTCCAAAATGATTGTGTTAATCCAAATTCTCACCAACAGTATAGTAGAACGCCCCTTTCCTCACATTCTCACCATCACTGAATGTTATCAATATTTTAAACTTTTAATGGTGTATAGGCAATTAAAAATTTATCTTTTTATCATTATTTAGTTTCATTTCTCAGGCCATTATTGACATTGAGTTTCTTTTCACATGGTTATTGGCAATCTGCCTCTCTTCTGTGAATAGTCTATTTTTTATTTATTTATTTTTGGCTTCTTTGTCTTTCTTATCAACATGAAGGAGTATAACCCTTTGACTGTCATATAAATTGCAAATATTTTCCTTCCAGTTCATCGTTTGTCCTTTAAATTGGTCAGTGGTGTCTGGAAAACTCATATTCACCTCCAGGACAGCTCATAAATCACTTTCTCTGTCAAGCTTCCCCTAGTTTTCCTGGCAGAATTAGTCATTCCTTCCACAATATACCCATAATATTCTGTGCACACCCCTGTGTGCTGAATTATAACTACAAACTTTTTCCTCCTGATCAAGAAAGTATATTAAAATTCAAGTCAAAGAGACTAACATTATAATAGATGTCTTTGCATCTGCTTTTCAGAATCATTTTTCCAAAAGTAGATCATTCACAAACTTCAAAATTTTCTTCTTATTTATTTACTTATTCATCATACCATCTTTCATTTTAAAGAATCTTAGTTCTGCTTCTCAACTATCTCTCCATGAAAACTCTTGCTTTCTTCTGCCTGTCTCTTTTCATTCATGAGCGTTGCCTTCAAAATCCCTAGAGGATGCCACCATTGCTCTTGCCCTCTGTTCCAGTTATCTACTGCTGTGTGACAAACCACTGCACACTCTAAAGACCTAAAATAACAATTATTTATTGTGCTCATGATTCTCAGGCAGGGCTCAGTGGGTAAGACTTGTCTCTGTTCAGCATAGGTCAGGTTGGAAGCCCAACCAGGTCTGGAGAATCAACTTTCAAGATGGCTCAAATGGCTCGCTCACAGGGCTGGCAAATTGGTTGGCTGTTGGCCAGGATCTCAGCCAGAGCTGTTGCTGGGACCCTCAGTTCTTCTCCACATGGGCCTCTCCATAGTGCTCCTTGACGTACTCAGTTGGTTAGGTTCCAGGAGCAACTATTTGAAATTACAGGAAGAGAAAGCAGCCAGTCTCTTGAGACTGGACTGGAAACTGGCACCACATCATCTATGCTGTATTCTTTTGCTCAAAGCAGTCCCAGAGTCTGATCAGTTTTAAGGGAATGAACATAGACCCCACTTCTCATTGGGAAGAGTGCCAAAGACTTTATGGCCATTTTTAATCTACCGTAATCTTCTTGTATATTGGGTCCTTCTAGAGTTGTCAAAAAAGTTGTCAGTATCTGCTATAACCAAGCCCTGCTCTGTTCCTTGCAGAAGTGTGGAAGATGCTTCTCTTCTTGTGGACTCTGTGTCCCAGCCACAAAGCAATACGATGAGTGCTTCATGTTTCCCACAGGCCCTTCAGCTTCAGCCAAGGAGCCCAACCTTGACTGCTAAACCAAGACAGGGATAAGATAGAGAGCACCCTTTCCAAATTTTGTACTCTTCAGGCTCTGTGCCAACAAAATTTTCTCCTTATAGAACTCCTTCCCCTCTAGTAAATCAACTCATATCAACACTTCATTAAGTATGGACATCCTCTGAACTGCGGCTTAGCCCAAACTAGTAACAAATTATTTGTGATATCTGCAATCTTAATGTGCCTTAACTCCATGTCTGAGAAGCCTATTTCATGGACTCTCTAGCCTCTTAAACCAACCTATCTTATAAAAACAATATTTTATAAGATTGCCCATGACACTTTCCAAATACAGAGAATGCTATTCGAATTTTATTTTGCTCCACAGCTCCATACTGTTCACTGGAACTGAACATCTGGGAAAAGAAATACCCTGTACACTAGGAAAGTGTTAAGTTAGCCAGGGAAAATCACTGGGAAGTTTTGCTGTTTCATAGTTGTGAGAATACTATTTTTGTTTTTTAAATATAAAAGTTCTCTATTCTCAAAAGCCTAAAAGAGAAATTATACCACCCACTAGTTCCCACTCCCCCAGGAACCCTGCATTGTTCCTACATTGTTTCAGTGACCTTTGTCAAAATGATCAGTGAAAATATGCCAGGTACTTTACATGTATAGAACACTAAGACACAGATCCCTTTGAACCAAAGATCAATTAAGTGTTGGAATTTGGAAGGTGCCAATTAATTTCACCTCTCTCTCCTCAAGATTCCAAATCAACTGAGAAACAGACATCAAGGTCAGATATGGATCAAAATATCTGCTCTTATTACTGGTAAAGCTGGACTGGAGGGTGGGTTTGATTTGACTTCCTACTTTTTCTCTTTAAAAATCTAGTCCTTGTGACCTGCCTATGGAGACAACTGGGTCTGAGGTATAGACACATATTTGGCTGCTCTGTGTAGGTTGGATTGTGGCCTTCCTCTTCCACATAGGGACATCTGGCCAAATCATGCAGAAGCAGAGAGACTAGAGAACCTGCAGCCCACGGGTAGTCAGAGTCTGCAGAGAGAGCCTTTGAGGCTGGCTTCCCCATGGTGGCCACTTCTTCCCCTAGTCTCACCAACTGGGTAACACCCCCCGCCCCCTCACTCCTAAAGGAAGAGAAGGGAAGAGAAGACATGGGTGAAAGCATCGTCCACAACATTTCTGAGAGAGTAGAATTCCCTAACTTGTGGGTCTATAGGAAAACACGAAGGAGAGAAAACGAATCTCCTATATGAAGTAAACATTTAGGGTAAAACACTGCTATGACATAGATAATGTAAAATAGGTTAGTCCTCTTCCAATACTGTTCTAAAGCGTTCCATCACATTCACAACACACATGCTATAAAATTTTCTCTAATATGTAAATATATATAATTCAAGTCACACAGACTTACTTTATTAAAATATATTATTAAGACCATCATCAAGAAAGTGAAAAGATAATCTACAGAATGGGAGAAAATATTTGCAAATCCTATATCTGACAAGGAATTAATATTCAGAATATGCAAAGAACTCCTACAACTCAGTAACAAAAAACAAGCAACCCAATTAAAAAATGGGTAAAAGACATTTGTCCGAAGAAGATATATAATTGTCCAGTAAGCACATGAAAAGATGTTTACCGTCATTAGTCATTAAAGAAATACAAATCAAAACCACCACAAGATATCACTTCACACCTAATAGGATGGCTATAATTAAACACACACACATACACACACAGAGAAAATAACAAGTTTGGGCTTCCCTGGTGGCTCAGTGGTTGAGAGTTCGCCTGCCAATGCAGGGGACACGGGTTCGTGCCCCAGTCTGGGAAGATCCCACATGCTGCGGAGCAGCTGGGCCCGTGAGCCATGGCCACTGAGCCTGCGCGTCCGGAGCCTGTGCTCCACAACGGGAGAGGCCACAACAGTGAGAGGCCCGCGTACCGCAAAACAAACAAACTAAAAAACAAGTTTAACCGGGATGTGAAGAAATTGGAACACCTGTACATTGCTGATGGGAATGTAATATGGCGCAGCTGCTGTGAAAAACATTTTGGTGTTTCCTCAAAGACTTAGCACAGAAATGCCCTATGACTAGGCAATTCCACTCCAAAAGAATTGAAAGCAGGTACTCAAACAGATACCTGTACACCAACATTCACTGTAGCATTATTTACAGTAGCTGAAAAAGTGGAAATAACCCAAGTGTCCATGGACAGATGAGTGAATAAATAAAATGTGGTATATCCATATATTTGAAAATTATTCATTCATAAAAAGGAATGAAGGTCTGATACCTGCTACAATATGGATGACTCTTGAAAACATTATATGCTAAGTGAAATAAGCCAGACACAAAAGGATAAATATTACATGATTCTATTTACATGAAATACCTAAAACGGACAAATTCATAAGGGCAGAAAGTAGATTAGAGGTAACCAGGGAAGGGAGGAGTGGGAGTCTTTGCTTAATAGCTACAGAGTTTCTGTTTGGGGTGATGAAAAAGTTTGGGAAATTGATAGCTGTGATGGTTGCACAACATGCTTAATATAATTAATGCCCCTGAATTGTACACTTAAAAATGGTTGAGATTGGGCTTCCCTGGTGGCGCAGTGGTTGAGAGTCTGCCTGCCGGTGCAGGGGACATGGGTTCGTGCCCCAGTCCGGGAAGATCCCACATGTCGTGGAGCTGCTGGGTCCATGAGCCATGGCCGCTGAGCCTGCGTGTCCGGAGCCTGTGCTCCGCAACGGGAGAGGCCACAACAGTGAGAGGCCCGTGTACCGCAAAAAAAAAAAAAAAAAAGTATATATTTTTTTACCACAATAATTTTTTACCACAATAATTTTTTTAAATAATGTATTCACACTAAATATTCCAGCTTACAGCAGAAAATCACATTATTCCTTATTTAAGGAATAAGTTTTAGTAAGACTTTAAACTTTACTACTAATACATTTTGACTATTCATTTTTAACTAAGTAAAGAGAAACAGGACAAAAATAAACATTCACTGGGTCAGAGATTTAGTCAGAATCAGGGAGTTGATAGATTTATGAGTCAAGTCAGAGGTGAAATTTTTCAGTTTTTTATACTTTAAAAGGTCATTCTTCACTGAATGCGAATATCATATATTAAACACAAATACAGGAGCTAGGGTCCAGAGGTTTTCTTGGTTCTTACAGTTGTAACTCCTTTGCACAATAGCAATGTAGTTACTTGCAAGATGGATACTGAGGGATAGAACGTTCTCAGCAACATTCGTAAGGCATTTCCAACCCCTCTTTTCCTCTTTGACCATCTGAGGATAGTGTTGACAGTGGCCACAGACAGATCTTTGTTACCTGCTTACATCTCCCTCTCCCCTCTCCTGAACTTCTTCTTTCTCATTAAAAATAATGAGTCTGGTTTGGGAATCTAGATGCCTTTAGGGAATGAATGCTTTTTCCACATGACTATGTTTTCCCCACTGAAAATAGGGAAATATTTTTTCTCTGGACACTCCACAGGAATGGTTAAGTACCCTGCTGAAAGGAAAATCAGATCTCTGGGGTATAAGATATTACCAACATTAGAAACACTCATAAAAATTCTGTGTTTCCAGAATTTTTCCCTTTAGTCTAAATTATTATGGTCTGAGATATTTTTCAATGGAAGGCGGAAAATAGCTTTTCTATCAAATTAAACATCCAAATTTCTCTGATATATTAATTATCAACAGCAAGCACTTGTATAAATCATTGCATGTCTCCCCCAGATTTCCTTTTTAGGTGTTTAAGGGTATCTGTTATTATCATAATTTTTCAAATAAAGAACCTGAGACAAGAGAGTCTATCTGCTTTGCCCAAAGCAGAGTGGACTCAGCACAGAACTCCTACACCCTCCCGACACTCCTAAGAGTACATTCTTCTTTATAATTAGAACAAATCTCAGGGCCCTGTGCATAGGAAAAGGACTGGAATGAACATTAAATATGAAATATTATTGGCTTATTGAACTACTAATGTTCCTATCATTCAAAAAGCTCATATTAAAAATGACTTGGTACAACAATTTTCTGCTACAGGTTAAGACTGTACCTACCCTAACAGCATAATAACTAGTACATTGATTAAATTAGTGCTCTATCTATTTGCAATATGGAAATCACATTTTTCTTACTTAAAAAAGTATTTTGTCAGCAAATCTGAAACAGACTTCAGACTCCTTGATTGTTTTTAACCAAAACGATGTTACTACTTAAAATTTCTTGGGGGTAAGTGGCTGGTTTGTTGGGTAAGGTGGGGTGGGAGAGAGTATGGGAGATAGACATTAAGAGGTCATGGTTAGAGGCCTGCGTGAAGCCAAAAGGCCTTTTTACTTGAGACCTCATGTTCTTAGATCCACGTACAGAGAGGCAGAATGGTCCCACTATTCCATTGCTTGTTATGGTAAGATCCGCAATAGATATGAACCTTTGATTCATCCTCTCCCAATCATTTTTACAGATAAAAGCGTGAAGTCCAGAAGGCTAGTCCATAGCCAGAAGACTGGCATTAAAGGACAAGACTTTAAAATTGAGAATCACAAGCACCTTCTAAAGATGGATCCTGTTGATGGAAAACACTTTTCCAGCTGAGCTCCTGAATGGACGTAGGTATGCAAATTTGAGCATAGTCGTTAAGGAGAGATGAACTGCTCTGCTTACAAAAGAATTCTCCCTGGAGTTGTGGGCCTGGACAGGAATAGGATTGGGGCGGGGGAAAGAGGTAGCCTGAGAGACCCAGACTACTGTGAGCTTCCCCACCACTCACAGTTCATCAGTGTACCTGAAAGTGCTGGCTGGGCATGAATTGCTAGCGGAACCTGGGGAAGGGATGTAGCTTCAAATCCAGGTTAACTTTAGAAACAGTCGGCAGGTACACATGAAGGGGCTGGGGACACAGGAGACCTTGAGAAAGTAAACCTCTGTGGATGGGCAAGAATTGCAAGGAAGTGTTGGGTTTCCACAATTCATAATATTAAGCTTTTTGTGTAGCAGCAAAACCTTGAATTGTTGGCCAAACGACACTAGTTAGCAGCACAATTAGTGCTATAACATAGGTCTTTTGATTCCTGGTTCAATGACTGTTCACATCATCGTGTGTTTTTTAAGATATACCAAGGACTTCCTGGTCGCCAGGGATTTCTTCCTTGAAAGACAGCCCAGAGCCCAGCGCAAGGAGCTGTCTACACAGGAGAATAAATTCTGGATTCTAATAGCCCCCTGCTTCAGTACTAATTCTTTCTTCAACTTCTCAGTCTGATTTACCCTTTTACTTTTACTACTGCTGTTGGTATATGTCAGAAGCAGAACAGATCTGCCTCTAAATCTAGGAAGCAAGTGGAAATTCCAGCCTAGATGTTCAAAGAAGCCAGTAATATTAAAGTACTGAAGACACAGAACATCTAGTCATTGCAGCCTTCTGAATCAAACCTCTTTGATCTTAGTGATGACATTCATTTGCTTAAGAGGGTTATTACTCACAGAGCTGGCTGCTGCACAGGGCTCCGTTCTCAGACGGAGAAACCACTTGTAGTTTAACGTCTTACCTGTCACTGTCTTGAAATTCTTAACCATTTTATCTTTGACTGTGTGTTTTATAAGTGAAGTCCAATGGGACAACAGAGGAAGTGCTGGGGGATGGGAGCTTCATCTTGCGTGTGGTCCTGCCCTCCGGGGAGAGAATCTCTTTGCTATCCTGTCTGCTTTCCTGCCCCTGCTCAGTGATCTCCGTCATCTGCCCTGGCAGGGGTCAGGGCACAGCTCAGGAAGGGTTGGGGTTAGGCCCACACCCTCTGCACTGAGCTGGGACTGAGGCCCAGTGCCTGTGAGGGGTGCACTCACCCCACATATATCCCCATGGCTGAAGGAGCCAGACATTACATAGCAGATTAAAAAAACACCATGACAGGCCAAGAAAAAGCTTTTTCCTGCTTTTTGAACAGGGAGTCCCACATTCTCACTTTGCACAGGGCCCCACAAACGACATTCTTGTCTCTGATTAGATACCTTATCTGGCAATCTCAAACCAACACTGTTTCTAGATTCTTAACTAAATAATCACAACATATAGGTAATAATAACTCTATTTATTAAAACCATTCTTTGGTTTCAAGAACTCTTAATATTAAATATAAAATCAGATATTTTCAATAGTTCGAGAGGGAAAAAGCCTCTATATTATTTTTGCCAGCAGGTCTCATTAACAATAGGAAGTTTGGATCTGTTGTTGTGGCTTGACAGTATGTTGCATGAAATGGAAAAATGAAGGAATTTTTTTTTTTTCCACCGAGGCAGCCAGGAAAAAGAAGGTACTTATTTCTCCACAGTGAAAATATTATCACTCCATATTTTCTATCACATTAGGGAAAGTTGAAAACAATCTTGTTCATTCTCTCCAATGTTGGTGTTTGCTCATAAATAACTATAGTGTTTTTCCATTACCTATCTGGCACTATGTTAACCTGGACATAGGCCAGTGGCATCAGGGGAATCAAGAGGAAGTGTAAGAAACAGCTTTTTATTTCTTTTTAATTTTGTATCTGCTTCATATCTTAATATCTTACCTTAAGCTTGGCCAAAAGAAGTTCATGATCATGAAGAAGTTTTTTGGTTTCATCTTGATTGCTTCCAATTTCCAGAAGATTGGGCTGTGATTCAGCCAATTGAAGTTGTACCCACTTGCCACACTAAAAATAAAAATGAAATAAAATGTACTTTTAGTTCCTCTTGTTCCTTTCCTTTCACCCTTCTCCTTTTTTTTCTTTTCTTTTTTTTAAGTTTCCAGTTACACTGTGAATACTTTATTCTTTCCACAGAGATAGATAGGCCTTACATAAATTGAAATAGAACAGGTCTAACATAAATCCATGCCCTGTCTTTCCTTCTTTTTTTTTATGCTTAGGATAAATTCCTTTCTCTTAGCATACTGGATATAAATTCAAAATTCCCAAATGAGGAATATATACAGTAGATTATGTATTATTGAAGAGTACAAAATTATAGAATAATTCACACACTTTTACATTCTCTCACTCACAAAACTGAACTCTATAAAAATAGTGATCTGAGCAAGTAGGGTGCAAACTTCACCAAAGGGAAAAGGTTTCATAAATGTAATGTAGGCTGATTAGTGTCTTTACACTGACCTTGCTGATCCAACCAGAAAGAATAAACAGCAGATGAAGCAACTGATTTTTCGCTTATTCCAAAGTTAAAACAATATTTTCCAAATTTTGTTGCTGAATATTCAATAAAGTATGTATAAAAGTGTCAGTGAAATTAGATGTGTGACAACTGCTATTTGAATGCAGCCAGCTTGTTTTCCACACTTAGGACCCTTTCATTGCTCCAAGATATAATTCATCATTGCATTTCCTAAAGGCTTTTCTAAGAAGAAACCACCAATGAAGCAAGAGGAACCGCTATGAGGCATGTGCACGTGGCTAAGTGAATTGCTGAAGAGAAATGAGAAACCACATGTCTATTCTAGATCATTAGTGCCCTAAGACTGTTTAGAAATGAGAAGTCCATATAGAGTAGACACAGGGACTTCTACTCCCTTCAGATGGACTTCCCACTTTGAAAAGCTTGGGGTTTATTCCATATGGGATGGCAGTGAACTAAGGGAGCTGGGGAGGGAGGACGGAGGGAACATTCTTAGAAACACAGTTCAGTTAAAATAAGAGTTTCCAGTACAATTTTAGAGGTTTTATTTTCTTACTGTCAATTTACCTCTGATTCATCATTTACTCTGTATGCATTCTTCCTCATCCTACTCTAAGAAATGTTTCATATTTAAGGGAAAGAAAATTTAACTTTTTTAAAAAACAGTAATTTTTCCTCTTTTCCCTCTCTGCTGAAATTTGCAGTTACTCAAAGCATCATAGAATCAAACACAAATTATCAATTTTGCTACTTTTGCTTCAGGCTTCTTTCCATGTCCACTCATTGCCCTTGAAAAGAATAGAGGTCAAGGGACACAGCAGAGGTTCTGTTTATGTAGACCAAGTCTTAAGAGCCCTGGGGAATCGGCCTGGGTAGGCACACTTTGCATTCAGTGCTTCTAGAGTGAATCATTTTGCTCAATGCCAAGTGCTGCTTTCCTGTTAATAATTTTCACATTAACATAAAGTTCGCAGCAATTAAGTGAAAGTAAACAGGCCTGTCGTCTATGCTTCTTACAAAAGGCCAGAAAAGTCATTCAATTAAGCTTGGTGGGGCTCTGAAAGTAACAGGCTGTGGTGAGCACCAGCTTGTTTGCTAAATTCCCTTCATTAAACACTGAATTCCTGAGGTGGTGAGTTGTCTAAATCCAAGCATAAGGCTTCAGGGATTTTCACAGGACATATTCATAGGAAATAAAATCATGGATGCCTTCTTCAACCTAAAGATGTGCGGTCACCTTTGCAAATGAGCAAACTGTTTGACATAAAACATGCAAAAGCCTTTAAGGGAATTGCTTTTATAAATTATTTTCCTTGTAGATTTTATTTTTAATTTATCTCTGTGACCTGCCAGGGAGAGGAGAGAGAGATGCTGTGAGCACATGACAAAATAAAATAAATAAAATGGAAAAAAAAAAAAAAAACCTTTAAGCCCCAAGTGGCTTCAACTTCCTGCTGTTAAGGGCAAATTTGACACATGTCCTCAGCACTTTCCCCGGTAGGGTCTTTATTCCCCCAACCATGTGACAAGGATTTACTAGTGTCTTTACCGTGTCAGAACCAAAGCTGCAGAGGGCACGTGTCACAGTCTCTAATTAGGTGTTCCCTGCACTCATCATGCCAAAACAATGCCACCCCTTATCTGCTGGGACCCTCCTCTTTCCTCCTTCATCACATCCACTCTCAAAAATCACAGACATTTCCCAGGTCCACTGGACTCCAGCCTGGCAATCACGAACTTTTAATCACAAATGCTTTGTCTTTAAAAACCAAACTGAAAGTATATGGTAAAGTTTGTTGTTGCTTTTTAGAAAAATCAAGCTGCTTATAGATGTTTTCTGGCTAACCGAAAGAGAAACTAGCAACTGGCTGAAACTTAGAGGTTTTTCTCTTAGTTGCAATTTAAGAAAGCAATAAGATGTACCTGCTGGGTTATTTTCTATATGCCGTGTACTGCCGATTGTGTGGAATGTTCTTTAGGATTATCAGCACACAGCAAGAAGCCCACAGCTACACAGAAAAAAGGAAGTTGTCAGCTTACCTTTATGATGGCTATAACGATTTTGGAGTCCCCAGCCTGCACAGCTACTGAACTGACTGTTGTCGTAGAAAACTCCTCACCAGGGCTTCCTTGGCTGGACATGGTACATTAGAACCAGAGTTTACGCTTTGGGTAGCCTCCGTACAGTTGTGTGTCTGCTGGTCATTTCAGAAGGCAACCACCGGGGTTACTTGGATTCATTCAGGGCAAGAGCTCCCCTCGCACTGATTACTCTGCCAAAAGGAAAGAACAGGAGGTTAAAAATAGACAACCCCATTGAGTTTATCATGAGAGAGAGAGGAAAGAACGGGAGAGAATAGCCACACCCCTAGTATGGTAACACTGAACGCCTGTTATTTTGGCCATTATCTTAAATGCAGAGGGCAGCTTCTAGCTCTCTGACTATCAGCTGATGTTTGATAGCAAATGGAAAAAGAATTACATCCTCACAACCCAAATTACTTTAGCCACTGAATCTATACAGTTTTGGTGGGCTTTGAAACCAGCCAGTCATTAACCTGGGTATCAATCTTTTCAAAATTTTTGAAGTCTCCTCCATGCAAAG
Source organism: Aethalodelphis obliquidens (assembly GCF_003676395.1). Classification (NCBI taxonomy): domain Eukaryota; kingdom Metazoa; phylum Chordata; class Mammalia; order Artiodactyla; family Delphinidae; genus Aethalodelphis; species Aethalodelphis obliquidens. The sequence goes on along the minus strand of NW_020837946.1, from coordinate 53,750,561 downwards.
AAAACTCCCAAAAATGTACTTTAAAAATAAGTTCTGGTATTTGTTTTGGGATTAAGCCACAAAATTGTTTGAAATATCTTTTTGGATTAATCTGTTTTCCTAAAACTTACTGCCTTTTGTCAAATGAAATTTATATGAAATGGTCACATTTTCTCAGTCTCAGATTTCTTAGGGACATTTTAAAAAATATTTCAATGAGCAGTTATCAATAGATATCTACCAAGTCAGAATTTCTTTAAGACCATCTACTCCACTGAACAGTATTTTCAAGTCCAGTTGCCACAACTACTAGGAAGTAATATACTTTGCTGTTACTTTTAATTGCAGCAGGAAAATGTTTTGGGTTTTTTGGATTAAAGGTTAAGACTGTATATTTCGCTACACTTTTTTAAAAAAGGATAACATTGTACTTCAGATTCGGTTTTTACTTTTCCCCCATGCCTTGTGCAGGAAAATTATAGACAGCTTAAATCAGAGCCCAGGATCGGCAGATTAATCCTATTGCTAGAAACTCAGTGTGTGTTACAAGTTGTCGGTGGTATTAAACAGCAGCTGTTGGATTCCCTGTCAAGAAACAGCTGAAAATAACCCTGAAGCTTAGGTCAGAGGTCAGATGCAAACACATCAGAGATACTGACTCCAGAGCTGCTGGAGCCATCAGAAATCTCTGGAACAAAGCCAGAACAGAGGATATAGCAATAAACAGAGTTAAATGGGTCCACTCGCTGTTTAAACCCTTAGCTCAATTTAAAAGCACGATCAGGTTCAGGGCCAATATTCAGAAGGCTGAGTCAGCACCACTGTTTTGTTCTGCTAAGGTTCATGATAATATTCTTGAATCAAAGGGGAAATAGTGCTTTTACATATACTTTGGTTTCAGCAACTATTTTTTTTCCCAGAGCATATCCTGGCTGCTCTGCAGTTATGCAGCCATGACCTAGTTGCCTGCTGTTCCAGCGAAAGGAAACCACCCTGGATCCCAGTTCCTGGGCTCTGGGAACTTTACTTGAGGCCAGAAAGGGAACAAGCTCGGGAGAGCAGATGGCAAGAGACACCATGATGTAGGAAATATTGTAAATGGTTTCATTTTATGGCAGGGATGGAGAGCTTGCAGAGAACCAACCCAGACTCTCTGTAGGGGCTGCCTCAGTGTTGAAGGTGGGCTCCTTCTGCTTTAGCAATAGTTGGTCCAAACAAACCAAAACAAATTGAGTGAAACCAGTTTTCAGCTAATTGGCCTGAAGGAAAACCAAGAGTTGACAACTGTGTCACATAATCTCCACACCCTAAACTAAAATGCCCAGAGGAGCCTTGCTTAAGCCTTTGTGTACACGGCAAACCAGAACAGCAAACAGTGACCCGCACCCAAAATACACAGTGCACTTTTGCCCAAAGTTAACCCTACTGTTAGAAACTCAGTGTGTGTCAAAAGTTGCCTAAAGGCCCTCAGGAGGCGAAGGGAACTTTTGGCAGCAGGCTGCACAGACCACGGCTAGAAATGAGTGGTTATGTCCACAGAGCCCCACTTCAGGTGGATGATTATGTAAAGGGTGTGGAGGGCAGTGTGGACTGTGTGGAATCACAGGCCCACAGGAAGGGAAAGGAAGGAGAGAGGTGGGGAGGAGAGAGAACACCACTGAAAGTCTGATTAATTCCAAGGCTTAAGGGCAAAGGGAATTAGAAATATTTAAGTCTTTGTTAAAAGATTAATCCAACAATTCAGCAGCAAAGGTAGTATCTATCTGTGTACAGATGACCTTTCTTTCCAAGCAGTCCCAGAGTGTTGCACAGAAAATGTTTTCTGCATTGGTGGACATGAGCAATAATGTAAACTGCATATACGAATTTAAGTGGTTTCTAACTAATTTTCTTTTAATTCAAATTCTTGGCTTTAAAATCTTGAAAAGACTTGAATCACTTTTCTCTCCCCTTCCCTTGCTTTCTATTTCTTTCCTCTTCAACTCTTTAGTCCTTCTCCCTTCAGAAACTCTGTTTTTCAGACCTCTCCATCCACATCTAGCTCATTTAGAACCTTGGTCTATATGTCCCTTTATCTAGCATAATATTTAATTGTAAGTTGCATTATTTGGAGAAATAGTTTGGAGAATAGTAAATATATTGTACTAAAGAAATTGCTACACTATAATTATACTTTTTAAAGCTTTTTGAGCTTGTTTATACTCCACCTCCCCTATCATCACCAAAAAAAAAAAAAAAAAAAAAAAAGACAAAACAAAACAAAAACCCTTAAAGGCATTCTCATATTCTTTGCAGTTTATAGAGGATCTTGCAGAGGTTATTATGTCTTCTCTGTTTATCCCTCTGGGAAATGTCTGTTTTTATACCAGCTGAATTTTAGTGAAAAATCCTCTGTGGGGAATCAAAAAGCTATAATTGGATTCTGTAGAATTGCAAATAGCACTTCTTTCCCCCAATTTTTCTTTATTGTGGGAAAATACACATAACAAAATTTACCATCTTAACTATTTTTAAGTGTACAGTTTCAGTGATATTAAATATATTCACAATGGTGTACAACCATCACCACCATCTATCTCCATAACTCTTTTAATCTTATAAAACTGAAACTCTACACGCACTAGACAATAATTCCATTCCCTACTCCCCCAAACCTCTGGCAACCACCATTCTACTTTTGTCTCTATGATTTTGACTACTCTAAGTATCTCACATAAGTGGAATCATATAGTATTTGTCCTTTTGTGACTGACTAATCTTATTTAGCATAATGTCCTCAAGGTTCATCCATGTGGTAGTGTATGTCAGAATTTCCTTTCTTTTTAGGGCTGAATAATATTCCCTTGTGTATATATTCCACATTTTGCTCATACTTTCAGCCACTGATGGACACTTGAGTGGCTTCCATGTGTTAGCTATTGTGAATAATAGCTAACCTTTGCTCTCTACCTTAATTCAGTTATTCTATCCAGAAATATCATTGTCTTCTTCCTTTCATCTATCCAATTCCTCCCATCGCTTAAGACCAAGATAAAGAATCAACTCCTTTTAAAAGTTGAAATACCTACTTATATTCCCCTTTCCTCAAAATTTAATTGTAATTCACAATTTAATAATTGCCTTGAATTATAAACTTGTATTGTTTTCTATTTATTTCACTTCCATTGGTATTATTTCTTAACTAGATTTAAGGCTCCTTACATAAAGGAGTTATGTCTTAATGTCTTTTTTTTTTAAATCTTTGCAGACCACCTCAAGGAGTTATCGTAGAGAATAAAAGAGTTGCTTTACGTAAAGCACTTAGAAGAGGACCTGACATTTAGCAAATACTATATACACACACACACATATATAAATATGTGTGTGTGTGTGTGTGTATTAGTATCTATATGGAGCACAGTACTAGGCACAGAATTAGTGCTTATAAATACTGGCTGACTGATTGAATCACATTAGTCATATAGAAAAAAGTTTTGATACAATTCACTCATTCAGTGTTTACTCATGCAACCAATAGTTATGAGCATTTGCTACATACCAGGCACTTACACAGTAGGAATATAGCAGTAAGCGAAACAGGTCTCTACTCTCGAAAGGGTGACATTCCTGTGAAAAAAGACCATAAACAATGAAAAACATAACCAAGACAGAAATCCACAGTGATAAAAGCTAAGGGAAAACAACTGGTAGTGGTTAAGTAGGCTGAATCACAAAAGGTTACATTTAGAATTTGACAGAGAAATCAGGGGATACTTTCAGGGTATTTCTATTGGAATACAGAGATTAACAGGAATAATAAACTGATAGTGATTCCAAAACAACAAGAAAAAGTAAACCATACAAAATGGCAAAGGCAATGGGTTAAGGGCTCTGAAGTCAGACTGCCTTTACCTCTCTGTGCCTCAGTTTCCTCAATGCAAATTGGAGATAATGGGAATCTCTATGTCATATAGGTTTGTTGAGAGGATTAAATAAAATAACATTTGTAAAACACTTTAATGCCTGGCACATAGGTGGTGTTCGGATAGTTATACATGATCATTTCTAAGACAACATCTGTTAAGGGATTTCCTAAATCTAGTAACTGTCACAAAATTTGAAATAACTTTTTAAAATTAAGTTGAATTACAACACTTGGTAGGCAACCCAAATGGATGAAATATATTAGAGAGACATAAAATATGCATTACCAGGGAGGAAATATTTCAGTATAATCAAACGGTAAAAAATCTCAACGAGTCAGCATTTCTCTAGAATACCGTCTTTAACCATTCACTTGAGACAAAATTTTCCCTAACTCATCCTTTGTATTATGTAATACTCTTCCTGGCACCTCTCATTTATTTCTTGGTTTACAAGCACTGTCACTTAACATCCATAAGTAAAGTGAAGCTGCTCTTTCCTCTTAAAACAGCCTCCATTCTGGCCATCAACTTATTCTTCTATGTAGGTATTCATTTGTTCATTCACTGAATATGATTAAATATCTAGTAGGTGTAAGGCACTGTTCTAGGCACAAAGCAATAAGCAAAACAAAGTTCATCCACTGATGGAGCTTGCCTTCTGGTGGGGGAGGCACAACCAACTAGAAAACAAACAAACAAGAATACATATATAATGATGTAAAGATGTAATCAGTGTTATGAAGAAAAATAAGGCAGAGTAAGAAGGTGAGAGTGAACAGGGGAAGAGGGATACTACTTTAGGAAGGAGTCAGGAAAGTTCTCCTGAAGAGATGAGATTTGAGTAGAGACCAGGATTAAGTTGAAAAGAGCAAGATATGCAGATATCTTAGGGAAGAACATTCCAGGTAGCTGGGCACACTTGCTATATCTGAAAAACATCCAGTAGGTCAATGTGGCTGGAGCTAAGTGAGGATTGAAAGAAGAGGACACTGATAGAACATTATATCTACCAGGTAGGGGTCCGGTTTGCCTGGACAATCATGGTTTACATCTGTTTCCCTGGCAAAATTACTCTTAAGGCACCTTCCACTCTTTATCGTCCTGTTTGGATGATAAATTATGTGGTAACCCTGCTATTATGCCAAGGTAAGGACTTTGGATTTCATTCTGAGAGAGATGGGACATTAACGTGAGGTTTTCATCCAAGGAATGACATCATTTGACTTAACATTGTTAAAGAAGCTCTTCATGGTGAAGACTGTAGGAGTCAAGAGTGAAAGCAGAGGTAGGATGAATTCCGTAGCACCCAAAACACAAATGCCAGTACAATTCTCCTTTGGGATGTTTCTTTACAGACACTTAAGTTTTACTTAAGAAACATCATGACTCTTTTTTAACAGTTTTACATTCTGTATACATTGACTGCCATAGAATTCCTTACAATTAAATGTATGTAATGACATAAATCCCTAGCTCCTCCATAAGACCTAGGAGAATAATTATAAATAAGCAACTTCAATATCCAGCAAATTTCCCTTCTATAAGTAGTAAGGAAAACAAAGCAAAACAAAACTTGGGAAAGTTCAAAGAATACCTAGCGTGGTCAAAGATCAAAGACGGCTGTACTTACTATAATTTTAAGCCATAGTTTACCAAAATGATGTGTGAAATGACAGCAGTATCTGTTCAACTATCATGTACATATTTTCCTAAAATTCTCTATTTAGACCAATGTATGATCTGGAAAACTGTCAAATACTTGTGTAGAGTTTAGTTAAAATAATCAGCAAATGTGGCTATGATTGATTTGGCAAAACTTTCTTTTCTGAGTGGGAGAGATGTATATGATACTTCAAGCCAGAAAAGATTTTTTTTAAAAAATCACTGAAAAGCTTTCATGTAGAAAGTTTATTTTTAAAATTTAAACTCACAAGGCTTTCTACCTGCATTGGGCTGTGCACCCAGGCTTCAGTGTAGCAGGGTTCTTTCTCTGATATAATTCCAGTTAACATAATGAAGTGTCCTGAGAGTTACCCTTTAGAAGGGAGGGTGAGTAAATGAGAAGACAAGAGTCTTCGTCAACTTGATTTTGGAAAATTACACTTCTTTTGTTTTTCCATACTGTTGCTAAACTCCAGTTGAGGCTGAGAATTTCCATCCCAGAGTAACTCCCAGGGAGGCCTAAAGAGCAGCAGTCCTTCCAGCTGCTTGGGAACCCAGCAGTGACACTAAGGGTGAGCTGCCACTTCTCCATGCAGCTATAATTTTTGCCAAGGAAGGAAAAATAATATAAAACTCAAGAACACAAAGATCACATAACCTCAACAAGATGGTGTTATCCATGGATTCTAAGCAGGAAGTATGCAAAGAATTAAAAAGAGAAAGTTTCTTTTTTTTTAATGACATTTTATTAAGAAATACTAAGACCTAAAGAACTTAATGTATATGTGCATATATTTTGTATACAATATACATATGTGTGCAGATGATTATACGTAATAAGACTCTGATAATAGTGTTATAATGGGCTTTCTCAGTTGTATGAGGTGATATTTCATCATTTACTGACAGTTTATTGGCAACAGTTTAATGACAAAGCCCTTTTTAATAGAATTCCCCTGTAGATTATGTTTTTAAAAACTTAACTGAGTTTCTAAAAATTTACTGTATGGTTTTTGAGATCTGCATCCTCAGTCCAAGTAAGAATGCCTCACACCAGCATTCAGAAGAAGTCCCTTGCTATCGTTATCTTCATTTTTGTTAATACATCACTCACCCTAGTTGTGGAACCCACCTGAAAGGCAATGATTGTTGAGAATGTCTGGAAGGATAAAGAAGTTACTAACACCTGCAGGAAAAAGGATATTCATATACTCAGGCTTTTAGGAAAAGCAGGAAACAAGATGAGAGAAACTCAGAGAAATCTGGAAATCAAAAATGGAAACAAAAGTAGCAGGTCGTTTGTGCCCCACCCCATACAACTCACACCACTCTGAGCAAACCGGTTTCCTATCACAAATTCCACTCTCACAAAGGAAGGACTTCAAAAGCAAAGTCAATTTACTTTATGCAGAGTTTAGATTCTGCTCTGGCATGTCCCTGCCTTAAGCTCCTGCTATCAGGGTGAGTTGAAGGCCTCACCACTAATGTCTCTTGAGCACCTGCTGTACACGGGCCCTGATTTCCTTCATCAGCCCCATCCTCATTAAATCCCTTTAGGTTTGTAAAATTTATAACCAATTAATCTGGCTGGACCTCTCAACAACCTTGTACAGTTGGCCCTCTGTATCTGAAGATTTTTATATAAGGGACTTAAGCATCCGTGGATTTTGGTACCCACAGAAGGTCCTGGAAGCAATCCCCTGTGGATATCAAAGGATGACTGTACTATAGTCAAGGCAGGACTGTTAATTCTGCCGTATGAGTTGGAGAATTGAGGCTAGAGAAGTTAAAATGGCTTATTCAAGTTCATGAAGTGAGTGAGTCTAGAACCCAGCCACTTCCCTCTTACTCCCTTGCTCCAATGCCACAGGGAGTAAGTTCTATCCTAATGTTGGATGAAAAATTATACAGATGTCCATACAAACCAGCTAGTCCGCAAAAGTTGAGCATTCTCTGACAGAGCCCTCTGAGTCAGAACACTACACCAACCACCCTTAAAAGGCAACAACAGAAGTACAAAGCCACATATCTATTCTCAGCTTTCCCTATTTGAAAACTAAAGATAAAATACACACATGAAGCAATTTGGCCAGAAAAGCTTTATAACATAGGAAATATACAAAACTAAAATGTCCTGTAAATGACAAGAATCCTTTTAAAGAATTTTCCAAATCAACGTGAACAATCATTAGACAGAACAGCTTTATGCATGGATGTAAATTAACATTATAATAAAACTGATTTGGGTTTGTGTCATAGTTCTTTTTCTGCTCTTGTTAAAATGAAATCACATCAAGGATTTATCACATAGACGAATGGAAATCAATTCTTTAGTAACATACACTATAGGATTGTTTAGTGATTTGTTTAGCCATTTGTATGAATTATGCATTGATATTCATCTTTCTTGGACTTAAAACATGAAAGTATCTGCTTTTCAAATGTCTGTTTAAAATCTATCTTATGTACTTTCAACTTCTCAGGTTCCTAATTCTATCTTATTAATTTCTCCATACTTTAAACAGCTAAGTGTAAATATAAATAATTAAAATAAGACGTGGTTTCCTTGGATTTTCTTTTTCCCATGTACCTCACTGATATTTAAGAAAAAAAATTCATGGGGAGGGGAAATAGCTGTTTTGAGCATTCATTTTGAAATTTACCAGTATGTTGAATATTCAGTCTGTCTTTACTTGCCATTTCATTGGATTATGTCAGATAGATAAATTTAATACAGATAAAAAGTAGAGGCATATATGACCATGTTTAAACATGGGCTGACTCCCTGAATACCTGAATCCACTAACTTTGGCCTTTCCACTAGTTTTTCAGAACATATTTTGATGTAATGATTTCCAACTTTTAAACTACCACACTCTGGTCTAATCTGTGAAATTACTAACCCATCACTTCCTTCTTCTTGCCAATGGCATATCATGGAGAAAATTGTGTTGTAATATTAATTAGGTTTTAAAAGATGTTTGGGGAAAATATTTATATTCCTGTGGAGATGTTTAAAGATACTTTGAGGTATCACAAATTTTAGGCTTAGAAATATTAGTATTCCAACTATTTATTTTTTCCAGGCTTATTGAGATACACTTGACATACACCATTGTGTAAGTTTAAGGTATACAATGTGTTGATTTAATATATATACATATATATATATTATTAGACCCCCAGAATTCATCTTCTAACTGGAAGTTTGTACAATTTAACCAACATCTATCCATTGTCCCAATCTCTGAGCCCCTGGTAACTACCATTCTATTCTCTGTTTCTGTGAGTTTGGCTTTTTTTTTAGATTCCACATATAAGTGATATCATACAGTATTTGTCTTACTCTGTCTCACTTATTTCACTTAACATAACACCCTTGAGGTCCGACCAGGTTGTTGTAAATGACAGGATTTCCTTCTTTCTCATGGCAGAATAATATTCCATATATATCACATCTCCTTTATCCATTCATCCATTGACAGACACTTAGGTTCTTCCTGATATTAGCTATTGTGCATAATACTTTAGTAAACATGTGAGTGAAGATATCTTTGATATCCTGGTTTCATTTCCTTTATATATACACCCAGAAGTGGGATTGCTGAATCATATGGTAGTTCTATTTTTAATTTTTTGAGGACCCTCCATACTGTTTTCCATTGGCCGCATTACTTCCACTTCTACCAACAGTGCACAAGGGTTCCCTCTTCTCCAGATCCATGCCAACATTTGTCATCTCGTCTTTTTGATGATGGCCATTCTAACAGGTGTGAGGTGATATCTCGTTGTAGTTTTGATTTGCATTTCTCTAATGATTAGAGATGTTGAACATCCTTTCATGTATCTGTTGGCCATCTGTATGTCATCTTTGGAAAAATGTTTATTCAGTTCCTCTATTTTTTAATGGGATCAGTTTTTTGGGGTTTTTTTTTGCTATTGAGTTGTATAAGTTCTTTATATATTTTGTATATTAACCACTTATCAGACATATGCTTTGCAAATAACTTCTCCCATTCCATAGGTTGCCTTTTCATTTTGTTTATTGTTTCTTTCACTGTGCAGAAGCTTTTCAGTTTGATGTCACCCCACTTATAAATTATTGCTTTTTGGTGCCATACCTAAAATTTGTTGCCAATACCAATGTCAAGGAGCTTTTTCCCTATGCTTTCTTAGGATTTTTATGGTTTCAGATCTTATGTTTAAGTCTTTAGTCCATTATGAGCCACTTTTTGTGAAAGGTGTAAGATAGGCGTACAATTTCATTTTTATGCATGTAGTTATCCCAACATCAACTATTAAAGAGACTATCATTTTCCCATTGAATCTTCTTAGATTCCTTGTCAAATATGGGGCAGTTTATTTCTGGGCTCTCAATTCTGTGCCATTGGTCCATTGTTTTGATTACTATAGCTTTGTAGTATAGTTTGAAATCAGGAAATGTGATGCCTCTGGCTTTGTTCTTCTTTCTCAGGATTGCTTTAGCTATTCAGGGACTTTTGGAGTTATACAAATTTTAGGGTTGTTTATTCTAGTTCTGTGAAATATGCCATTAAAATTTTGATAGGGATTGCATTGAATCTACAGATGGCTTTGGGCAGTGTGGACATTTTAACAATATTAATTTTTCCGATCCATGAACACATATCTTTCCATTTTCTTGTGTCTCCTTCAATTTCTTTCATCAAATCTTGTAGTTTTCAGTGTACAAATATTTCACCTCCTTGGTTAAGTTTACTCCTAAGTGTTTTATTTTTTATTTATTTATTTATTTTTTTGCGGTACGCGGGCCTCTCACTGTTGTGGCCTCTCCCGTTGTGGAGCACAGGCTCCGGACGTGCAGGCCCAGCGGCCATGGCCCACGGGCCCAGCCGCTCCACGGCATGTGGGATCCTCCCGGACCGGGGCACGAACCCACGTCCCCTGCATCGGCAGGCAGACTCTCAACCACTGCCCCACCAGGGAAGCCCTGTTTTATTATTTTTGATGCTAGTGTAAATGGAATTTTTTTTTCAGAACAACAAAGTTGTTGTTCATGTATAGAAATGCAACTGATTTCTGTATGTTGATTTAATATCATGCAAATTTACTAAATTTGTTGATTAGTTCTCATAGTTTTTCTGGTGGAGTCATTAGGGCTTTCTGTATATAAGATAATATCATCTGCAACAAAGGCAATTTTACTTCTTCCTTTCCAATTTAAATATTTTTTCTTTCATTTTCTTGCCTGATTGCTCTGGTTAGACTTCCAGTACTATGTTGAATAAAACTGGTGAGAGTGGGCACCCTTGCCTTGTTCCTGAACTTAAAGGAAAAGATTTCAACATTTCACCACTATTATGTTAGCTGTGGGCCTGTTGTATGTGGCCTTTATTATGTTGAGGTATAGTCCTTCTATATTCAATTTGTTGACAGGTTTTATCATGAAAGGATGTTGCATTTTGTCAAATGCTTTTTCTGCATCTATTGAGATAATCATTTGATTTTTATCTTTCATTCTATTAATGTGGTGTATCACATTTATTGATTTGTATAGGTTGAAATTTCTTGCATTCCAGAGATAAATCCTGCTTGATCATTATGTATGATCCTTTTAATGTGCTCTTGAATTCAGTTTGCTAATATTTTATTTAGAATTTTTGCATTTAAATGCATATTTTTATTATTATATAAATTTCAGGTGTACAGTATTATAATCCAGCATCTGTATACACTGCAAAGTGATCATGACCACAAGTCTAGTTACCATCCTTCACCATACAAGTGTGACCCCCTACCCCTACTTTGCCCACTCCCCAACCCCCTTCTCCTCTGATAACTACCAATCTGATCTCTGTATCTGTGAGTTTGTTTTATTTTGTTTGTTCATTTGCTTTGTTTTTTTTATAGATCCCACATATTAGTGAAATGATACAGTATTTGTGTTTCTCCATCTGACTTATTTCACATAGCATAATACCTTCAAATGTTGTCACAAATGGCAGGATTTCATTATTTTTTTATGGCTAAGTAGTATTCCATTGTGTGTATGTATGTATATATACACACATCTTCTTTATTCATTCATCCATTGATGAACACTTAGGTTGTTTCTATATCTTGGCTATTATAAATAATACTGCAATGAACATAGGGGTGCATGTATCTTTTCAAATTAGTGTTCTCATGTTCCTCAGATAAATACCCAGCAGTGGAATAGTTGGACTATATGGTAGTTCTATTCTTAGTTTTTGAGGGCTCTCCATACCATCCTCCATAGTAGAAAACAGTGTATGAGGGTTCCCTTTTCCTCACATCCTCTCCAACATCTGTTATTTCTTGTCTTTTTGATAATAGCCATTTTATTTTATTTTATTTATTTATTTTCTGTGGTACACGGGCCTCTCACTGTTGTGGCCTCTCCCGTTGCGGAGCACAGGCTTCGGATGCGCAGGCTCAGAGGCCATGGCTCACAGGCCCAGCAGCTCTGCGGCATGTGGGATCTTCCCGGACCAGGGCATGAACCCGTGTCCCCTGCATTGGCAGGCAGACTCTCAACCACTGCGCCACCAGAGAAGCCCAATAATAGCCATTTTAACAGGTGTGAGGTGTATCTCACTGTGGTTTTGATTTACATTTCCCTAATAATTAGTGATGTTGGCCATCTGTATGTCTTCTTTGAAAAAATGTCTATTCATATGCTCAACCCATTTTTTATTTTATTTTTCTACCCATTTTTTAAATGTGCAAATATCTACAAATAGTAACAGTTTTACTTCTTCCTTTCACTTTGAGCTTTTCACTGTTGAGTATGATGTTATCTGTGAGTTTGTCATATATGACTTTTATTATATTGAGGTATGGTCCCTCTATATCCACCTTGTTGAGAGTTTTTATCACAAATGGATATTGAATTTTATGCATCTATTGAGATGATTATATAAATTTTATCCTTCATTTTGTTAATGTTATGTATCACATGGATTGAGTTGCAGATCTTGAAACATCCTTGCCTCCTTGGAATTTAAATTCCACTAGAGGGTGGAGTATAATCCTTTTAATGTATTGTTGGCTTTGGTTTGCTAATGTTTTGTTGAGGATTTATGCATTTATGTTCATCAGGGATACTGGTCTGCAATTTTCTTTGTGGTGTCCTTGTCTTGATATCTGGGTAATGCTGCCTTTGTAAAATGTGTTTGGAAGCTTTCCCTCCTTTTCAATTTTCTGGTATAGTTTGAGAAGGAGAGGTATTAACTCTTCTTTACATCTTTGGTAGAATTCTCCTGTGAAGCTGTCTGGTCCTGGAATTCTGTTTGCTGGGACATTTTTATTTATTTATTTATTTTTATTTATTTATTTTTTGCGGTACGTGGGCCTCTCACTGTTGTGGCCTCTTCCATTGCGGAGCACAGGCTCCGGACGCGCAGGCTCAATGGCCATGGCTCACGGGCCCAGCCACTCCGCGGCACGTGGGATCGTCCCAGACCGGGGCATGAACCCGTGTCCCCTGCATCAGCAGGCGGACTCTCAACCACTGTGCCACCAGGAAAGCCCTGCTGGGACATTTTTGATTACTGATTCAATTTCAACATTAGTCATTGGCCTGCTCAGATTTTCTATTCGCTTATGATTCAGTTTTGGAAAAATGTGTATTTCTAGGAATTTATCCATTTATTCTAGATTGCCCAGTTTGTTGGCATATAATTTTTCATAGTAGTCTCCTGTGATTCTTTGTATTGCTGTGGTATCAATTGTAACTTCTCTTTCATTTCTGATTTTATTTATTTGGGCCCTCTCTTTTTTTTCTTGGTTTGGCTCGCAAAAGGTTTGTCAATTCTGTTTATCTTTTCAAAGAAAGCAGCTCTCAGTTTGTTGAGATTTTCTAAATTTTTTCACTCTCTATTTCTGCTCTGATCTTTATTATCCCTTTCTTCCAATAATTTTGGGCTTTGTTTGTTCTTCTTCTTCTAGTTCTTCTAGGTGTTAAGTTAAATTGTTTATTTGGGATTTTTCTTGTTTCTTGAGGTCAACCTGTATTGTTTTGAACTTACCTCTTAGATACACTTTTGCTGCATCCCATAGATTTTGGTATACTGAATTTGTTTTCATTTGTCTCTAGGTATTTTTTTATTTCTCCTTTAATTTCTTTGATGACCCATTGGTTGTTCAGTAGCATGTTGATTAACCTCCTATTTTGTGGTTTTTCCTGGTTTTATTTTTCTCATGATTGATTCCTAGTTTTATAACATTGGGGTTGCAGAATATGCTTGATATGACTTCAATCTTTTTGAATTTATTGAGACTTATTCTGTGACCTAATACATGATCTAGCCTAGAGAACATTCTACATACACTTGAGAAGAATATGTATTCTGTCTTTGGATGGAATGATCTGTATATATCTGGTCTGATGTGTAATTTAAATCCAATGCTTTCTTATTGATTTTCTGTCTGAAGGATCTATCTATTGATGTAAGTGAGGTGTTAAAGCTCCCTACCATTACTGTATTGCTTTCAATTTCTCCCTTTAATTCCATTAATATTTGCTTTATATATCTTGGTGTTCCTCTTGGTGTTGAGTACATATACATTTATAAATGTTATATCTTCTGCTGCATTGACTCCTTTATCATTATGTAATGCCCTTCTTTGTCTTTTATTACAATCTTTGTTTTGAAGTCTATTTTGTCTGATATGAGTATGGGTACCCAAGCTTTCTTCTTATTTCCATTTGCATGGAATATCTTTTCTATTCCTTCACTTTCAGTTTGTGTGTGTCCTTTCTTCTGAAGTGAATCTCTGGTAGGCAGCATATAGATGGATCTTGTTTTTTTAATCTATTCAACCATGCTATATCTTTTGACTGGTGAATTTACACTTAAAAGTAATTATTGATAGGTATACACTTATTGCCATTTTGTTCATTATTTTCTCACTATTTTCATAGTTCCTTTCTGTTTCTCTCTTCTCTTGTGTTTTGGTGGTTTTCTTCAGTGTTATGTTTAGATTTCTTTCTCATTTTCTGTTGTGTATTTACTATAGGTTTTTTTCCTTGTGGTTACTGTGAAGTTTATATATAACACCCTATGTAAATTGTAGCCTGTTTTAAGTTGGTAGCAACTTAAATTTGAACATTTCCCAAAGCATTACCTTTTTATTACCCCCCCCATTTTATACTTTTGATGACACATTTTACATTTTTTATTTCATGCATCCCTTAACTAATTATTATAATTCTGGTTAATTTTACTATTTTGTCTTTTAAGCCTCACGCTTGCCTTAAAAGTGATTGATCCACTATCTTTATTATATATTTATCTTTTCCAGTGAGATTTTTTACTTTTGTATGTTTTCTAATTATTAATTAGTGCCATTTATTTTTAGCTTCAACATTTCTTATAAGGCCAGTTTAGTGGTAATGAACTTCTTTAGCTTTTGCGTATCTGGTAAACTATCTTTCCTTCAATTCTGAATGATAGCCTTGCTGGGTAGAGAATTCTTGGTTGGACTGTTTTCTCTCTCAGCACTTTGAATATGTCATGTCACTCCCTTGTGGCCCGTAAAGTTTACTGAAAAATGTGCTGATAGCCTTATGAGATTTCCCTTGTATATAAGTTGTTTTTCTCTGGCTGCTTTTAGGATTCTCTCTTTATCCTTAACTTTTACCATTTTAATTATAATGTGTCTTGGTGTGTTTTGCTTTGAGTTCATCTAATTTGGAACTTTCTTGGATTCCTGAACCTGGATGTCTGTTTCCTTTCCTGGATTATGAAAGTTTTTGGCCACTAACTCCTCAACTGAGTCTTCTGATCATTTCTCTCTTCTTCTAGAACCCCTATAATGTGGATGTTATTCCTCTTGATGTTGTTCCAAAGGTCCCTTAAGGTATCTTTGCTTTTTAAAATTCCTTTTTTCATTTTGCTGCTCTATCTGGTTGAGTTCCACTGCTTTGTCTTCTAGCTTGCTCATTTGTTCTTCTACCTCATCCAGTCTGCTGTTGAACCAGTCTGGTGTATTATTCAGTTCAGTTTTAACTTCCGTTTGGTATTTTCTTATATTTTCTATATCTTTATTGTAGTTCTCACTGTGTTAATCCACTTTTTCCCTGAGTCTAGTGAGTATCTTTATGACCATAACTTTGAACACTTTATCAGGTAAATTGCTTATTTTCATTTTGTTTAGGTCTTTTTTAAGGTCTTTTTTTCTGAGGTTTTCTCTTGTTCTTTCTATTGTAACATATTCCTCTGTCTTCTCATTTTGTGTAATTCTCTGTGTTTCTTTCTGTGTATTAAGTAAATCTGCAATCTCTTCCAGTCTTGAAGGAGTGGCTTTATTTAGGAGATGTCCTGTGGGGCTCAGAGGTACAATCCTGCCTGTACACCAGAGCCTGGTGCTCAAAGGGTGTCCTCTCTGAAGGCTCTGTTTGCCTTCTTGTTGTGGTGGAGCCACAGCTGCTGCTGTGATGCACTGGTGAGTGGTGCTGGCTCCCAGACAAGCTACGGGGTCCAGCCATGGCTGCTGCACTTGATGGTAGGTGGGGCTACTGGTTGGCTGGCTGAGAGGACTAGCTGAGGTGCAGAGGTGGGTGATGCTCTCAGTGGGGCATGCCTACTGGCACTAACAGGTTAGAGGGAGAATTTCAAAATTTGCCTGCCAGTGCTGCATTAGCAAGGTAACCTGAGGTTGCAAAAATGTCTGCAGGGAGAATTCCAACTGGTTCCTGTCTCTCTGGCAGATGCTTCAAGATAGTAAGTGGGTCCCCTTCACCTATGATCCATGCACTTTTCAATCTGGTGGTTTTTTAAAAATTTTTTTGGTGGTGGTTTTCAAGTTGAGTGAGTCTGCAGGTAGGCCCCTTAAGAGTGAGTTTTCCATTCTCTGCAGTCTATAGTTTTCTTGGACATACTCCCTGTTGGTTTTCAAAGCCAAACGTGCTTTGGGGGCTCATTTCTCTGGTGCAGGATTTAAGGGTTGAGATGCCTAGTGTGGAACTCAAATCCCTCACTCCTCATGGAAAGGATCCATAATGTTGTGATCCCTCCTGATTGTGGACTGCTGTGGCTGAGGTGTGGTTTTTTCCCCCTGGTGAGACCTTATCTCAGTCCTCCTACCTGTCTCAATGCTGTCCTTTTATCCTGTGTTGTGGAGGCTCTGCCCATTCAGTTTTCAGGTAACTTTCTGAGGGAATTATTCCATATGTAGTTGTAGATTTGTTGTGTCCATTGGGAGGAGGTGAGTTCAGGATCTTCCTATGCTGCCACCTTGAACCCTCTCTTCTTGCATTTATATTCATCAGGGATACTGCCCTATAGTTTTCTTAAAGTGTTTTTTGCAGTATCCTATAGATTTTGGCATGTTGTGATTCCACTTTTTTTTTTTTTAGGGCATTTAAAAATTTCCTTCTTGACTTCTTCTTTGACTCATTGGTTGTTCAGGAGATTCTTATTCCTAATTTTTTTTTTAATTTACATTTTTTTTTCCATTTAGACCTATGTTTTTCTTTTTCTTTTTTTTTATTTTGGCTGTGTTGGGTCTTCGTTTCTGTGTGAGGGCTTTCTCTAGTTGTGGCAAGCGGGGGCTACTCTTCATCGCAGGGCGCGGGCCTCTCACTATCGCGGCCTCTCTTGTTGCGGAGCACAGGCTCCAGACGCGCAGGCTCAGTAGTTGTGGCTCACGGGCCCAGTTGCTCCGCGGCATGTGGGATCCTCCCAGACCAGGGCTCAAACCCGTGTCCCCTGCATTAGCAGGCAGATTCTCAACCACTGCACCACCAGGGAAGCCCGTCTTCTTCCTACTTTTAAAATCACTTTTGTCTACTTTGGTTTATAGATACCTGGACAAGACAGGAGGGTGATTTGGCTGTATCATCAGCCACCCATAGGTCACAGGGAGATTTGACTGAATGGGCCAAACAGTCCAGGTCAAACAGGTGGTAGAACAAATAATATGGTTAATTTGAGTTATTACTCAATTCAGGAAATTTGATATCCCCTCTCACCATTAGCATCCACAGACTGGTTAGGTTTGAGGACATATGAGTTATGTATTTGGACAGTTTCCTTAATTTTCTCCTTCATGGCTGTCAGGAGGCCTGGAAAAGTAACACGGCTGAAGCAAAGGCACATTTTAATCAAACTGAAGTATGAATTCAAACTCATTTCTTTAAAAACAGAACTTTGAGATTAAGGAATTGGAAGGAAGCTTTTTGGTTCAGAATGTATGCTCCAGAATAATAATGAAGAGGGTGTATTTTATTTAGAATCTCTCCCCAGAATTCCATCTCCTAAGTATATTTGGATGTGAAAATTTTGCAGAATATAACAGGCAGACCAGCTCATGGGGAATTGCAAGGCAGAGGTCTTTGTACCTGTTTTTGTAGCCTCACAGTCTCTGCTCCTTCCTGGTCTCCTCTGCCATGGGCCCCTTGCCTCAGTGCCATCCACTCCTGCCCTTACCTGGTTATTAACCATTTCCCATCAGGGGGTTCGTAATCTAACGTGTTAGTTGATGCTGACTTAAACTATGGCTCCTTTTAGATGAAGCTGCATTGAGAGGAGTCTCTTGACAAGAAAAGATGGCATTTTTACATTCAGAGAGTAGACCCTCAGAACGCAAACCTGTGGTCTTGTCCTCTCTCTCTCCCCTATCATCACACTTGTATCCCTTAGAGAAAAGCCCTGTAAAATGGTCAAATGGGTTAAAAACAAAACACAACAAAAACTTGATGGCATATTAGATTCCATGCAAATATTCATTTATTTTTTCAACAAAGCACTTCTGATGTTCCAGGCATTGATTTAGGCACCAGCAAAACAATGGGAAGGAGACCCATGGGGTCTTTGCCCTCAAGGAATTTGCAGTCTAGGAAGCTCACAGAAAAAAATTTCAATATAGGGCACTGCTCATGTGCCAGCTAACCTCTTATGAAAGAGTTTATGATTTCATATAATTACCAGAGAAACACTTTCAGGTATTTCCTATTGTTAATCTCATTTTATTAGGGAAACTGACCTAGATACATTAAATAACTTATCCAAGATTATGAGGTTAATATGGCTTAACTCATGTCAACCCAACACCAAAAACAAGACTATTAACCACTGGCTCTAGACTGTAGAGCCAAAGCTTGTATAACTCCAAAGCAAACTTACAAATTGAAAAATTATACAGCTAACCCATAAACAACATGGGTTTGAACTACATGAGTCCACTTACATGTGAATCTTTTTTCAATAAATATGTACTACAGTATTACAAAGTCAGCACTTGGTTGAATCCACAGATGTGGAACTGTACATATGGAGGGCTGACTGTAAAATTATATGAGGATTTTCAACTGCAGCAGAGGGTTGGTGCCCCTAACATGCATATTGTTCAAGGGTCAACTGTATATTAATAATTTCCAGGTAAGCGCTACACTTGCAAATTCTTTTTACCATCAATCTGACCACAAGAGAGAATTGGTTGTGGTTTGCTAGTCTGGGGACCTGGGTTCTTGTTTCAGTCTATTTCATCTGTCATTAATGTTGATACAACATGCTATTCTTGTACATCTTTATTTACCCCATGGGTTGGGCCTTGTTATGTGTGTGCTTTACACTTTATATGGAAATATTCTACTATAAATATACTTTATATATTTATACTGTAATACTACAATTATTCTCCTCTTCTTGCAAAACTTCATGTTGTTTCTCCATTTTCTCCTACCCTTCCATTTTCACTATTTTCTGGTTGTTTTGTACTTCTCTCTTATACTTTTTCTTCTCTGCATTCTGCATACCAATCTTGTTCTCTCTCTCCATGCTGTATACTGTGCCCATTCAAGTAATACAATCTACAGCTACTGCTTCTTCACTTCCCTTCGTCTTTTGTCTTAATCATCTTTAAGCATATAACCTTTTCTCTTCATTCCTTTAAATCTGCTGACACCTATACTCATCCAGGGATTTTTTTCTTCATTTACTTATGCTACACAAAAAAATTCTTTCAGTACAAAAGAGCTGCTTCTATGTTATGCTATTAAAAAGAAATTTTGATTTGTTTTGTTTTGAAAGCAGTCCTAAAAGCAGTGTGGTACTGGCAAAAGAATAGCTACACCAATCAGTAGACAGAACAGCAAGCCCAGAAGCAGGCCAGGAAACTTAAGAACTTATTTTCAAGGGAGTATCAGAAATTAATGGGAGAGATAGATTATTCAATAAGTAATGTTGATAACATTTGATGTTCAGAAAAATCTATCATATTAGATCATTATCTCATATAATGTGCCAATTCTTTTGTATTTAAAAGTGAAAAATTAAAACTGTACAAGAGGAACAAAATTTAAGCTGAAGGAGCAGGACTTAAACTTTAAGGCAATGTAAGAAATCAAAAAGAAGATTGGTTAATAGATTTCACCATAAAAATAAACACACTAACATCACCAAAATTCATGAAGATTAAAAAAAAATGACAAACTAGGAACAATACTGCTCCAAGTATGATAAAGGATTATTAAAAAACTTCTACAAACAAATAAGAAAAAAGGCTAAGACTCCAGAGGAAAAGTACACAAAAATAATAACCAGCAAATCATCAAGGGGAAACACAATAAATAATACCAAATTATTAAATTATTTTCAGCCTCACTGGCAGTTAAAGAAATGTAAATAAAATGCTTTTTTCAAAAATTTGCAAAGACTTTTAATAAATAACACTTCGTGATGGAAGGAGTGCCATGAAATGGGCATGCTAGCTTTTGATGGGAACCATAAATTTGCTTCTGGAAAGCAATTTAATCATAGCTATCAAAAGTCCTAAAATATGGATACATTCCAATCCAATACTTCCACTTTAAGAAATCAATCTCAAGGATAGACACAATAACAGTTAAATACAAGAATGTTGACTGCAGCATTACTTATCAAAGCATTAAGAAAGAAAGAAAGAAAAAGAAGGAATGAACTAAAATGTTTTGCTTAACAGTAATAATAGTTAAATTATGGTATCTACTTATCATTGACTATTACACAGCTATTGACTTGCACTGGAAAAAAATTAATAAAGGGAAATTTTTATGTTACAATGCCTGTAAAAAGCAGAAAATAAAGTTGAATAATTGTATAATATTGTTAGGTAAAATACAAAGGAAATGCATCAAATATAAACTATATTTTCTGCATTGACAAATTATGGGCAATTTTTAATTTTTAATATTTTTCTCTATTTCCTAGGGTACTTTTTAAAAACAATAACTATACTTTATTCTTATATTTAAACAGAATTTTAAAGAATAAAGCAAAAAGGGACAGTTGACCACAATCATCACTCAGTTTCCAACTAATGAATGAGATATGTTCTAAAAATCTACTGGTAGGTCAGTTGTTCATAAATTGCAACATACAATAATATTAATACTAAGTCTCTAGGTCATCCAATAGAGTAATTTACTTAATCCACAATGTAGCTGAAGAAGACCAATTGAATTTTAATCGTTTTGGTAGGAAAATATGTCCCCAGTTCTAAAAGAATACTCTAGGAAAGCCTGGTCCTGTCATCACTGCAGGACTTCCCCGAAGATTCAACTGTGTAGACAAGTGGGTAGAGCAAATAGTCCTATTCTGAGAGTGTTCTAGATACAAGAATAAAACAGATTAGAAAGAAAGGAAAGTCAAAGGTTGCTGCTGACTCTTTCACGTTCCCTCCCAGACTTTATTTTGACTAAGGATAGACACTGGCAATATTACTTATCTTCAGGGATTTGGAGGAACGCATCATCCTGGGATTGAGGTACTTGACCCTTCCAATACAGGCATGGCTTCATTAGCATCAACCTGCAGCAACAGAGTTATCATTGAAATCTTCAGAGTATTTTCTTTGCTTATCCATTCTTAAAATGGATCTTTGTCCGATACAAAATAATTTGTTTGAAATAGACCTGAAGAGAGGGATGTAAGCAGATTTAAATGCACATTGTTTTCTCAAGGTATTTAAACCCATGATGTTATCTTCTACATATCTGAGATATTAAGACTTCAATGAGATTTACTTTTTGTAGCATTGTGAAAATAAAAAAGGTATATTCAGTTTTAAAATTCTATCCCCCCAGATTTTCATATTTTTTTTCCTACTTCACCTTTGTTTCAACAGATATTTCAGAATATACTTACTAATACTTGCTAGGCATTTAATATTTAGAAGCTCTTTAAAAATACCCATTTTAACAAAAAAAATCAGAAAGTAACAAACGTAAGAAAATTATGATGACCTATTAATTCCACACCTCAAAGATAACTTATTCAAGTTCTAAAAAGTTATTTTTATTTTTAAAATGGAATAATATTTCTATAGTTTTGGAACCTGTATGTTTTCACCCAATAATATACCATAAATATCTTTCTTTTCAATAGACTTTTACCAATTTCAAAAAACATACTTCTGTAACAACATAATACTTAAACCTTACAGAATAAGCTTATTCAAACCTTTGGACTGTTCGCAATTTTTTATTCTTATAAACATATTTATAATTAAATCTTTTCAAGATTAGACTCTTTAAGTGGAAGTTAAAATTCCAAAGACAGCTAAGTTACAGTTTGGTGCAGTGCAAGGCTATTTAATAAGGGAGTATGATTTACTAACCATTACGTTTTATTTAATCATGGTTACAAACTAACTTTTATCCTTATTGTTCACTTCTTTTCCAGTTTTTCCACCTGTTGTTTTTTAGATACTTTTTTGACTTCTTCCTGTCACTGTAATTCTCTTCCTCTTGGTCCTGGCAAAAACTGGGTATTTTTTGTGCTTATTTTAACTTTCACATAAGAGTTTATGCTTATGAGAATACTTTTGGGTAGATTTTATGCAGAAGGTGGAACAACTTTGTGGATACATGTGTCTAACGGGAAATCTAGAGATGTGGGTGGATACTATAGCTAGTAAAATGAAAATATTAATAATAAAGGTACATTCTTTTTCATACACGTATTTTGCTTGTATGTTGAACTGTCACTCAAATGTACCTAACTTAATTGGACAAGGTATAAGGCATGCCAACTTCCAAATTCTGGCAACTCTAAACTCCTGGTAGCCATTCTGGAGCTGCTACTATGTATAGCATAATATGATTAATTGTGTTATTTTAAAATACAGCTAACTTTGTTCTAATATGCATTCCCCAGCCCCAAATACACATTCGCCTTTTCAGTCTTAAAAATGGACTTCTTGAGGGACTTCCCTGGTGGTCCAGTGGCAAAGAATCCGCCTTCCAATGCAGGGAACGTGGGCTCGATCCCTGGTCAGGGAACTAAGATCCCACATGCCCCAGGGTAACTAAGCCTGCACGGCACAACTACTGAGCTCGCACACCTCAACTAGAGAGCCCGCTTGCTGCAAACTACAGAGCCCACGTGCCCTGGAGCCTGCGCACCACAACTAGAGAAAACCAGGATGCCACAAGTAGAGAGAAGCCCGTGAGCTGCAGTGAAGAGCCCGTGCGCCGCAACTAAGACCCAACATAGCCAAAGATAAAAATTTAAAAAAAAAAAAAAAGGACTTCTTGGTAGGAACAAATTTAGCTACTACCTACTGTGATGAGAACCTAACAACTTCTGACAAAGTAGGACTTAGAGAAAGCCCTGAGTTTCTGTGCTAAGCCTGTGGGAAGGTAGGATGGGGGCTATTGACAAGGGAAGGAGAAGCACAAGGGAAAGTGTGCTTAGCCTCTGTCTTCTAAGACTCCAGATTATTTCAGAATAAAAGAGTTACATTTTTGTTTTAATCAAAGATTTCAGAGAATATTGCTAGAAAAAATTTAAAGTTAAAAAACTAATTTGAATAGATTCAGAAATGCAGAATTCATCAGATTATGTTATACAGACCAGTATGACTTAATTCTCCCTAGATGGGATGAACAATCTTTATTAACAGAAACCAAATTTATTGTCCAAAGTGATAACATACGAAGAAATACATATCAAAATCTGTTGCCATGAATTATAGTTTTTAACATTTTTATTACATTTACAATGTGTGTGGAACATTATAAGGATTTACAGTAGAAGCCAAATATCCCAACCTTTAAAAATCAAATAGGAGAGACTGGATGAATCATACATAAATATCTTTGAACACAAGCATTGGAAACATACATATGATTATAATTTTATAGCCTTATACAGGTAACCACTATATGTAACAGAACAGGCAGGAAGGGTAAGACAAAGGGGATAAAAGTCACTGGGGTGTGAAATAACTATAGCTGGGTGGTACAGAATAAAAAGACAATATTGAAAATATGATTTGTAAAGGCTAAAATGTCCTGCAAAAACATAGCTATCCCCTATGCACAACTGTGAGGTAGAATTCTCCCCACCCCGTTTTCTGGTTTCTTGACCACCATTTGGGGGATTTTCCTGTCCAGATGGTTCTCTCTCACACTGCTGTACCTGGGAATGACTAGTAGTACATGTTCTTTACTACTGCCATTGAACAGAATCTTTTCAGTTATCAGTCTTATTTTACCTACTGAAAACGGGTGGCAAAAGTTAGTAACATAAACTAATGCTGTTTCTTCTAGTTAATATATCACCATGCTTGGGTAAGTACTTTAATCTTTCAAGGAATTAAATTAATTCTAAAATTCCAGGGATAGGAACCATTTGGGGAGCTGTTTCAGGCAGACAGGCATTTGCTTCCCTCAACACCAACTACCAACCGTGAAGAATGCCATTTCTATCCCAAACCCACTTCTAATACTTCAAATATGGGTCATAAAAATAGTTTACACCTTTCTACACATTCAAAATATGGTGAAAATCCAGGACACAGCACAACCACAATGAAAAAAGGTATGGCAGTTTCTTTTAAAACTACCCTGTGACACAGAAATTCTAATCCTAGGTATTCAAGAGAAATGAAAGATTATGTTCACGTAAGACTTTCGTTAAGAATAATCATAGCAGCTTCATTCATAATTGCCAATACTGGAAACTGCCCAAGTATTTATAAATAGGGACGTGAATAAATAAACTGTAATATAGTCATAGAATGGAATACTTCTCAGCAATAAAAAAGGAACGAACTATTGATACACTCAACCACATGGATAAATCTCCAAAACATAGTAAATGAAGAAGGCTTCTAAGAGTACATGCTGTGTGACTCTACTTATACAAAGATCTAGAATGCACAAATCTGATTTACAGTAGAATAAAGAAGAGGATGCTTGTGGGGACAGGGGGCGGGGGGAACAAGGACTGACTGGAATGGCCATATGGGAATTTTCTGGTAACATTTTATATCTTGATAGCACTGTATGCATTTGCCGAAATCCAGCAGATACACACTTAAGATTTATGCATTTCACTGTATGCTAATTTTACATAAAAGTAAAACTGTAAGCAAACATTGAATTCTAGTTAATGATATGTATGCTAAAGTATTTAGTAGGAAGTGTGTAGATTTCTGAAATTTAAAATGCATCAAAAATAATCTGGATTGATGAATTGATAGATGGATAGGTATGTGATAAAGCATAATGCTAACTAGCATCTGGGTGGTGAGTACACTGTAAAATTTTAACTTTTTTATGTTTGAAAAATTTTATAATAAAACGTTGGGGGAAAAAATCCAGGGTGCAATGCTTGCCAAATAATGTTGCTGAGAATTTCATCATTGATCTCACAGCAACATAACCATCAAATTCATCCAAACAGTGTCAACTTAGAAACTTAAGAGTTTGTGAAAGGATATTCCTGAGTATGAGGTGAGCAACCAGTTTTCAAATCTATGCTGACTGATAATTGTCAAAGTGATACTTCGATCTCCTCATACCTTAATAAAAATAATACATATATTGATAGTATATTCTGAGCAAGTTTCTTGGCTGTGTAGACTAACATAAGAGTTAAGATGAAAAAACATTAAGGGAAAAACCAAGCATAGACATTTTTACTGACTTCTAAAACAACCAGGGTAACAGTAATAGAAGAGATGTGTAGAACTGAAACGTGATGTGAGGCTTGATCATAGTGAACAGGTCTCTTTTTCTGAATGGAAGGACATCTGAACCGTCCACCTGTCTCTTCAGGGAGCAACACATTTAGGGACACCCTAAAGAGATGGCATTTGACTTGTAAATACTTCTAAAGTGGCACCTTGAGATTCACCAAGAATGGCTTCAGAATTTAGCCTTTTGACAGAAACAGTTTTCTACATGCCTTGGATCCGTAACAACGCTGCTCGTAATACCTAAAGCTGGTAACTATTTTTAGTTATTTGCTAAGAATTCCTGTATCATGATACATGGATATTATGTGTATTGCCTCCTAAGAGTTTTCTAACAAAAATAATCTTGATTCTTTTAAAATTTTACTTACTGCTTTCACACTACGTAGTCATGGTTGTGGCTTTCCTGTGATCTCTTAAGTTCTTCATGTTCTAGTACAGGCTCTGCTTTTTCTTGAAGCACACGGACTAGTTTTGACATGTTCTCGTCTGCTTTAAAATATTACGGTCGTGTTATTCAGCATCATATCTAGGACGCTTTTCAGTCTTAAAACATTCCCCCTTGTTTATGCTATTTCATGGAGCACCCTTAGTTCTACCAGCCTCTATTACAGGACCAGTCTTTTTCTGTTATTATCACTACCCAAGTTTACCAGGATTACTCTTCTCTAACCATAACAGCACTAACGGTGGCCAGATTCATGCTCTTGTTTCTATAGGTTGGTGCTGACTCACTAAGATCCTAAGTATGATTTTTACTTACTTTCTTACTTATTGATGGAACTGTGTCATGTTCTGTCAACCTCAAAGTAGATGATACTCCTCATTTGTCCTCCATCTGGCTGGCCTATCATCCTGTCATAAAACAGTTAATTTGTCAGATTTAAAAGGCTTGCTATTTACTGCCAAGCTCGTTGACCCCACCCTTGGCATTTTCAGTGTATAGAATGGAGGGAAACGGAGCATTGGGAGGTGAGCAGACAAGGTTCCCTTTCCCCCAAGACCCCATGCTTCCACCTGTGACAAGAGCAAGATTAAAGAATGCTCCATTTTCTATTCTGAAAAGATAATACCTTCCACTTTGAAAGACATTTTGGCTTTCAATACTTTTTTAACATGATTGTACTTCATTCTTAAAATTATTTGATATGATTTCTCTATTTTACAGATCCAGAGAAATTTAGTGATTTTTTACCAAGATCAGTAAATGACAAAGCCAGACTTTGAAGTCAGGTATTTAAACTCCAAACTCTTTGCATTATATTCACTATAGTTCTTATTTTAGCCTTTATGATCTTTCCTCTACTATTCTTGCCACTATTCATGTATCTTAGCTAAAACTAGATTTTCTGTAGCACACACTAAAGTCAAATAATGTCAGGTGTTTTATCTGTGCTTCATTTTGCCTCATCAAGGTATTCATTGCCCTACATACCAAGAGCGTATTTTCCACTCCCATCTGGAGCTTTTTATTTTTAGAACTGAAAGTTAACACTGGTTAAGTTTGCTAATTAGGTTAACTGGTCAGCTATGTTCCAGCCCATCTTCGTAATCCTAGAGAATTTTTCCTTTCAAGGTTTAAGCAAAGACATCCCAATCATAGAACTCTTGTCATTGATGATATTTACCGATGTTAATTTCCTCTACCGTTTTCAATAGGCTCAAGATGGGGAGGACTTTAGCAATTATAGTATGCTTGGTTTTTAGTAACCTCAGTATTTTATTACGGTCCTGTGAGGACGGGAAAAGTACACAGTAATTTCCAATCTCTCTGGCAGAGAACTTACAGTGTAGTAGAAAATTCTGAATTCTTTCTCCAAATGCAGATGGTACAGTGAGACAGGTTCACAATCAATCATGACATTTGTTACAGTGGGTTTATGTATGATTTACTCAGCACCATCAGAAAAGTAACTGTCACGTTCACATTAAGGAGAATGCACTAACTATAATAATAATACACTAAATAGCACATCCCACACATGAACTGACAGGGTAATGAAACAAACGACAAACACGTTAATACTAGGTAACACTTTGGAGCACTGGCCAATTTAAAGGCCTGTGAAGTGAGAGAAATATCCAACCTTCTACACAGCAAGGAAGCCTAGAACTGCCACTGATATCTTAGTTGGCAGGCTGAGCAGTTTCATCAACATGACCAATGAGCTACAAGAGTAGAACAAGGTCACCAACAATGAGGACTGGGAATAAAGTCAATTTCATCTGAAATGAAGTTATCATCTTCACGTATCATAACTCTGCCAGGTTAGACTTGTGTGAAGAACAGAGGCCAAAACTGTCCTTAGATATGGAGCTTACACGGGAACAAATACATGACATGAAGTCAAAAGGAAAAAAACAAAACAAAATGAAGCTGGCCCAATTAACATTTCAGTAATTCCCTGAGATGAGCTAAAGTAATGTGGAAAGTTGCAGCATATACCAATTAGAAATGATGGTTCTTTCTCCGTTATATCTGCGGGGCTAATGTTAATTTATGATGTACAAAGAACTTGTCATTTCAAACAGACTGCAGTCACTTCCTTCACAGGTATTCCAAGTGAACTATGACCTTATGAAAAAAATCACACTAGGGCACTGCTGGGTTTTCATTCATAACTGTCTATGTGTATACGGATATACAAATAGAAAGTAGCAGCACAGTTACAAATGAAAAGCAACAATATTTATTATGTGATAAAAACATATTCATCTTCATTTGAACTACTCAAATTACAAATATTTCCAGATGTGCCTTATTTCACTCTTGCTGTAGACAGGATAGCTTAAGGCATATAAAATTAACTCATTTGACAATCAGTAGGCGAGTTGATGGTAGAACTAAAGAGTCTCTTTACTTACAGTCAAATTCCCTTCTGGCAAAGTCTTAATAAAAACATTCCAATTCTGTGAAATTCAGTAAGAGAAATAGATATTGAATACAACTAAGTATCTAAATTAGCCAGTATTTAAAATACCAAATGACTTCCTGATGAATAATTCACTCATAAGTCAGTCCTAACTTTAGGAAATCTGTTTAAAACATACTTCAGACTACAATACAAGAGGGATTATTACTAATGCCTACAACAGACCATTCACGTACAGGGGAACTGAGAAACTATTATGCATGAGCAAAAGGCTGGGAACAGGAGAAGTCAGGCCCAAAAGATTCCTTCCCTCAAAAGAGCTTATAATGTAGCAGGTACAGACATAAACAACTGTAGCGCGTGGTTAGCACCATCATGAAGACTGAAATGAAGAATCACAAACATTTACACTCACAAAAGTTAAGCCCTAAAAGACTGAGGATTATCGAATATAGAAAAACCTTCCTGGATGTTCTCAGACCAGTGGCAGCATGAGAGGGAACAGCTGAATGTGGCCCCAGATTTTCTGGCATGTCTATTAAAAAAAGGCTGCATCTTTTACCAAAATTACTCCAAGAGGTGAAAGGTGGAAAATATGATAAATAACTTCACCTAGGTTGGAATGTCAACTAGGTAGCTGAAAGTACAAGCTTAGAATTTTGGACCAGATATGTAACCCAGGACACTGGGATAAAATAGAAACCCTAAGGATGAGATACTTCCAGAAGCATTCTGAAGACAGAATCAGAGAGAGCACATTTTAGTAGATGCATTTTAAGTAAGACTTTTGTGACTGGACTCAGTTACAGCAGAGGATAACATCTTCAAGGGAGAAGACACTGTCTAGGAAAGGTTGCTCAATGGTATAAATGCTGCAGAGGCAAAGAAGGATAAGGGATGCAGACTGAGAAAAAAAAGTCATTCAGTTCGGTAACTGGGAGCCCATTGAGAACCACTGCATTGCTGGTCTGTGTAAAACCAGACTGCAAGGTGCTGAGCAGTGAGTGATGAGGGTGCAGGTCAATGGATATGGATTTCTCCAAGAAGTCTGGCAGTGAAGAAGGCTGGAGAAACCAGCAGGCTGAGAGGGAGCTTTTTGCATTAGAAGATACACAAGCATTTCTGTAGACAATGAAAGGAACCAGCATACAATTCTTTGCATAATTTTGTATTGATCACAGACTACAAATTGTTTTTAATCTTTCTCAAAAACATTTTCTGAAATAAAAATTAACAAAAAATTATGTTTTTACCATTTAAACTTAATATAAACTTAAAAGCACTAACATTTTATAAATTTTATTTCTAAAAGAGTTGTACAATTTTTGTTATTATACCACTTCAGAATCTTGCTTCTAGTCTATCTTGAGAAATTTAATTTTATTAACAATTGCTATTTTAGTTCCTGAAAGATTACTCTGATATAAAGGATTACACTTAAGTAACTATGTAGGCCTTCTTCCCCAGCCCTCCTCCCCCAGAAACAAAATATCTTCAGGGTAGTTAATAATTTGGATAACATTTTTCAAGTTGAAGAAGAGAAAAATGAGAAATAGTATTCCATTATTCATAAGTTCTTAAAGATCTAAATTGTTCTTCACAATAATTTTTCATGATAAAACATGCTTATTTATTATATACACATGCTTACATATAAATTTCCTGGCTAAAATACATGCAACCAACATGAAAAAACAAATACTAAACCATCCTCACAATGCTAAGAATGCCCTTTTAAATAAGGCACTCATGTTTGGAAATAGATATAACCACCAAATTAAATAAAATGTTTAAAAGAAGCCTTTTATTAAGCACAAACAACTTTTATACATTATCAATACAAATAGGAAAATGTTTTTTAATGAATATGATATATCAAAAATCTGAAGGTTTTCTTCATACTGACACAATAAAAATAATCAATTTTGAAGGAGAATTACAAAGTAAAATTTTGAGGACACCACTGTCTACTAATAACAGTTTAACTATAGTCTAAATTTACTACATCACTCGGGGAGGAAGGGCAACCATTTTTTATAGAGAGAATTCCTAAACTCTTATTAGCACCATTCAAAGCTTATTATCAGTTATTAATCTACAAACTGACAGGTCAGGTAAAGCTTTAAAGCAAGTTTTCAGTGCAATGTTTACAGTTCCTTCTTTTAAGATAGTTGGAGTCTATGGTCTCAAAGCATGTTAAATAATTCTGCCTTGGTAGTTACAAGATGTTAACACATGGAGGGAAACGTGTAATGGAAAGAAATGAGGCTTATCCTGGCTGTGAAATGCATCTTAACATATTGTAGCCGATGCTGCAGTATGCCAACGACATGCGGGATTATGAACTGCAGATCTGCGGGAAGAAGGCAGCTATTAGCTCTCTGTAGTCATCATTTCGGGATGTCTCAGCTGCTGCCTTTTGAGACTAACTAGTTTCATCCTGTCTCTGATGTGTTCTGCAGTAGAAGCCATGTCACTTGGACTCCCAAAATATTGTTCAGTTCTAAAAATCAAAACAGAAAAAGCCCAGTCAGATTAATACAAATCCATTGACTGTAGTGAACGCAAAAGGAAGCAAAAATTACCATAAAAATTACCTACGTGGTATGGTGTTAGTTCTTTTTGCAGACCATACTGTTTACCTCTGAGTAGCAATTTGGTAGGAGAAACATTTTTTAAAATGGCATAATATATATTAAGACATGTTGAGAAAAATTTATTAGAAGTATAAATGTCCTATCATGTACACTTATGATAATCTCAATAAACCAAACAATTCAACAAATAAACAAAACAATGCAACATTTTAAATGTTATACTTTTAGCTTGGGGCCCATAAGCATACACAAATATAAAATTTGTATGTGTACTTCAGTGCTAAGGGCTACGGACACCAGTTGTCTAATATAGCTACCAAGTAAAATATCTGTTTAATGTTAAGCCATCATTTGGGGCATTAATAGGTAAAATTATTTAATTTTATCCTATCTGCAAAGACAGTATTCAGAGTCACAGAATCTTTTAGAGCTCTACGAGTTCTTGGAAATAATCTGGTTAAGCTCCTCATTTTTTAGATCAGAAAACTAAGACCTGGAAAATTAAATGACTAAGATCACACAGTGGAAAAAACAGAATTTGAACCTAGGTCTTCAAGCAGTGAATCCAGAGAGACCACCTAATTTCTTTTATTGTTCTAGGAGAATGTTACAGAAGATAAATCTGACTAAGCTTACTGTCAAACTTTACACAGCATAAACAAATTATCATATAAAAGGGAATGAAATAATAATCGCAAATATTAAAGTTGTGAAATTAGAATATACAGCCCTAACTTACTCTTTTATCTTAAAAATGAAAATGACACATGAACTATTTGTAGAACACAGGAGGAGAAGCCCAAGCAAAAATACCAGGGGTAGATGCTCCGAGGATGACTTAAGTAGAATGAGACCGACTTTATGACAACTGGTTATGAAACACAGAAATGAGATTTTGGCGAGGGGAGGGGGGGGTTCCTGGAATGGAACAACCAGAAGCACCCCACTAATACTGTTACCAGCTGAATTTATAAACTTTTAGATTTTATTCTCTTTTATACATTGGAGATATACATGACTTTAAGCTACTTCTGATTGTTCAAGTTTAGGTACGACTAGAGATTATCTAAGTACAGACTATGAATAGTATTTGTTCCTGGGCATAAAGTTATATCTTCTCAATATCAATTCCAAATAATCATTTGAAGTTCATGACACAGTAGTAGTGCCACTTACCATGTGTCACAATTGTTTTAAGTAGTTTATATACATTTAGCTCATTTAATTTCCTCACTCTTGTAACCTGAGGAGGTATGGAAAATATATCCCTATTTTTATTTTTATTTATTTATTTTTTTGCGGTACGCAGGCCTCTCACTGTTGTGGCCTCTCCCATTGCGGAGCACAGGCTCCGGACGCGCAGGCTCAGCGGCCATGGTTCACAGGCCCAGCCGCTTCGCGGCATGTGGATCTTCCCGGACTGGGGCACGAACCCGTGTCCCCTGCATCGGCAGGCAGACTCTCAACCACTGCGCCACCAGGGAAGCCCCATATATCCCTATTTTTAGATGAGGGAATTGAGGCACAGAAAGGTTAAGTGGCTTGCCCAAGATGTCATAGCTCATAAGTGGCGGAGCTGAGATTTAAACCCAACAAATCTGGATCCAGAGTCCACAATCATACCCATTACACTCTGTTACAATGTAAGGATACCTGTATTCAATGGTTTGGTTTCTCTATTGTTTTATTTTTTATTTTTTTGCGGTACGCAGGCCTCTCACTGTTGCCGCCTCTCCCATTGCGGAGCACAGGCTCCGGACGCGCAGGCTCAGTGGCCATGGCTCACGGGCCCAGCCGCTCCACGGCATGTGGGATCTTCCCGGACCGGAGCACGAACCCGTGTCCCCTGCATCGGCAGGCGGACTCTCAACCACTGCGCCACCAGGGAAGCCCGCTCTATTGTTTTAATTCAACATCCTCTGGATTACTTCTAAATTATTTTTACTGAGAAGGTCTAGCTCCTTGTAGATAAAGCTCCTTCTGATTCATTTACTGGTCTGTTTATTTTCAAGAGGTTACTTCTTATTTTTATGATCAACTATTTGAAATGGAAAGGAATGTGAGAATCACGACCCCATCATTTTACAAATGAAGAAATTAGGACTCCATACAGCACAGTGAAAAGAGAATGGATCTGGTGCTAGACAGACCTGAAACTATATTCTAATTCCACTTAGAAGCTGTGAAATCCTGAGGACCTTACTTAACCTTTCTGAGCTTTAGTTTCTTCATTTGTGAATCAAAATAATCATACTGCTCTAGCCCTGGTCAAAAGTAATTAAGGTGAAGTGTTTAACTTGGGGCTTGGTATATATTTTAAGTTACTAAACATTAGTTCCCTCCCCGTCCCTTCCATGAATGAAGCCCAAAGTCACCAGCTCCTTACCACTAAAGTCAAAGCAAGAACCCAAGATGTCAACCTAGTCGATGATCTTTATTCTACAACAAGCTATCAAGAGCAATAAATTTGACAGCAGCAAGTACCAATTGCTACTATTGTTAAGAGCCCAGTATGGATTTCTTTTCATTTTAAACTAACCTTTTGTAGAAATTGAAAATGTGAACCAAAGCTAATTTACCAGGACTTTTAAGAAATAGACTTTCTTCTCTTGATATCCCTTTAAGACCTTACTGATAAAAACACAAATTGTAAGAACATGCACCATACCCATCAGGATAAACCACAGGAACAGTTAGTCTATCTAAAAGCGATTTCCCAACTGCTTCAATTTCATCAAATTGCTCCTCATCATTAATAGCTTCAGGCTCTTCTGGACAGTCTTGCAAAATCTACAACAAATAAAAATGCAACATCAATCAAGAGACACAGAAAAGGAATCAAGTTCATGCAAGTTTAGTAGATTGAAGGTGTTTTTGTTCTGTTCTTAGCATCTTCGTGTATGCCATTATAGAAGATTGATCAAAGCTGGCTCAAGAAATTCAAACAAAATGAAATACACAATCCCTACTAATAATATAACTGGAGTATGAAGAGGTTTATAGTGATTTCCAAGAAAAAAATAATACTAGACTACTATTTGGAATCTAAGCTCAAACTGTGCTTAAAAAGTAGTATTCTTTCATTCATTAAGTAACTATTTATTGAAAACTTACTTTATGTTTATGTAGCAGCTTGGGATATGAATGAGATACAGATTTTGACCTCAAAGAGCTTACAGACTTCAAAAATGAAAGAAAATATAAATACAGAACAACATATACTCAGAGTACAAACACATAACTGATGTGATTATCTAGCTAGAAACTTTATAGTTATTTTAAAAAGTGATCCACTGACCTGAGTTAAATGATGTAAGCAAACAAACAAAACGAAAATAACAACAAAAAAAGATGTAAATTGATTAAGGTTTTAATTCAAACATAGGAAGTTCTACAGTCCTTCATATTATTTTTCCTTAACTATTACCATTTAAATTTAAATGGTACAAAAGAAAATAAGGAAAGAAAGAAAAAAAATGCTGTGATTTGTAACAGTTAAGTCTACAAGTACAGACCCACACATAGTAGCCACTAAGTACATGTGGTTAGTGAGCTTTTGAAGTATGGCTAGTCCCAAATTGAGATGTTCTATGGGTCTAAGATACACTCCAGATTTAAAATAATAATACTAATTTTAAAAAATTACCTCCAAGAAAAAAACCTACAAAATTTGGGGCAGAAGAAACTATTTATTTTTACAACTTTTTTTGCATTATAGTTTACTTAATCCAATTATGTTTACTTCAGCATTACTCATAAAGGACATTTTCATATTGTAAAATTCTAGATTAAATTTAAATATTTTCCCAATCACTATCATTTGCTATACAAGTTGCTTATAGTTGTGGTTATATTTATGTTTACTGGTATAAAATACAACACACTCAAAAGAAAAATAACATCTGATAACAAAAGGCTTTACATAGGTTGGCACAATAAAATAACTTAAAGAGTTTATTACAAGCATGATAAAGGCCATGTACCAGAAGAAATAAGAATATTAATTTTCTATGAAAAAAAGTCTCAACCATATTCATTCTTACATAATTTCTTAAAGAGATCTAGGTTTTAAAATGTCCTTGCAGATACATTTTTAAAGCACGATCCTAAAAAGTTATCAGTGGTGTTAGAAATCAGGCCAGTGGTCACCCCGGGATGGGCAGCAGAAGCAGGGTGATTAAAAGAGGGTGGAGAGCCTCTGGGGTACTGGTAACGTTCTGTTGTTTGAATAGTGCACTGATTACACAGGCATGCTCACTCTATGAAAATTCAGTGAGCAGAACATTTGAGCTGTACACTTTTCTATGTTAATACTATACTTCAATAAAAAGTTTTCATTAAAACAATCAGTAGATAAACAAGTCAAGCCATTTTATGTACTTTCATTCATCATCACCAGGCCCATTTTACACTAAAACACTGACCTGTGGAGTTCAGTGACCAGCTCAAAAAGAGTTAACTGTGGACATTTCCTAACAAATGTACTGCATAACACAGACAGAAACTGCTTAATTCCTGAGGTTCCTGGCAATTTCTCTTCTGTTCCACAGACTAAGGCTATCACATTTACATCTTAGGTTTCTCATATCTTAAATTGTATTGAACATTCCCTACATATAAACTGTGATCGTTAAGAGATCAAAACAAAGTTAACTACTTAGTAAGACTCCTCTTTGGAGTGGAAATATAAGGCTTGGGTGCTATAAATTTTCACTGTGCAGTTGAGAAAAAGGTTCTATTGAAAATTTGCCTGCATATTTCATTTTTGGTTTCTGGGACTAATGAATTCATTAAATAATAAATTCTAGAATGAATCTTTAAAGACAACACATTAAAAAAAGTTATTTTTATCCTTACTCTCATAATTTTAGCTGGACAGTCTCTAAACATTATAAAAACACAAATGACCTTTTAAAAAATTTATGACAATTAGTAGTAGTTGCCAAAGCAAAGTTTCCTTTCCTGGCATAATGAAACAGATGGGAGTCATGACACCTGAAAGAACAGACAGTACATTCTGGGCACCAGGTCTGGTGAAGAGAGACGTGCTGCTGAGAGAGGACTACTGGATAGTTTCAACTCCTCTAACCACAGTACTCTAGCACTGGTATGGCTTACTAAGAATCTGATTTGAACTTTCTAAGACAATACATTATATCTAAACAAGCTTTAAACAATGAAATTAATAAAAATTTTAAAAAAACAGACTAATAACAAAATTACAAGGTTAACACATTTTAAACGTACAAACACTACTGAAACTACATTTTTAAAAAAGCGAACCTTTTCAGCATTTGAGTGAAACGCAATAGCCATTTCCAGCCTATGTACCCTCTCTTCAGATGCTATTGTAAATTGTTTCCATACTCTGTTCAGTCGAGGAAGTGTATCCCCAGATGATCGAGAGGTGCAGCGCAAAGACTGGCACAGCACAACTGTGGCCTGTAGCAACTGTCTTCCATAGTCATAAGTGCTCTAAAAAAGAAAAAGTCAACATGAAATTATAATAAAAGAATTCTGAAAAGAGGGATGGGAAAGTGTGCAGGAGGACTGAGATTACAATTAAGCAACACTACTAGAAATCAATAATGAGTAAGTCCACTGGCACTTACTGCTACAAGTTGTCTGCATGCATAAATGATAAAGGGGAAGCAATACTTTCAGTTAATTTTTATTAAGTTGATTTTTTGTCTGGCTTCCCTCTCTTACTCTGTTTTCCCCACCTCGGTCTGCTCAACCATGACCCCCCACCCCACACACAAAAAAAAGGTTTGCTCCCTCATTGATCAAAATGAATGGGTGGCAAATGGGCACTTTATATTACATACAGGAAACCACACTGTTACAGTGTGAACTCAATAGTTAGGGAAAATAAATTAAGATACTTTTCACATGCAAAAAAAAAAAATCTGTGTTGCTATGCTAACACTAGTGAGATGCAGAAACTAGGGTTTGTCATTTACTGATTTACTTTCGTGAATGAACAGTTACTGCCTAAAAATGTCATAATATATACCATAAATCAGAGGAAGCATACAGAACCTGTATTCAGGAAAACATAAACCCTCTCAAGTTTATGCAGGCTAGTTTTGATTCACCGGCTGACATTTTCTTAGTTCTGTAATATTTCTGGATTAACGTAACCAATCTTCTTGGACTTGGAAGGTTAAGTTACATTACAATCATGCAGAAAGCTACGCAAACACATAGCTTGTAGAAAAGGAAGATAACCAGTTCTGCACCTGGGCAACATCAACAAATTTTCTATGCTTCTCCAGTAGAACTTTCGTTTCCTGAGCATCATCACCCAGTCTGATGTGGGTCTTAAGAAGAGCATCCAGAAGTTCACTTAGCCATTCTACTGCCTAAATGAAAATAAATAACAGTGAAGCTGGATTCATAACTCTTTATGTCTTATATCAAAACATCATATTTATATAAAGAAAGATTACTATCATGTGATTAATTAATCCATTACTTATAACCTTAATAGCTTATTTCATTCAATGCCAAGCTACATGAATTAATGACCTCTCCTCCCACTCAAAATTTTTAAAAATCTAAAGACAAGACCTATTAAAGAGAAGCACTCATTTAAAATTAACATCGCATGATTTATACTAATAGAACATCATGTGTTTATGTAATATAATCTTATTGGAATCTCATTATAGATTTATGTTACTACTTAAAATCATAAGTTTCTTCTATGTCAAGCTGGAATCATGTTCTTTGATGCTAACTATACAAAGATAGCAAATTGTTTATCTAGCTGAAAAACCTTCTTGTGGGTTAAAAAGCAATAAGCTACACCAGGCTTCATCCTGGCATGTGTAACTGACAACCAAATCAACAGTAATAAATAATACATAATCCCAATTTCTAGCTCAATAGAGCATTTCACTGAGAAGACAAGTCAAATAAGACCAGTAAGGGCTTCCCTGGTGGTGCAGTAGTTAAGAATCCACTTGCCAATGCAGGAGACACGGATTCGAGCCCTGGTCCGGGAAGATCCCGCATGCCACGGAGCAACTAAGCCCATGCACCACAACTACTGAGCCTGCACTCTAGAGCCCACGCACCACAACTACTGAAGCCCGTGTGCCACAACTACTGAAGCCCACGCACCTAGAGCCCGTGCTCCACAACAAGAGAAGCCACCATAGTGAGAAACCCGTGCACTACAGCAAAGAGTAGCCCCCACTCGCCACAACTAGAGAAAGCCTGCGTGCAGCAACGAAGACCCAACACAGCCAAAAATAAATTAATTAAAATAAATTTTAAAAAAATGAGACCAGTAAGGTAAGTGGGAATACAAAACTTTATTATTTTGACAGGATAAACTAGAATGTGACTTAATGAATTTACTTGCTTAGGACCATGAAAAGTACACTTTTGTTTATAGTTAGGTGAAATCAATCTTCTAAGAAAAGGCAAGTGCATAATGTGCCTGATTGATCTTTACCTGGGCAGCATCTTCTTCACATTTAAACAACTGCACCATCTGAAGCATCTTTAATCTTCGCACATCTACCATGTCTTCACATCTAATAAATCCAAACATAAATTTAGGACATTTCAGTTTTGTTGATAACTAGTATACCACCACCATCTGGCACATATGTTTTACAGTATACTAAAATACTCAGTTCTACACTATGGAGACTGTAACTATTTTGTATTGATTTGTAAGAATTTTAAGGATATCTGTATCTGTGTTATATCAAAACCTTAAAATACCTGAATGGTACTAAATCACAAACCCTTCTGAGTATAGTATGAATTCTGCAAAATACTGAAGCAAAGCACAAACACAGCAGTACACTAAAACCCGAAGCAATATCAACTGCCAATTAGCATTAAACAACCTTCAAAGATAAAAATGTAAAGTTTCTAAAATACTAGTTTAGAGAATGATGCTCCAAGGGAATAAAAACAATAAATAAAGCTTTTCATTACATTATACATTACCCAGAGTAATATTAAATTTTGAATTTAAAAAAACCTCCACCTATGTTCTTAAAGAAAAAAAATTCTGTTGATCTCTGGGTGGAGAGAAACACAGAGTATTCTTAAATTTTACTGTGGTCTGCCTGGATAATATACAGATTACAATTTTAAGCTGACTTGATCTAGCTCAGCTCTGATCCCTTCATTTTGATTCCCTTCATTCCCATGCAATTCCATGAACTTTAGATGGGAAGGTGGAAACTCACTGCAGTACCAAATACCAATAACAAGCTACCCATGAGGCACTGGACTCCACTATAGTTAATATTCTTAAGGAAACTTGATAACAATAGGTAAGTCATTGTCACAAGGCTATTTTTTATAAGGATGCCCTCAACAAAAGCCCGTAACATATTGTTAAAATGCAACTTGGTTAAACAATTCTACAAGGGACTGAAGGGAAGTAATCATGATAAGTATTTTTACAATTTGAAGCTAAAAGACAATGTAAGACACTTCAGTGATGAAGATGATATCATACACATATTCAACAAATATTGTCAGGTATGACTAATGTGCTTGAAAAGGATAAGACATGGTCGCTACTTTTAAGATGGTCTCATTTGGGGAGATGGACTTTTAAATAAACAATGTGATAAGCACTACTGCGGAGCTGTATGAGAATAGGGAGGAACAAGTAACAAACTTGCCTTACAAATCTAAAAAGGTTTCCAAGGATAAGTACCCCTGAGTCTTAAAGAATAAGTAGGAATCCAGTCGGCAGAAAACAAGGAAAGACGTATTCTAAGTCGTGGATGCATGAAATAGCATGATGCGTTCAGGAAAGTGAAAACAAGTGTGTGGTTTTGTAGAAAAATCAAAGGAGGTAAGATTATGCAGGATTGGATTATGAAGGGTCTCCTATACTATTCCAAGGAGACTGAACTTCATCTGAGAAAATAGGAAGTCACTGAGACGAGTTTATACAAGGAAGTTGGGGATTAGATGTGCGCTTTACAAAAGATTGTGCTCTTGCACAACAGACCGTAGACGAGCAATGCCACAGGCAGCTAAGATCGGGTAGAATGAAGTGTTCATGATTCAGAGACAGCAGAACTTGGGCATCTGATTAGGCTGTAAGGGATGAGGAAGAGTAATGATTTTAATAAATCCTTGGGATAAATTCCAAGTTTGGTAGCTGATGGTATTTTTAACCTGGATAGGAAACTAAAGGAGAAGAGCAAGTTTTGGAGGAGAATGATTCTGATCTGTCCATATTAGTTTTTTTGAGTAGTGTATGGGTCATCCAGGTGGAGACATTCAGTAAGTAAGAGGAACTACGGGTCTAACATACAGAAGAGGGGTCTGGGTCAGAGTCATAACTACTCAATCATGGTCAATATTAAAGAAAGTCATTGAAGTAGTAGAGTGAGAAGAGAATTTGGCCTCAGAACAAACCCTGAAAGCAGAGAAATTAGCTAGAGGACAAGAAATCAGTGAAGAGAACCAAGAAGAAACAGAGTGCCAGGAGGAGACTCATGAGGGTGTTTTCAAAGAAGACAAGGTCGTCAGGAAGTTTCAAGAAGAAAGAAAAAGTCATTTGTGCCTAATTCTATTCAGAGTGGTCAAGCAATGTCAGGACCAAAAGTATTCCCTGGATTTTGAGCAAGATCAAGCATTTATTACACATGGCAATTACAAAGTCACTTGTGACATCAGTAAGAGTATGTCCAGTGAAATGGTGAGGGGAGAGGGGAGACCGAGAAGGGATGAAAAGTAACTAGAGGCAGTGAGGAAGTATGAGTGCAGATTAGACCATCAATGACAGCTGTCAGGAAGGAGAATTCTAGGGCTAGAAGACAAAGGGTTGAAGGTATATGCATGTGTGTAATTGTCTAATTTTTTTTTAATAGGAGAGATTTAAGCATTTAAATGAAAGGCAGGGATCAGAGTAGAGAATGGGAATTGATGGAGTGAGAAGATGATGGGGACACACGGCTTTGATAAGAGCAGACATATATCATCTTTGTGATGAGAATAAATAATGAAATGGATATGTTTGCAGATATGAGGATAGAAGGAATTTCTAATGACTATTTTCTCTGTGATGTAAGGGAAGAGTTTCTGTGAGGTTTTTGTTGATGACCTTAGAATTTCTAAGTGTACAAAGCTTTCACACAACCATGCTAGCCTATATATACTAGCATATGTTAATTTAATCCTTTACTTTGCAATACTCTGCAATTGCTATTGCAAACTGAGTTTTCAAAGAACCCTTTAAATTCCTAGTTCTACATCAAAGGAAACTAAAACTCATCTTACCCAGAGTTTACTGTCTAATCCTTCTACAGCAAATATGAGAACAATGGATGCATGAAAATTTCTGAAACGTTTAGATGAAGAAACACATCAATGTAAATGATAGATTTAATAGCAACTCTAAACTAAATGAAAATGGAAAAGCAAAATTCTCCAAAAAGAGTTTTCTTAAAAGATAGACGAGTCATAGGCTACACTGGGGATATGGAATGTGATGTACTTGAGTGGAACCGAAAATTTTACCACTGAGTAAAAAGGGAAAATGTACGCATTAATTGAACAAACTGCCATTATTTGTTAGTACAATTATATACAATAATCACTACATTCACCAAAAACCTACTACATGCCTACTATATAACAGGTAAGAATTTTTACTTTGTATGGAAAATATAATTACATCACTTCTCATTTTAATTAATATTAGGTTGTCTTAGCAAAAATTAACATGAACAGTCAAACTTTGCCTTTGTTTCCTAAGCTGCATATCTTCCATCACTCCTTGTATGTGGTCCACATTTTCTTTATTTTCAATGGTTACATCCTTTCCATAGGCCCAGGATGCCTGATTGGAGATCTGATCCAGAAGACCTTGACCTTTTTCACGCAAACCTTGCAATCCTACATCTAAAACAAAAGTTATTATATTTAATCTCTTAAACCAGAGAAGCTTTCCCTCCCTTAAGTAAATCCTCTCAGCAGATACTGTACTTGGATTCCAAGTATAACAACTTTGTACATTAAGCTACTTTGGGATGGAGGCCTCTGAATATTTCGATCAATAAAACCCCTTTAAATGTGGCTCAAACTGGAGCTCCCTCTCATTCAAATTCTCCCTAAAGAGAATTTCCAAAAGGTGAATTTCCATAGATAACAATTACTTTTCAAAACTGCAAATAGGAAGTGTGAGAATTTCTATTTTGATAAGATTTTCCATTTTTTCCTTTCTGTTTTTATGTAGTCCAATTTTTAGGAGAACAAGGCAAATATTCTGTTCAAAAAATATATGAGTTACAAGACATTAAAACATTCAAGCAATGTATTCTCACTGTAAAAGGACACTGAACATTTTGAGTATAGGCGCTGTCCAGCTTACACCCAACGAGAAGCAACACTTAGGATATGTTTACAAGACTCTAAATTAGGTACATATACCAGAATTCTTTTAGCATTTTTAAAAGAAAAATATGGTTTAAGAAAACTTGTGACATTTTGAAATAAATTTCATTTGGCATATTAAATACTAAACATGTATTCCTCATATCATCTGTTAAAAATAACGAAGACTGTAAGCAAGTAAAATGCCAATACAAACGTGATTTTTCAAACCCATTCCCTCAAGTCCTTTTCAAAATTAATTAAATTGGTTCAATCACATGTCACCATTTTCCACTAAATATCTGCCTTAAGTTACTGCTTTC
Source organism: Aethalodelphis obliquidens (assembly GCF_003676395.1). Classification (NCBI taxonomy): domain Eukaryota; kingdom Metazoa; phylum Chordata; class Mammalia; order Artiodactyla; family Delphinidae; genus Aethalodelphis; species Aethalodelphis obliquidens. Next base: position 53,707,887 of record NW_020837946.1, on the reverse strand, counting down.
CTCTCCTCCATTCTCCTTTGCCCTCCTGTCCCACTCAATACAACTCCCCTCCCATTTTCACATCCACTATCCACCTCTCCCAGTCACGTCTTAGGGAAATTCACTGTATTTCCTACTGTAGTAAAATGTAAAAAGCCTTGGTGTCAAGTAAGGGTACTAGCTTAATGAAATTGGACCATCCTCTCCTTGGAGAGTATGTAACCTCGGCAGTATTCCCAGTTTGGAGAAACAAATGCACAGAACCAAACCAACTATTTTTTCACAAGGTTAGGATATAGCAACAACAAAAATCATTGCATAAAACACAGTTTGGGGCATACAGGGTTTACCACAGAACATTTCACAGCTAATTACAGTTTATGCATGCACTACAAATAACTGTTCATAGAATATGCAAGACATAGCACCTGTAGATTCGGCTGCGTAAACAAGGAAGGCTAAAGGCCCTGTGAAGGAAGGGTGACTGACCAACAATGAAAAATAAACACTGTAGCATAAATTACACCCTTTAAGGGGATAAAGCCTTTTTTATACCAATTTTTCCTATGGTCCCTGTTAATAATTATAATTAGATCAGTATAAGTTGACTTGTCTAACCATGGTAGTGATAGTTTTTAAAAAAAGAACCCTTATGTTTCAGCATTTTTAAAATCTGCTTACCAACACTTTTCAGCTTCTCTTCAAGCAGTTTTAAAGTTTGCTGAATCGATGCTCCATCAGCTGGTGCTACATCTACGCACAACATCCCTAATAAGCCATCCAACTGCTGAGACAACTAAAGCAGAGGGACACCAAAGAGATAACCCTGATGTAATCAGCATCTAAAGTGTTTAATGATTAATGAGGTTTATATCTAATGAGGTTATCACAATTATACTTGAAAAAGACTCTGCTGTTAAAAGACAAGGACAAATAATTAGAATACATGTTATCTGAATGACAGAACACACAGATGCATGCACCAGGAAGACAAAGTATGTCCAGGTCAGCAGAATGTTAAAAAGTATTGAAACTTCCATTTCAATCTATGTTATAAAGCATGAAGACTGAAAAAACTATCCAAATGAAATTATCTAAGAGGTTGGGACACTCTATTTAGACAAAAAAAAAAAAAGTTTAGTTGCATGCAGAATGACTTAAAATTTTTTAAAAAATCAAAGAAGTGTATCTTATTTCCCCCACCAGTAAATTTTACTGTTCCAGAAAAATAATTAGGAGACATGCAAACCTGCAAAAATGATGTGCAGATAAGTATTCAGATAATTTGAAGAAAAGAAAAGCAATCAGAGTAGACACTTACATCTTGGGCAACACCATGAAATTCAAGAGCTGCTTGTAAGAGATTCTGCCTAAATTCCAGCTGACTGGCCTGTCGATAACAAACATCACTAAGTTGTTGCTGCAGCGACTTCAGTTCCACAAGATCTTCCTCATCCCCAGCATTTAAGAGTGCTGCAATTTGCTGATTAAGTTCCACATAAACTGCAAACCATTCCTGTAATATAGAGGTTGTAAAGTAAATTAAGGATCAAATCAGTTCCTGAAGAATACCTTACATTTTACAATATCTCCAGATATACTAAGTAACATATATGAGAGTTTTCTAAAGCAAAATTATTTAAATTGAGGACGAAAAGTCCCCAGCGCCCAAATCCTTCCACTGCGATCCCTGGAATTCACTCCTGCCAATAGCAGGATCTATTTGCTCATCCTGGCCTCTAAATGTCCCCTTCTCTTCCCTGTTGTGTGTGAAACCTGTCACCCTCAGAGGAAGCAGTTAGCTCTGCAGCCCTTCTGATGGCTGTTTTTGCTTGTACAGCCAACCTACCACAAGCCTGGAAGTGGGGGAGATGGCTGCCTCACTCCTCATTACTCTTTCCAAACCATTTCTTCTGCTCCTTCTCTCAAAAACCACATCTCCAATGAAATGCATGTAGTCGGATTACATCCTGCCAACGTTTTCTGTTGCAGGGCCTCATCTCAGAGCTAGCAGACTTCCCTGAACTTCCTCTCAGTGCCAGCCTTCTTCCTGACTTCCACTGTGTAGACATCCAATCAACACTGAACTAAGTCTTAGTTCCTTGACTCCCTCCCTCACTTCCAACTATCCTGTCCTCACCCCACCTCAGCTACCTACTCCAACAGACACAAAATTCTGTCATTATCATATACTACCATACAGCCCCCGAATCTTAATTTCAAGAATCCCATTCTCTGATCACCAGTTGCTGACTCTCCAATTCACATCCTTGAGTATGCCTGCTCCTACAGCCCCATGAGGTCCACCAATCCATTGATCTCAGCATGTTCTACTGTCCAGCACTCAGGAGCCTCAGGTCCTCCCTTCTACCCTTTGTCAGAGTCTATAACCACCTCCCAGGGCACAACCCATGCTCATGCCCTGCTCTCCTTCCTTCCATCAGATTCACCCGTCAAAAAAGAAGAACAGATGCAGAAAAAGCATCCATTTATGAGAAAAACTCTCCAGAAAGTGGGCATAGAGGAGACAAACCTCAGCATAATAAAGGCCATATATGAAAAACTCACAGCTAACATCATACTCAATGGTGAAAAGCTGAAAGCATTTCCTCTGAGATCAAGAACAAGACAAGGAGGCTCATTCTCACCACTTATATTCAAAACAGTTTGGAAGTCCTAGCCACAGCAATCAGAGAAGAAAAAGAAATAAAAGGAATCCAAATTGGAAAAGAAGAAGTAAAACTGTCACTGTTTGCAGGTGACATGATACTATACATAGACTATCCTAAGGACACCACCAGAAAACTACTAGAGCTCATCAATGAATTCAGTAAAGTTGCAAGATATGAAATTGATTACAGAAATCTGTTGTACTTCTATACACTGAAAACAAACTATCAGAAAGAGAAATTAAGGAAACAATCCCATTTACCATTGTATCAAAAAGAATAAAATACCTATGAATAAACCTACCTAAGGAGGTAACAGACCTGTACTCGGAAAACTATAAGACACTGATGAAAGAAGTTGAAGATGACACAGATGGAAAGATGTACCATATTCTTGGATTGGAAGAATCAATATTGTTTAAATGACCATACTACCCAAGGCAACCTACAGATTCAGTGCAATCCCTATCAAAGTACCAATGGGATTTTTCACAGAACTAGAACAAATAATTTTAAAATTTGTATGGAAACACAAAAGAACCCAAACAGCCAAAACAATCTTGGGAAAGAAAAACAGAGCTGGAGAAATCAGCCTCCCTGACTTCAGAATGCAAAGCTACAGTAATTAAAACAGTATGGTACTGGCACAAAAAAAGACCCATAGATCAATGGAACAGAATAGAGAGCCCAGAAATAAACTCATGCACTTGTGGTCAATCTATGACAAAGGAGACAAGAATACATGATGCAGAAAAGATGGTCTCTTCAATAAGTGGTGCTGGGAGAACTAGACAGCTACATGTAAAAGAATAAAATTAGAACATTCTCTAACACCATATACAAAAATAAACTCAAAATGGATTAACGACCTAAATGTAAGACCGGATACTATAAAACTCCTAGAGGAAAACACAGGCAGAACACTCTTTGACATGAATCGCAGCAATATTTTTTTGGATCTGTTTCCTAAAGCAAAGGAAATAAAAGCAAAAATAAACAAATGGGACCTAATGAAACATAAAAGCTTTTTCACAAAAAAGGAAACCAACAAAAAATACAACCTACTGAATGGGGGAAAGTATTTGGAAATGATATGAAAAATAAGGGGTTAATATCCAAACTACATAAACAGCCAATATAACTCAACATCAAAAAAATAAACAGCCTGATTAAAAAAATGGGCAGAAGACCTGAACAGACATTTTTCCAAAGAAGACATACAGATGGCCAACAGGTACATGAAAAGATTCTCAACATCACTAATCGTCAGGGAAACATAAATCAAAACCACCGTGAGATACCACCTCACACCTGTCACCTCACACCTGTCAGAATGGCTGTCATCAAAAGGAACACAAACAACAAATGTTGGCAAGGATGTGGAGAAAAGGGAACCCTTGTACGCTATTGGTGGGAATGTAAATTGGTGTAGCCACTGTGGAAAAGAGTATGAAGGTTTATCGAAAAACTAAAAATAGAACTAACATATGAACCAGCAATTCTACTCCTGGGTTTATACCCAAAAAAACCCCCAAAATGCTAATTCAAAAAGATACATGTACCCCAATGTTCACAGCAGCACTATTTACAATAGCTAAAATATAAAAGCAATCTAAGTGTCCATATACAAATGAATGGATAAAGAAGATGTGGGATACACACACACACACATACACATACACACACACAGACACACAATGGACTACTACTCAGCCATAAAAAAGAACAAAATGTTGACATTTTTAGCAAAATGAATGGACTTAGAGGACATTATGCTATGTGAAATAAGTCAGAAAAAGATAAATCTATATGATACTGTATGATAATCCATATAAATGTGGAATCTAAAAAAATAAAACAAACTAGAAAATATAATAAAAAAGATGCAAACTCACAGATATAGAGAACAAACTAGTGGTTACCAGTGGGGGAGGGCAAGACAGGGGGTGGGGATTAAGAGGTACAAACTATTAGGTATAAAGTAAGCCACAAGGATATACTGTACAACATGGGGAATATAGCCAATATTTTATAATAGCTATAAATGGAGTATAACCTTTAAAAACTGTGAATCACTATATTGTACACCTGAGACTTATATAATATTGTGTATTAACTGTACTTCTATTTGAACAAACAAAACCTCTGACCTGGTTTCTCTTCCTGCTGTGTGCCTCCAGCAGCTGAAGGTGGCTGGATCAAATCAACTATGTGGATAGGTGTCTTTTTAAAGTTGTGACCAAATAACCTCAAATGGGCCTTCAGAAACCCTATTGTATTTCTCTAGTTATTTCACCTCCCTATTCTTATGATATGTTTTTTTCACTTCTTAAATATCCAACTCCCTTTCACCTCTTCACTCTAGCCAAAAATCCAACTTCATAATTCACTATGACGCCATCAGAAGAGAACTCTTTCATCCTCTCACAGACAAATCTATGACCTTCCCCGCTTCTGTAGCCCTAGGTTCTGCCCTCTCTGCTAAAATAATGAAGGAACTCTGCCTGATTCTAAGGCCAACTGCTCCACTGCACTCTACAGACTAACCTTTGCTGCCTATGCAAGGCTTTGCTCTTGCAATTATCTTCTCTTTTCAAATGGATTATTCCCATCAGTGTACAAATAAACTGCATCTTCTACTAAAAAACAAAATATATACTTAAGATATGTGGATTTTAATATATGTAAATTAAAGATAAAAAACCTTCCCTTAAAGGAGATCGTTATGCTCACTCTATCTTATTTCCTATTCTTTTTTTAATTCACTCTGATCAGGATTTTGTCCTTCCCACTCTTATCAAAAAAATCTCAGTCTTTATCTTATTGGACCTCTCAGTTGATTTTAACAAAGGTGACCACCTCTCCCTCCTTTTTCACTTCTTTCCTGAGCCACAAAGATCCTTTTCGGCCTCTTCTGCTGGCTCTCCTTCCTCTCCTTGCCCTCTAAATTTAGGAGTGACCCAGGGTTCAGCTTTCCAAAGGCTCTTTTCTTCTAAACCAATACTCATTGGGTTTGGATGATTTCATCTTGTCCCACGCCTTTAAGTAACATCTATAGACTAATAATATCTTCAACCCTGACCTCTTCCCAAGATACTGATACCCAACTATCTAACAGCTATCTTCATTTGGATGACTAACCTGCCCCCACAGATACTGATTCTCCAGCCTCCCAAACCTACTTCTCTCAGTTTTCCCCACCTGAATAGTCATTAAGGCTAAACACATGACTCCTCCAAGAGCCAGTCCTGCCGGCTCAACCTCGTAAGCCTGACAACTTCTCATCACTTCTGCTGCCTCCATTCTGTTAGCTTCCTGTCTTCCTATTTCACTGTGTGTCCCTGCTCCCTATCCCCTATACAATAGCTGGTGATCTTTTAAAAACATAAATCAATTATCTGCTCAAATACTTCTCCAATGATTTCACATAATATTTAAAACAAACTTCAAGTTCCTTTTTCTGGGCTAAAATCACATGACATGTTTTGGCCCCTGACTCCCTATCTTTGCTCACTGCACTCCAACACTGCCAACATACCTGCTGTTCCTCTATCATGGCAAGTACGCTCCTGCCACAGAGTGTTTCTACTGCTGTGTCCTCGATCTGAATTGCCCTTTGCTTGGATTACTCCTTCATATCATTTCAAGGTCTCTGATTAAATGTCATCTCCTCAGAGAGGCCCTTCCGGAAAGCCTTACCTATACTGCTCTCCACTCCCTCTTTCCTCAACTTGAATGTAAGTTCTGTATGATAAGACAGTGCTATATTCTCAAGAGCCCAGAACAAGTGACATTTAGTATGTGCCCTACTAGCATGTACTGAGTGAACACATAAAACACTTTTTATATTAGGTATTGTAGATTTGTTGACATTAAATTAGGTAGGTAACAGGTACTGTTCCAAATGTGGTCTCTCTTATGCCCTGTACCTAAAACTTGGGTTTCTCTAATCTGTCATATTGTCTTATTGCCTGAACTACTATGGAATTTTTGAGTATGATTACAGAGATGATGTAGTCATACGTAATGCAAAGAACACCAGACTTGAAAGACAGACTCAAGGTCCGTCTTTTTCCTTCCTAAGGGTGTGATCTTCATCAAGTCACTTAATCTCTCAGAATCCTTTTCTTGATTTATAGCAGTATGTTCAACTGGTGGCAATTTTGCTCCCTAGGGAACATTTTGCAATATTTAGAGACATTTTTGGCTGTCACAACTGTGAGGGAGGGATGCTACTGCGCCTAGTGGGTAGAGGCCAATGATACTGCTAAATACCTACGATCACAGGACAGTCCTTACAACAAAGATTTATCAATAAATAAATCAGTAATGCCAAGGTTGAGAAAACCTGTTCTCTACAGCTGTCCTTCCGTGTCCTTGGGGGATTGGTGCCAGGGATTCCAAATTCCAGCCATGCTCACGTCCCAATTTATGTAAAATACTTTCTAACCACAGAGTGATTATAAAGGTTAATGGAGACCGACTGATTTAAAGCAGAAAATATTGCCTGAGAAGATGATCACTGTTGTGTTCTAAATAGAAAGGGATTTCACAGTCTTATCTATAGTACTTACAAATTTAGTTAATGCTCTAAATAAGTTGGTCTAATTCTTTGAAGAAGTAATAACAGTGATTCAGAGAAAAACAGTAAACTAAAGGATAAAAGACCTGAGATATTATTTCTTGCAGTGAGACCTCTCTACATCAGATCACCTGGAGTGCTTATTAAAAATACCTAAGCGCCCCCCAACCTACCAAATCAGATCCTGTGGGGGTGGGGTTCTGCCACAGGCCTTTTAACAAACACATCAGGTGACTCTCATGACCATTAAGGTTTAAGAACTACCATCCTCAAGCTGATTTTTTTTTTCCTCGTTTAAACTTGCAAACTATAGGCCCTAATAACCAGACCAGAGATGCAAACAATTTAAGAACTTGTATGTCTCATGAAATTAACACCTGAAATTAGAACTGATGTTGTCATAGAGAAATAATCAGTCTCTCTGGGATATGGGGAAAAAAATCATATACATATATATATACACACACACACACACACACACACACACACACATTTTAATCAAAATGTTCCTTCCTAGGAAATTGGGGAACATAAAATTTATAGAACCTCAGATGAACAGGCTGCATTCAGTTCAGTTATGGTCATTCTCTGGTTTACCTCTTATAAACATTTAACTGTATAGAAAATGATTATTTCTAGCCCCCCCCCAACGAAAACACACACACACACACACACACACACACACACACACACACACACACACACGCACGCACGCCCAGAAACAAAAACAAACTTAAAAAAACAATCCACCACCAAGATACGGGATTTGGATTAAGATGGTAGATAAGAAATGAACCTGGATGTTCACATACAAGGAAAAAGCAGTCATCAGGACTGACACTGGAAATATATGTGAATTGGTGGTGATGCACAGTTGGTGAAATGATGGGTATTTATATTTTATACTATGATATATGAATCTCAATCTAGGAGGAAAGAAACACTGCCAACACACTTAGGCTAATACCTTAGGAAGAAATGGGGTCTTGATTCTTTATGCAGACCTGTTTTGCTTACTATAAGGCACAACACACCAGTATTCTCTTCGGAGACCAGAAGTCAGTACTGTGGGATGGGGAGACACTGACAGAATCCTAAAGCAACTTCAGAGATTTATGCTTCTGCACCTTCCTATTATGTGCTTTTCCTACCACTCACCTACCTCCACCTAAAAGCTAAAGTAAGATTACTGGACTAAAATACTTTAAAAATTATTTTAAGTTATTATAATCATTTTCATACACCTTAATATTCTTTCTGTTGTGCTTACCTACTATTCAAAAACCAAGTAAACTTCTCATTGCCACTCCTTGACAAAGAACTATATATTAGTAGCATTTTCATTTTCTATATATTAGCATTGAATATCCTAATCAATTTGGGTTTATTTTTAGCTTTATTTCTAAAGTATGGTTTTATAAAGAATCTAAAATTTAATACTTGACAGAGTGCTTTAACACAAAATGGTACATTAAAAGTTTCTCCAAATTCTACCCATATTAAGCAATCAATACACTAGAAATTTGTCATTATAGTTTCATAAGACCTGAACAATTCCATAATAGGCTTTAAAGTGCTGACTTTTATTTACAAAGAGAAAAGAAAGCTTTTAATAAAATATTAGAACATCTTAAAAATCATAAGCTGATACACGCGTCCTGCAGCAAACAACCTATTCTCAAGGTGACAATGCAGTGCCACCTATTGGTTAAAACAGCACAATTGAAGTTTTGCCTTTTAGAACTTCATGGAATATTTTTTTCTGAATATTTTCAATCTATGGTTGGTTGAATCCTTGGATGTGCGTGGAACCTGTGGATACGGAGGGGCCAACTGTATATATATTATCTTTGCAATTTTCCTAGTTAGTACTTGTAAGAGACTTAAATATGAAACTCCATAATTGAAAAATCTATATATTTTATGCATTTCACAGGTTCCAACATAATGGTTTTTCCTTTTATGCTGAAAAAAACCCTGAATACTTTGTATTTAACTTACAACTCCTGTTCCTGAGGTTATACTTTTTAAATTCAAGACTAGATAAAGGTTGTATTTTTGTACTATCACTCTTTCTTCTGTTACAGTAGTTTTTAAAATTTCACATGAATTGTGTTTCTATAAAAATATATAATTAAGCTATACTGGAGACAAAACCAAAACCAAACTTCTAATGAATATGTACTAAGTGGTCAAAATGTACTTGATAGCCATTAAACATACCGTACTTTATGCCCCTAAACCAAACAGCAACTTATCACTTAGTACCACACATGTTATTAATTATGCACATTAATAATAGCTCTGTAACTTGCAGAGGAAAAAGCCTCTCACACTGTGCTGGCTCTCGATCTCTTCGTGCTTCTGCTGTAGGGCTTGGGAAGCCCGAATGGAGTCTCCAATCCCCCACTGGGCTCTCAGCTGTTCTGATCCAGGCCCTTCAAGCCAGTTCACAACCTATGAATGGAAGTTGAGATGAAAATTTTAAAATAATCAAAAACTTTTCAAACTTTCATTCTAATTGGTTTTCCCTTCCCAAAGTTCCTCAAGTATTTTTTATTTAAATTATTTAAATTCTATTGTATAGGCAGTAAACATTTCTTCTGGAACTATACAGCTATAATGTGACAACTTTTCCAAAACCTAAATTTGATAAAATGTACACTACAGCACCTTAGGCTTTCAGCTATCTGATCACCTGCCAGGCTAAAAGAAATATGACATGCTCCCATAAGAGAGGCTTAAAAATTAACTTATGATGATAAGAAAATTAGAGAACTATAGGATTTAGAATTGGAAGGGACACCAGAAATGACATTGGTCAAATTTCTTATCTAATACTTAAGAAAACTGAGTTTCAGAGAGATTAAGTGACTTGTTCCAGGTAACATAATTCATTATTAAAAAACTAGGACTAAAAGCCACGCGTCCTGACTCATACTCTAAAGTTCCTTCCAAAGCACTCATAAACCAGAATCAATTAACTGATATAAAGTTAAAATACTATTTTTCTCACTTGGAAAAGAAAATTAAAAACTGTAGAATTATACTACTGCAGGGGGGTCTTCTTAGGATCAGCCAAACATTCAGACCCACGAGACCATCTGAAGTCCCCCTGGCACCAAGTCTACTCAGAAGGATGAAGGGAAGGGACTACAGTCTGCCAGGGTAGCAGGACTGGGTGTTTCTCTTCTGCCGGGTCCCTGAAGCAGTCCAACAGTTCAGGAGATGAGATCCATATGGGACAGATATGGGAGACACTCTGGCATCAAAACCTCACACCACACAAGCATCATGCCCATTATAAAAGTCACTGAGCTCCAAGATGCCCGAAGTTATGCCTTCCATCAAGTATTAAGAGTTCTCCCAGTCCAGAGCCAGAATAATTTTTACTACAAGCAATGTCGCCTGGTAACACAGTTGGCATTTTTATCAGGTTTTCAAGGGAACAGACCTAGATAGTTAAGCAAAGATCAAATTCTCATGCAGAAGAAAGGGTTTTGTTTTCTCTACCCACAAACATATATACTCTAAAACTACACAGACACAGTGAAGTAATTCTAACAGAAAAAAATATTGCCCAGCTTTACCAAGCTGAATTATTATTTATCAAGCTAAATTACAATTAGGAAGTCAACAACAGCTAAACTTAGGATATGCCTTAAATCTAAACTTAGGATAGGTCCCAAGAAGTGAATGAGGATGTCTGTGCAGCATAATATTAGAGACTCAGTGGAAAGACAGGCTTACCTTATCACAGACCCACAGTGCATTCCATAGTTATTACCAGGGTAAAATATATTTAAAATCTAAGAGTTTATGTAATTTAAATAATCATATAAAAGTACCACATCATAGGGGAAAATCATGTGTGTTTCCTTCCATTAATTTTTCACATGCACTGCATTTTCATGTTACTCCAGATTTAAGTGCTGCAGCCGATTGTCAGAGTACAAGTAATTTCTATCCTGTGTTTTTCACTTCCTTGTGGCTACAGTTATTACCATTTTAATGGCTCGAAACCCCTTTTTTAAGAAGGCCAGCCTCCTTGCCTGCCTCCTTCCTTTGCTCCCTCTCATGTGTCCAAACAACCAACCAACCTACCTGACTAAGAGCTAAGTAAGCAACGTCCTACCTCAAGTAACTATTATACCTGCTTTCACAACTCCAATTCTCTACTGTTGAGCACCTAAGTAATTTTAAGATGAACATATATATATAGCAGTTATGCAACAGAATTCTTCTCTAATTCTCTATTGCTTTCCTAGAAAACATTTTCAATAGAGATCTTGGGTCCAGTGATGATACAATGTTAGTTGCTAATAGTATACATTATAAAATTACTCTCTAAAGCACTTGTCTCTATTTGAAACATCCAAGTCATGAAAGTTTTAACTGAGAATAACCTTTGCAAGGTATATAAACTGACCACTGCTTTTACTTTATTTTATTTTATTTTTATTTTCTGAGATTCTCAGTGCAATTTATTAAGAAACATCCATGTGGGGGCTCTGGGAGAAACAGTATCTCTTTCTAACAACAAATATATTTTGTCATTTCCAAAAAAATCTCTGGAAATGGGGTTCTTGCCCTCAGTCTACTTCAAGCTTAATGTAAGAGATGAGATGGGTAGTCAACCAAAATAATGCAGCAATGATTACATTTAATTTGAAATCATTTGTATTTATTACAAAAGTGGGTTACAAACAGTAACTAAGGAAAAAGTTGGTTAGATCATAAGAATGTTGGTAAGTTCCTACGTGAATGATACTAACTTTGAGTAAAATTAGGGGAAAGTTTCCTGGAAAACAACGTAGACGTCATCTGCTTTTGGATTTTATATCTTCTTACATAGATTGGTAAAAAACACCAAGACTTCTTGTTTTCTTAATAACCAGAGGGGAAAAACAGAACTACATACTAAATAAAAATCTTTTCATGAGGACCCAATACTCATCTTTGTTTAAATATTTCTCCCAGTGAGAAATCCTATACTGGTTCTACATTACATTCGGGATGAAATGTGGCTATCTGGCATGGCCATACTATGCCATGGATGATGGGGCCCCGCCTATCCTTCACCATTTCCTTCTTTAACTGAGCCCGCGTTGAACTTTCAGTGCTCCCCAAGGGCGCCATGTTCTCTCACTAATCTTGCTTTGACATGGATCGTCCTCCTACCTGAAATCTTTTCAGCCCCTTCTCTTCGTGACCTCTTTTTCATCTTTGAAGACTCATCTCATGCTATAGATTTTGATGATTTTGGTTTTAAGTTTTCTACTGAACTGTTTATTTTTCTGTTGATCCATTTTTTTAAAATGAGTTATTTTTCATTTCCAAGGGGTTGGATACTTTTGATCTGTTTGAACTTACACTATTGATTTCTAGTTGTCAAACAAATTCAAATAAAGATGACATTCTTGTGATTATTCTCGCTACTTCTTTTTAATTTTGAAACTGCCTACATAATGAGAATACTTTAAAGAGCATTATTATAAATTATGCATTTTAGAGTTATAATTTAGAGCAATATTCTCAAACCAAAAACCCTTAGAGTCATTCTTGACTCTTCTTTTTTTCCTTTTACACCCTGCATATCTGATACCCCTGGAATCCTGCTGTTTTGACTTTCAAAATAAACCTGTTCTAAGCCTACTTCAGGCCTTACCTAGATCCTTGTGGTAGCCTCCAAACCAGGCTTTCTGCTTTTAGTTTTGCCCCCTACATGGCTGACTATTACTTTTAAAATACTTCCATCAAGTTTAAAACTGATATCTCTTCAGGTGTATTTCTAAATATTAGTGAGAACGAATAAACTGCTAATGTTTGCTTACTAACAGTATATGATCTTTTGGGATTTCTCTCTTTATGTGTGTGCCCATTTATGTCCTAGTATCTTAAATATTAATATATTCTTAGCTTCCACCTTCTCTTTACAAGGTTTTAATACTAAAGAGCAAAAACTCAAAAACAAAAAAGTCCAAGTATTATTTTTGACTCACTGGAATAGCCTAACTGCTATGATTTTCTTTGCTAAATTCTGTTTTCAGAGTCCTAAATTCATCTGCAAACCTCTACTGCCAGGTACTCTTTAGAATACAATGCTTTGTTCCTCAACATCTCCACTTTTTCTGCTTTACTCTTTGGTATGAGCTATATTTGGAGGGGCAGGGTACTAGGATCCTGTTTGCCTCTGCTGGCCTGTGGAAAGTATCACTCTTTCACAAAAGAGACAGATGAGCAGTTCTGTCTTCAGGAAGCACTAGGCGTGACTCTGAAATTCTGGCTCTGCTCCTAGGAGTTGAAAGACTTTGGTCCATCACCTTTGAAATGGTGTTAATGCTACCTACTGTATAGGCTATTGTCAGGATTATACAGTCATTATACGTAAGACACTTAAGCACAGTAGATGATACCAATAGCTGTTAGCCTCTTTGCTTTCCCCACTTTTTCTGAAGAAAAAAGCCTAGCTCCTTCTATTTATTCACCCTTTATAAACTATGTCTCACATCTGCATTTTACAGTAAAACCCATAGGCTTTTTAATCCCCGAACTAAGTGTTTTAGTCTATGCTTTTAAAAAATGGAAATAAAAAGAGTAAGTTTTAAGAAATCTCATGTAAACATTTTGAAACAAGTTTCCATTCCCTTTGGGGGACTCAATTGCTTCTCACTGATTACTATGTATTACGAATATGAATATAGAAACAGATATACAATGGCATTTAAGCAATTAATATAATAAATTATTTCACTAAAAATGTCTAAATTCTAAAAATAAGGGTAGAATGAAAATAACTCAGAAATTTTAACTGGTTAATGTGTTATATATTATTTTAAAAAACGTAAGGCAACATTATTTAAAATTTAAACTTTGAAACTCTAGAAAACTTTTAAACGATAGAAACAAAAGAAGCAGGTTAATATAAATCATGATAACTGGGGAAAAACAATTCATTAGCAGGGAACTTTCGAAGAGTTATAAATTTAAAAATAAATTTTAAAGAAAGCAAAGACATCTGCTTGGCACACACACACACACAAAAACAGTTACACAGTCAAGTGTACATATAGTTTTAACGTATGCTGAAAGTAATTTCCCTTGGAATGCAACATCAGTAACGTAAACACCATAAATGTATGACTATTTCTAATAAAAATGATGCAAATTGAGGTTGATGCCCCAGTAAATAAATCTATTTAAATGCATTAATGATGGTGGTTTGCCAAACTGGGTTATAAAACTTAATTTCAATCAGGACATCTTGCTCATCAGTCAATATGAATATTAACTTACTGCAAAAACAGTTTCATGCACAATCCATATCAATGTGACCTCTCAAACGGTTACATTTATATGCAAAGTATAACCTTGAAGATGTGCTCTTAGAATCCACCATGACAAATATTTGCAGAGGCCAAAAATGCATGTGACTATCCATCATTTTTTCCTGGCCAGACTGGTTACTAAAGACTGCACGAGAGAATATCTAGAAGCATGTTAGGTCAAACCAGGTAGAAGGGCATATCAAGCAGATGTCAAGCATCTGACCAGAAGAAAGAATATGGTGAACTGGGATCACAGCCTCCAGCTGTATACTTTAGCAACTCAGAGTTATCCTATTTTGCATCTATGGTTCCTTTCTACAAAGGAAGAAAATCACATGGATGATTCTAGAAATAACATTTGCAATGCCGGCAGAAATTACTGCCACAATAAATAATGCAAATAACGATAGCTTATTTCAGTGAAGTGGCATCATCTCCTATCCAGAAGTACATGAAATCTGATTTTTAAATGTAGCGGCAGCAACATGGAGAACTTCTGCATTCCACATGAAGTCTAATGCTACTGATTTGAACTGTGGGGAATAAATGGCTGACAACTACAATGGTTATTACCATATAGTTTATCTATTAGAGCTACTGGTTTCTTTTTCATTATGTTCTGTTTTCAATGATAAATCAGTAAAAAAAGAGATGTGGAAAATTTCAACTTTCATTAATTTTACACAAGCAGAGGTAGTCAACTTTATGATTATCTTTATATAAACATCAAAAAATTTCATTTTCCCCCAAATTTGCAAGACTGAAGATGGTAGTTTATATTCTCTGTGTGTGGACATGATCAATATATGTTTCTAAATAGCTAAACTTAAGTAATCATTTTGGCAAGAGAAATAGATCTTTCCCTAAAATGTGACCTGTGAAAATAAGAGTGTAGAAACCATCACCTGATGAATATTAATGCTCTAACCAATTCACATGTAACGCTTATAAAGAAAATTGAATTGCAATGAGGTTTATTTGTTTTTAACAATAATCTCATGACCATCACCACCATCATTATAAGTATCATCATCATCTCCTTTCTCTAGTTTCTTTATTCTTTATCCAGTTGAGTTGGTCCATCATTTCAAAAATGCATGTCAATACATTAACTCCTTTGCCCCTGATGTCACATAGCAAAGCACAAATGCTGGGGGACTCCCATCACCCACGTTCTCTGGGGCCTGCACATCAACAGCCAGCCATGAATTGACAGGGTCACATAACAGGCCAGAAAGTTTCCACCATAAGTTCAAGATCAGCACTATCTAAAAAATACATCTATACTTCCATGGTAATTTCACTCTTCCAATCCCCAAAATGAAAATTTTGAATCATTTCCACTCCATTTAAACCTCTAACCCTCTTTAACCACTGCCCTCCCCATCCCCGCCTTGCCTCCAAACCTCCACCACCAAAGAGATTCCCTTTGTGTCTTACTTAAAAACAAACAAACAAAAAACAATCAAAAAAACCTAATCACTCAAGAACTACTTCATCTTCTCGATGCCTGACTTATATATACGGAGGCAACTCTGGATCATCCTACCATCTCCCTCCTGTTACAAAGGAAGAGTTCTCCCTCCTCCAATCTAAAGCTAATCCCTTCAGCTCTGCTTTGGAGTCCATTCACTTCCACCTTGTCACGAACTTGACAGTATTAATTATTCTCTCCTCCATGTTCAACTCCTCCTTCCAAACATATACTTTCCCCCTAGAATTTAAGCCTCTTAGTTTTCCATATCACAAACACAAACTAACAAAAATAAACTACACTTGACCCCAGCTGTGGGCTGAATTGTGTCCCCACACTCCCCATATGCTGAAGTCCTAACTCCCAGTGCTTTAGGATGTAACCATATTTATTTGAAGACAGGGTCTTTAAAGAGGCACTTAAATTAAAATGAGGTTATTAAAGTGAGCCCTAATCTTATATGACTGGTGTTCTTAAAAGGAGAGGAAATTTGGACACAGACAGGTATAGAGGGAAGATGATATGAAGACATAGGGAGAACGCATCAGTAAGCCAAGGAGAGAGGCCTGGAACAGATCCTTCCCTCACTGCCCTCAGGTGGAATCAACCCTGCTAACTCCTTGATCTTGGGCTTTTAGCCTCCAGAAAAATGAGGAAATACATTTCTATGGTTAAGTCCCCTAGTCTGTAGTACTTTGTTACAGCAGACCTAGCAAATTAATACACCCTCACTTCTAGGCAATGCTCTGTTTCTCGTCTTTCCTTCAGAGACAAAACTCTCAGCGAGTTCCCTACACTCCACGTCTCCTTCACCACACCTCACTTTCATTCCTGAATTCAGTCCAATGTGCTACTGGCCCTGCTACTCCATACCCTGGGATCACCAACGACCTTGACCTTGTGGATTCTTAGTGAACATGTTAAGTCTTCCTCTTTTTCAATCTTCCAGCAACATTCGACAGGGTTCCCAACTCCTCCCCTGACATGCTTTCTTCTTTTGACTTCCATGACACAGAGCTGTTCACACTTTCCTTCTTCATCTCTGGCCAATCCTCCACTGCCTTCTTTTCAGGAGTATGCTCCTCTATCTTGTCATTAAATGCTGGAGCTTCTCAAAGCTCAGTTACAAAGCCTTCTTCTCATCTACTCTCAGCTCTTTCCTTGGGAAATTCTCACCCACATCAATGCTTTAATTACCATTCATACACAGATGACAAACAAGTATGTCACCAGCCCAGACTTCTCACTTCTGGACCTGTTTGGGACTACCTTTATATATCTTATTCTTAGATGTCTCAAAGTCTCCTGAAATTCACCATGTCTACAACCAAACTCTTGATTTTCCACACCTTTTCCATCTGCACGTAAACCCAAACCTGCCCAATTTCCCTAATTAGACAACACCATCATCCATTAAGTCTTGCAAGCCAGAAAAATGCTTCACCTCTGATATCATCTTCTTTCTCACGCTTCCTCCCTTCACTCTCCTTGGGACTTGAGTGGTTGCAATTTTACAACTATTTGTGTAGTTACTTAGCCATGCACCAAAAGGCGGGACACCCCGTCTGTTTTTACTCACCATTACATTCCACCGAGCACAATGTCACACTATTGTAGATACTCATTTCTTTAACGAGTGAGCAAATAATAAATGATACTAATAAAAACTCGTATGTGCCAAGCTAAACATTTTATTTAAATTATCTTCTTAATCTTTGTAACAGCCCTATTAAGTAGGTATTATTATTATTATTGTTATTGTTTTCCTCACTTTACTGAGGAGGAAGCTAGGGCATTGAGGAGTACACTTCCTTCCCAAGAACAAACTTGAAAGTGGCAGAAGAGAGTGGACCCAGGTTACTGGGGTACTTGTATACCACTATGCTATTTCATCTTTATGGTTTTCAAAGATACTCTCAAGCTATTTAAAGTTTACCTGAGTTTAATACAAGCTATCTTTAATTTATGAATATATTATGTAGAAAAAATTATATATAATTAACATATGCTCAGAAATCTTCAGTTTCTATGTAGTTATCATGAGATAAAGCCTAAATTCTGTTGCCTGGAATTCAAGATCTTCCATGATCCAACTCCTTCCCTACCACTTGTTTTTTTTTTTTTTTTTTTTTTTTGCAGTATGCGGGCCTCTCCCGTTGCGGAGCACAGGCTCCGGACACGCAGGCTCAGCGGCCATGGCTCACGGGCCCAGCCGCTCTGCGGCATGTGGGATTTTCCCGGACCGGGGCACGAACCCGTGTCCCCTGCATCAGCAAGCGGACTCTCAACCACTGCGCCACCAGGGAAGCCCTACCACTTGTTTTTATAAATAAAGTTTTACTGAAACAGCCAAACACATTTGTTTACGTAATGACTATGCATTACAAAGGCAGTTAAATAGCCACAGGTTCAAGAAAAACTGTATGGTCCAAGAAGCCTAAACATTTACTATGTGGCCCTTTACAGAACAAGTTTTCCAACAGCTGAATTAGAATTCTAGGCTACAATCTAGTTCAATGGGAACAAATATAATAGCTTCCATTAGCTGAGTGCTGGGTTCTTTCAACAAACCTTTCAAAAGAGCTCCTGTTACCCCTGTTTTATGTAATGAAAGAAGGAAGGAAGAGAGAGAAAGAGAAGAAGGGGAATAAAGAAAGAAGGAAGTCAAACTGAGGCTCAGGTGGGTGAATAATGTGACCATAATCACACAGCAAATAAGTGGAAGAACTGGGATTCAGAGCATGCTCACTATGTTCCATGACTCAAAGGCCAAACACTTTCCCTGGTGCCTACTGCTGCCTTTTTCTTCAGTAGAACTTGGGATTTCATGTTATTGTTTATTCATGCTATTCTTTCTCCTCCACAGAATGCCAGTTCTCCTTTAAAACCTAAAGGAGGTGCCTGGTGAAATCTTACACATTCTTGGGGACAAGCTCAAGCACTACCTCTTTCCACTAAGTCTTCCGAGATCACTTGCAACCAGGGGAATAATCCCTCCATTGAATGCCCACAGCACTTCAGTCATTCCCTTGTGACACCTAACACTTTCTCTCCCCTCTTAAGTTTAATGTAGCAAAACCCAAGTTCACCTTTATATCCTGTAGAAAAAGCACAATGCCTTCTATATAATAAGTACTTAACAAATACTTATCTAATAAATGAATGTAGATTAAAAACTTTGGGACACTTCTAATCTGGATTTTTTTTTTTTTTTTTTTTGGCGGTACGCGGGCCTCTCACTGCTGTGGCCTCTCCCGTTGCGGAGCGCAGGCTCAGCGGCCATGGCTCAGGGGCCCAGCCGCTCCGCGGCATGTGGGATCTTCCCGGACCAGGGCACAAACCCGTGTCCCCTGCATCGGCAGGCGGCCTCTCAACCACTGCGCCACCAGGGAATCCCCTAATCTGGATTTTTAAAGTGAAATATTTAAGATTTACTTCTTAATAATTCAACAGATCAAAATCCAGAATGTAGTCTAAATACAGAAATGTCTTCCTTAGTATCGATTTTTAGCATTTTTTGCCTACTTATAAAAATCAATTTTAAAAGGAACTAAAAATTCATAAGAATTAAATCTACTTGAAGTTTTCTATCAGTATCATAAATAAGGAAACTTAATATTATAATTACTTATATTACACATTAACATTTTGCTAGGACAGAAAAACTCTTCATAATGCCCAAATTAACAACAACAACAAAGTTATTAGAAATTTAAAATAAATCTAAGGTCAACAATAAAATGTTATTTATTACAAGAATACAGAGACCACAGGTGATGTTTCCAACAGCTAGTTATTTTTGAAATTCTGATAGAGTGAGCTGAATGCTCAATGTCATCACTGTAGAAATAATATAATTTAAACGCAAATACTAATTGTAAAAATAGTTTGAGAGTCTGGTTTGACATTTCTAAAGTTCTCTATATAATGTAAATAAGGCACAGTATAAAATCAGGTACAGAGTAGAAATTACACACACACATAAAAAAATTTAGATTTTAAAAAGAGTTTAATATGTTGGAATCAGACACCTACCTGCATCACCTTCTGTTGAATCTCTTCTAACTGTGTACGCTTACTACGTTGCCTACAAACTTCCTGGTAGCGGGTATATTGCTCTCGCAGTGAATCTAATAATTTCATAACCTGTGGCTGTGCTAGTAGTTCATCATCCATAGGAGACCACGAGACCCCTCCATCTGAGCCATTAAATCGACGCTGCTGTAATTCGGATAACAATTCATGTCCTTTAAGAAGGAAAGATACTTATAATTAATACCCATAAAGAAATATAAATCTTACTTCTCAATCTTCTCAATTCTAATCCCTTATTTTTAGAACGTATCTGCCTATGTATTTTTAGAACGTATCTGCCTATATATTTACCTACCAGGTCTTAAGTACTAAAATGCAATTTCTCAATTTATATATAAATAAATAGGAAAACTGCATGCATACATATACATATGGATATATACTATGTCGTATATCATAGCTCTATCATATACAGACAGTCCCCGATTTAACGATGGTTTGATTTACAATTTTTCGACTTTATGATGGTGCATTCAGTTGAACCCGTACTTCAGATTTTGATTTTTTCTTTTTCTGGGCTAGCAATATGCAGTACGATACTCTTTTGCAATGTTGGGCAGCAGCAGTGAACTGCAACTCCTAGTCAGCCACATGATCATGAGGGTAAACACTGATACACTGACAACCATTCTGTACTCATACAACTGTTCTGTTTTTCACTTTCAGTACATTATTCAATAAATTACATGAGATATTAAACACTGTATTATAAAATAGGCTTTGTTTTAGATGATTTTGCCCAACTGTAGTCTACTGTAAGTGTTCTGAGCACGTTTAAGGTAGGCTAGGCTAGGCTATGATGTTCGGTACTTTAGGTGTATTAAATGCATTTCAACATGATATTTTCAGCTTACGATGGGTTTATCAGGATGTAATCACATTGTAAGTTGAGGAAGATCTGTGTCATATATACTATATATGCCATACTACATAGTAAGTATATAGTATATATGGCATATATATTTTCTAGACCTAATTACCTTTCTATCTATCACATTCTTGTTATTGGTGGATTCACTCCTCAGGACATTGTGCCAACCATTTCTCTGTAGAGTACAATTATAATCTGGGATTTCTGTCTGATGGTACTAATTAGTATGTTTTGTCTGATAGTACTAATCAATACTAAGCATTATGTTGTAGGATTTCACTATTAATCCATAACCTTAATCATAGCACCTAAAAGAAATGTTGGTGTGTAACAAATGTATGATTAAAGGGAGAAAGTCTTTACTACTGGTACAAAATAACATTTAAGTAATCTCTATTTATATAAATTTCTACAACATATTAACTGTGAATCGTGAGGGGCCACACTAATGTAAGAACTGCACTCAATGTTATTTGATTACAGCAAACTCATGGAGAAAATCACTCATGCACAAGAAGTTAAAGTTATAGAATGTGCAACATCTAAAACTGTAAGTATAACATTAACAATTTTACAAGATGACGCTGGTCAGACCACTGATGTCCAATTTCAAGATGACTGTCAGAGCTGACTATGCTGTTTCTGCATGTAGCCCCCTCCCTCCGTCTGTAATAGCTCCTGCCCACTGATCATCAGTCGGGGAGGAGGGAGTTGGCCTTTGAACAGGAGTCTGCCCTACACCTCAGTTGCTGGCATCCAAAACAAAGAAAACTATCCTTTCCATCAAAAAAGAAAAAAAAAAATTTTTTTTTAAGTGAATAAATTGCAAATTGTTTTTCCAGGATAATACTATTCCAATTATCATTAAGGAACCCAAAATATGCAGACATTTAAATTCTCTTCTCTTCATCTCTATTCAAGAAAATGTCCTAAACTTAAATGGCTTTAAATAATAGAAACAGTTTTTATTATGATTTGGAGGTATTTCCAATTTCTGAAGAATATCCAAGATTGTTTTAAACGTCCCCATTTTATACTCTTTCTACTTTAAGAGTCAATAGCATATTAAAAAGGACTTAGTGACGTATACAGATAATTCTAAAATACAAATGTAACAAGTTTCTGAATTCAATGGCTTAAGCAGTTTTTAAAACAAATATAAACATGGAACTAAGTTTTGAATCTAAAGCAATATTTTTACTGACAGTCTCTTGTACCTTCTAAACATGCAGTAATTCACAGATTACAATTATTTCTTTGTTCTTTCAGGAAGTAAGATCTAAATCGTACTGAAAAAACTCGGGAAAACTGAATCGATACAACGAAGATATTCAGAATTTATTTCTTTACTCTTTGTTATACTCTGTAATTGGAAGGACACCTGTTTTCAAGACTTATGGAAAGTCTTTCTATATATATACACACACACATTCATATTCTTTTTTTTTTTTTTTTTTTTGCTGTACGCGGGCCTCTCACTGCTGTGGCCTCTCCCGTTGCGGAGCACAGGCTCCAGACGCGCAGGCTCAGCGGCCATGGCCCACGGGCCCAGCCGCTCCGCGGCATGTGGGATCCTCCCAGACTGGGGCACGAACCCGTGTCCCCCGCATCGGCAGGCAGACTCCCAACCACTGTGCCACCAGGGAAGCCCACATTCATATTCTTTATATATATAGTTCCATAAAAGTCATTAAGATCAGAATATATATATTTTTTCTTCTTTGATGACTGTTACCTTTAATGTGCTCCTTGTGGATACCATTTACATTAGAGAAGCAGAACCACATAATGATTTCAAAGACCATACTTCGAAACCAAACTGCCTTGGTTAAAGTCTCAAATCTAGCATTACTAGTTGTGTAATCTGCCCAAGTTACTAAACCTTTTAATGCCTCAGTTTCCCCATCTTAACATTGGGGTGACAACAGTACCTACTTCAGTGGGTTGTAGTGAAGCATAAATGAGTTAGCATACATAAAGTGCTTAGAATAGTACCTGCTATGCAGTAGGATTAGAACTATGCCCTATTAGAAAAATATATTAGAAATAAAATTAAGGTATTTTCATTTAAAAGAATTCCAATGTGTTCTCTAGAATCTGTGAAACTACTACTAAAGCTATTGGGGCTGGAATATACAAACCATGCAGCACTGAACACACACTACGTGAAAGGCCATTGCAAGGTGGTAAGTGTTTTTACACAGATGATTGTAAAACAGTGCAACTGGTGGCTTTGGATTTAGACCTTTTTTTAGTGCTATGGTGGTAGAACTTAATAGTTATTTGATCTTGAACAAGTTTTTTAATATCTCTAAGCCTTGGCTTCCTCAAGTAGAGAAAATAATACTAATTATCTCAAGGAGTACTTAGAAGAATGAAATATGAAAATACATAAAAGTACAATGCTAGAAACACAATGCATATTCAATAATCCTCATAGCAAACCCATCAAATAGAAATTTTTATTTTCATGTCATAAAGAAATAAATTCAAATATTTCAAGATAATTGATCATTATTAATAATTTTTAATATTGTAGAGTTTATTAACACACTCTTAGGCTAAACCAAAGAGCAGTTTGAAACACTTCTCCTTCAGTTTCTACAACATAATACATACTCAAATCAATGTTTATTTCATGAGCCAATTAATGTATGGTTGGTTTAATGGATTATGATTATCACTGATAAATATGTTTTTTCATCTTACCTGTCTGAAGAACAGTTTCAGGATCAACTGATGGAAGAAAGTTTAAATCCACAGACCTGGCAAGCACCAAAAGAGTATTTTTTTTTAACTATATGTATTTCTATTTATATAACTTAAAAAAATCCTTTACATATACTTACCAAAACAGGGGCCTACAAATATGAAAATATGAAGCATACTGTCCTACCAGGCTAATTTCTCTTAAGCATCAGGAACCCATTACAGATAATTAAACACTAGTAGCCAAAAAAATATCTATGTGATAAAAAACAAAATATACTACTTGGAAAAATATAATTTATCATTATTAACTACAGTATTATTTCAAGTATATCAAAGGAATCCATTTTATTATTTTTCCACTGGATATCTGCTTCAAACTGAAATTTGTCACTATATAATAATCCAGAAACGTTAACATTAAAATCGTGTGCAGCCATCCTCCAATCCAAAGTTTACCTATCTATAGCAATCTTGATATTCATATGTATGTGTACCCTAGCAGATGTACACTCTTTATGTACTAATTATGTTTCATTTGCAGCTGGACTATGGGTTTTCTTAAACATATATGGAAAGTGGAGAAGATGAAGGAAAGATAGAGTACCTGGCAAATCAAAGCCTAGGGCCTTGCTACTGTAACTGACAGGTCTTGCTCTATACATTTCACTTTTGTCAACTGATCTAGGCCTTCACCTCTTGTATAGCCCAGATGTTTCCTGAGGACTGACATAAAGAAGGTGATGAAAATTTGCAAGAGGGACTTCATTGTGTGGGGTTTAAAAGAGACTAAGTAATAACACTTGAGTTTCTTAGGGAGGGATTGGCAAATACAAGATTTCACTTGACACTTCATGTAGTCACACAAACCATCGTTTCCCAGTGTTTCCCAAAACACTGAATGAGATACTACTGAGTAGAGAAGATGGGGTTCCCCTGTCATGTAAGTACGGGAAATTTTAAGAAAGCAATTAAACAGGTTTCTTTACTGCAACACTTTCTCAGAACATGTAATCTGTAAATGTTTACAGTCATTCCCAGAGAAGGAAACATAGTAAACAGCATTAAACTCTATGACCATGAACTCATTTTCTACCAGTACCCTCTTAGGATGTCTTTCCTGGAGAACATGATTTTGAGAAACACCAGATTTACTCTGCTGGACTACTCAGAAAGCAAGAGGTTTGGCAAATTTTTGTCAAGTAACTTGAGTGATATTTTCAATTCCATAGTATATAAGTATGTGTGTGTGATGTCTATACACACACTCACATATTTACATATATGTAAAATTGTTATTTACATTTTTATATGGCGTCTATCTATAAGATAGTAATGTTCCTAAATGTTTGTTGTAACTTTAGATTTATATTCAAACCATTTGTTTTCATATTTTTACTTTATTTTAAATCAAGATTTGGTGTTAAACTATGATCTTCTCACATCCCTCCTATATCATTATCTCAGTCAACTGGTCTGCGACTATATTTGGATTCATGGAATAACAAGATGCATTCTATCAAGGTTCCATTGTATTTTCAAGGTCAGATTCAAAAGAGATAGACAAGGATGAGTGCTGATCCTTTCAAATTTCCTAATGAAAAATTACTGCCTAGTGACTACTTTGTTACTGAGGATTAATTTGCTTCCTACAGTACTTTTTACCTGGGGAGAGGAAATTGGTCTGAAAACTGTTGAGGTTGAAAAGTTCAATGGAAATCTGTAAAATGATAAATCTAGGTAGTTACAATTAGATCCAGTGTCATAAAATATTAAATTCCTGAAGTTAAACTCATGAATATCACATATTTTACAAGGATGTAGGAGTTCCACAAGATAGGCATTTAAGTGCTAACATATGTAAATAAGGTTATAATGATTTTATTTCAAGCTGCAACCTTTTCCATATTCTTTACAAGCAAAGTAAAACTCTAAAAAGGCAGAAAATTGTTTCCTTCTGAAAACATGTTCTTGCAAAATAATTATTTTACACAGTGTCAGGAAAAGGTAAATATATTATTATTCAACAAAATTAAAAGTCTTCTGTAAAGAAACCTGGATTCAAATCAATAAATTTTATATGTAAAGCAAATTCTCAAGTATTAAAAAATAAATTTAATACAACTTTTATAGGCCAAGTTTGATTGAATGGAGGCTTGCTTACCTTAGTTCTCTTGGCTTGCATTAACAACAGAGGTTATCTTTTAACACACTAATTATAGCTTTGCAAAGGTGTAATTGTAGGACACTAGACACTTACCTTTCTTTCTCTTGCTGATTTCCTTTATCACTTCCATTGTTAATCAAAGCAAGTTCATCTAATAATGATGTAGATTCCTTTGTAAACTTCTCAAAAACCTAAAGTATGAGATTTTATTAACATGTTAAGGATGATCTTAAAAGTTGATATGTACATAAGGATTTTCAACTAAGAGCAACAGAATTAGTCAAGCAGGATTCTGGTTCCCTCTCTGGACCTCATTTAGTACACTTTAATCACCAGACCACACAGCATAGACAATGCAGACAATGAAGACAAAATTAAAACAATGAAGACAAAACTGCTTCCTAAAACAATGAATAGTTTTAATGGATAAAGAATTTTTTTAATTTAAACACATTAAGAAATTATTTTTATTCCTGATACAAGTTTATATTTATTCCTATTCTCTTGAGAAATATGTGTACCAACAACAGTTTTAACTACATGAACATTATTCAGACCAGTTCTAACCCTCTAATTCCAGTTAAAGAACTTTTCTTTATGTTATTCTATTAATCATTCTGGTTGCATGTTAATACTTAAGAAGTTTTATATATAAGCATGTAGCATAAAAATAAATTAGTTATAATCTTAACATGATTTCTTAAAATATTTCAAAAAAGGGATTTGGGCAACTCTGCTTAGAATAAAATAGACACTCATTGGTTTTATATCATTGTTCAAATATGGTGAAAACAGAACTGGTTACCCATTCTCAAATATCCAAAAGTTCATTATTCTTAAAAAAAAATTAGCATATAATCTAATGTGAGCAAATTTTAAGTTTTTTCTTTTAGTCCCTGGCAGTTCAATTAAACAATACTACATTATACAGAGTGGCAAATTTCCAAAGTCTGCCCCGAAAAAGAAGATATATTTTCAGAAATGAAAACCTTAACCTGTCAAACTGCTTTTCAACTCATATTGCTGTCTAAATATCCTCTCTGAAAATGGTGTATCAAGGGCAGACAGAAGAAACAAGAAGAAAACAATCCTGAAGCCTGTGGAATGAAAACCACATTCACAGAAAGACACACAAAAGGACATGCAGAGGACTATGTACCAGATGACGGAACAAGATAAAACCCCAGAAAAACAACTAAATAAAGTGGAGATAGGCAACCTTCCAGAAAAAGAATTCAGACTAATAATAGTAAAGATGATCTAGGACCTCGGAAAAAGAACACAGGCAAAGATCGAGAAGATGCAAGAAAGGTTTAACAAAGACCTAGAAGAATTAAAGAACAAACAAACAGATGCACAACACAATAACTGAAATGAAAAATACACAGGAAGGAATCAATAGCAGAATAACTGATGCAGAAGAACAAATAAGCAACCTGGAAGACAGAAAAGTGGAATTTACTGCCACAGAACAGAATAAAGAAAAAAGAATTAAAAGAAATGAAGACAGCCTAAGAGACCTCTGGGACAAAATTAAATGCACCAACATTCATTCAAATGCATTACAGTCTCCCAGAAGAAGAAGAGACAGAAAGGAACCGAGAAAATATTTAAAGAGATTACAGTCCAAAACTTCCCTAATATGGGAAAGGAAATAGCTACCCAAGTCCAGGAAGTGCAGAGAGTCTCAGGCAGGATAAACCCAAGGAGAAACACGCCAAGACACACAGTAATCAAATTGACAAAAATTAAAGACAAAGAATTATTAAAAGCAACAAGGGGAGAGATATGGGAACATATGTATAACTGATTCACTTTGTTATAAAGCAGAAACTAACACACCATTGTAAAGCAATTGTACCCCAATAAAGACGTTTTAAAAAAAAAAAGCAACAAGGGAAAAACAACAAAGAACATATAAGGGAACTCCAATAAGGTTAACAGCTGATTTCTCAGCAGAAACTCTACAAGCCAGAAGGGAGTGGCATGATATATTTAAAGTGATGAAAAGTAAGAACCTACAACCAAGATTACTCTACCCAGCAAGGATCTCATTCAGATTCAACAGAGACATCAAAAGCTTTATAGACAAGCAAAAACTAAGAGAATTCAGCACCACCAAACCAGCTCTACAACAGATGCTAAAGGAACTTCTCTAAGTGGGAAACATAAGAGAAGAAAAGGACCTACAAAGACAAACCCAAAACAAATAAGAAAATGGTAATAGGAACATGCATATCAATACTTACCTTAAATGTGAATGGATTAAAAGCTCCAACCAAAAGACACAGGCTCACTGAATGGATACAAAAACAAGACGCATATATACGTTGTCTACAAGAGATCCACTTTACATCTAGGGACACATACAGACAGAAAGTGAGGGGATGGAAAAAGATATTCCATGCAAATGGAAATCAAAAGAAAGCTGGAATAGCAATACTCAGATAAAATAGACTTTAAAATAAAGAGTCTTACAAGAGACAAGGAAGGACACTACAAAATGATAAAGGGATCAATCCAAAAAGTTATAACAATTCTAAATATATATGCACCCAACACAGGAGCATATCAATACATAAGGCAAATGCTAACAGCTATAAAAGAGGAAATCGACAGTAACACAATAATAGTGGGGGACTTTAACACCTCACTTACACCAGTGGACAGATCATCCAGACAGAAAATTAATAAGGAAACAAAAGCTTTAAATGACACAATCGACCAGATATATTTAATTGATATTTATAGGACATTCCATCTGAAAACAGCAGATTACACTTTTTTCTCAAGTGCCCACAGAACATTCTCAATGATAGATCACATCTTGGATCACAAATCAAGCCTCGGTAAATTTAAGAAAATTGAAATCATACCAAGCATCTTTTCTGACCACAATGCTATGAGATTAGAAATAAATTACAGGGAAAAAAAAGTAAAAAATACAACGCATGGAGGCTAAACAATACCTTACTAAATAACCAATAGATCACTGAATAAATCAAAGAAGAAATAAAAAAAAACCTAGAGACAAACGACAACAAAAACACGACGATCCAAAACCTATGGGATGCAGCAAAAGCAGTTCTAAAAGGGAAATTCATAGCAACACAATCCTACCTCAAGAAACAAGAAAAATCTCAAATAAACAATCTAACCTTACACCTAAATGAACTAGAGAAGAACAAAAAAAACCCAAAGCTAGTAGAAGGAAAGAAACCATAAAGATGAGAGCAGAAATAAATGAAAAAGAAATGAAGGAAACAATAGCAAAGATCAACTAAATCCTGGTTCTTTGAGAAGATAAACAAAACTGATAAAACTTTAGCCAGACTCATCAAGAAAAAGAGGGAGAGGATTCAAACCAATAATATTAAAATGAAAAAGGAGAAGTTGCAACAGACACCTCAGAAATACAAAGCATCATAAGAGACTACTACAAGCAACACTGTGCCAGTAAAATGGACAACCTGGAAGAAATGGACAGATTCTTACAAAGGTAGAAACTTCCAAGACAAAACCAGGAAGAAATAGAAAATATGAACAGACTAATCACAAGTAATGATATTGAAACTGTGATGAAAAATCTTCCAACAAACAAAAGTCCAAGACCAGATGGCTTCACAGGTGAATTCTATCAAACATTTAGAGAAGCGCTAACACCCATCCTTGTCAAACTCTTCCAGAAAATTGCAGAGGAAGGAACACTCCCAAATTCATTTTATGAGGCCACCATCACCCTGATACCAAAACCAGACAAAGATACTACAAAAAAAGAAAACTACAGACCAATATCACTGATGAATACAGATGCAAAAATCAACAAAATACTAGCAAACAGACTCCAACAACACTTTAAAGGATCAAACACCACGACCAAGTGGGATTTATCCCAGGGATGCAAGGATTCTTCAATATATGCAAATCAATCAATGTGATATACCATATTAAAAAACTGAAGAATAAAAACCATATGATCATCTCAACAGATGCAGAAAAAGCTTCTGACAAAATTCAACACCCATTTATGATAAAAAAACTCTCCAGAAAGCGTTCAGAGAAGGAACCTACCTCAACATAATAAAGGCCAGATATGACAAACCCACAGCAAACAGCATTCTCAATGGTGAAAAATGAAACCATTTCCTCTAAGATCAGGAACAAGACAAGGATGTCTACAAGGATGTCCACTCTCACCACTATTATTCAACATAGTTTTGGAAGTCCTAGCCACAGCAGAGAAGAAAAAGAAATAACAGGAATACAAATTGGAAAAGAAGAAGTAAAACTGTCACTGTTTGCAGATGATATGATACTATACATAGAGAATCCTAAAGATGCCACCAGAAAACTCTTAGAGCTAATCAATGAATTTGGTAAAGTTGCAGGATACAAAATTAATGCACAGAAATTTCTTGCATTCCTATACACTAACAATGAAAGATCAGAAAGAGAAATTAAGGAAACAATCCCATTCACCACTGCAAAAAAAGAATAAAATACCTAGGAATAAACCAAGGAGGTAAAAGACCTATGCTCAGAAAACTATAAGACACTGATGAAAGAAATCAAAGATAACACAGATAGATGGAGAGATATACCATGTTCTTGGATTGGAAGAATGAATACTGTGAAAATGACTATACTACCGAAAGCAATCTACCGATTGAATGCAATCCCTATCAAATTACCAATGGCATTTTGTACAGAACTAGAACAAAAAATCTTAAAATCTGTAAGGAGACACAAAAGACCCTGAATAGCCAAAGCAATCTTGAGAGAAAAAAACAGAGCTGGAGGAATCAGACTCCCTGACTTCAGACTATACTACAAAGCGACAGTAATCAAGACAATATGGTACTGGCACAAAAAAAGAAATACAGATCAATAGAACAGGATAGAAAGACCAGAAATAAAACCACACACCTATGGTCAACTAATCTATGACAAAGGAGGCAAGGATATACAATGGAGAAAAGACAGACTCTTCAATAAGTGGTGCTGGGAAAACTGGACAGCTATATGTCAAAGAATGAAATTAGAACACTCCCTAACACCATATACAAAAATAAACTCAAAATGGATCAAAGACCTAAATGTAAGCCCGGCCACTGTAAAACTCTTAGAGAGGAAAACATAGGAAGAACACTCTTTGACAAAAACCACAGCAAGACCTTTTTTGACCCACCCCTAGAGTAATGGAAATAAAAACAAAAATAAACAAATGGGACCTAATGAAACTTAAAAGCTTTTGCAGAGCAAAGGAAACCATAAACAAGATGAAAAGACAACCATCAGAATGGGAGAAAGTATTTACAAACAAATCAATGGACAAAGGATTAATCTCCAAAATATAGAAAAAGCTCATACAACTCAATATTAAGAAAACAAACAACCAATCAAAAAATGGACAGAAGACCTAAATAGACGTTTCTCCAAAGAAGATATACAGATGGCCAACAGGCACATGAAAAGCTGCTCAGCATCATTAATTATCAGAGAAATGTGAATCAAAACTACAATGAGGTATCACCTCACACCAGTTTGAATGGACATCATCAGTAAATCTAGAAACAACAAATGCTGGAGAGGGTGTGGAGAAAAGAGAACCCTCTTGCACTGTTGGTGGGAATGTAAATTGATACAGCCACTATGGACAACAGCATGGAGGTTCCTTAAAAAACTAAAAACAGAATTAACATATGACCCAGCAATCCCACTACTGGGCACATACCCTGAGAAAACCATAATTCAAAAGGAGTCATGTACCACAATGTTCACTGCAGCACTATTTACAATAGCCAGGACAAGGAAGCAACCTAAATGCTCATTAACAGATGAATGGATAAAGAAGATGTGGCACATGTATACAACGGAGTATTACTCAGCCATGAAAAGGAACGAAGCTGGGTCATTTGTAGAGACGTGGATGGACCTGGAGACTGTCATACACAGTGAAATACGTCAGAAAGAGAAAAACAAATATTGTATATTAACGCATATATGTGGAATCTAGAAAAATGGTACAAATGAACTGGTCTGCAAGGCAGAAATAGAGACACAGATGTAGAGAACAAACGTATGGACACCGACGGGGGAAAGCGGGGGGTGGGGTTGTGGTGGGATGAATTGCAAGATTGGGATTGACATATATACACTAATATGTATAAAATAGATAACTAATAAGAACCTGCTGTATAAAAAAAATTTGGTGTATCAACTAGATTACCTCTCAGGAAATTATGCTGCTGTTATTCAACTCAAAAGATTTACAACTTTGACTATAATACTGCTACTAATGACAACAGTAATAGCTAATATTTGTGAGTCTGACTCCAGAGTATATGCCTTCAAGCATTATGCTATCGTATGGTATGCATTATATTTCTTTAGTTTTGTAAAAAGTAAACAGTCTACCTTTCAGTTGATTAAAATTAAAAAGCTATCAAAATATGTCTTATTTATATATAATAACATGTTTCTCATTGTAATATACCAACCAGCCTCTTATTTAACCAGTCCATATGATCATAGGTGAGACTCCCACCAAAATCTTCTGTTAACTGGCATGGTTCTATATAACGAGTCAGTTTATTGGCAGACACTAAAATAACCTAGAAAGGTAAAAAGAAAGAAAAAAAAAAAACTTAGTCACTATTAATGTCCATGAATAGTGATGAGGAGGTAAAATTGATTAGCATATGCAATACTATTTCCAACATGATGAAATATTACATAGATATTTATTTAAATAATACAACAGCATTTAAAATCAATTCAATAAATTGTGGCTGTTAAGAAATAAGCTATCACAAACCATTTATAATAACACATTATAAAAAACAAGAGACGTTAGTAGCTCAGATGAAATATTTTCAAATCTTATCAATATGAATAATTTCTTGGTAGTAAAAATCAATCCCTTTAGTACAAAGATGTATTCGTCAAAGAATTTTCACATGGTCTTAAAATTAGCTAGGTACACTACAATAATAAGTACAAATGAATAATAAATCTGGAAATCAAAAAATGATATACTTTTCTAACATGAAATTTCTCTATCATTCCTTTGATTATATATTAACAAAACATATCCTCTAATAGTAGGGTAAAACTCAGGATAACATATACTAATATTTAATTTGAAAAACAGAACTAGAAAGTAGGGAGAAGTTCAGAGAATTCATAAACTTGAAACTTACCTGTTAAAATGATACTCTTTAAACTTTAAAAGATTTCAAATACAAATTACAAAATGAACAAAGATACCATTTTAGCACTAAATAAAACTTCAATGAAGATATACATGAGTATTAAAAAAATACATATGTGGGAGAAAGATATTCAAATGGTAGTGTTAATGCAAAAGACTTGATAAGAAAAATAACGTGTCCAACTGGAAAGAGCACCATTCCCACCCTAAACAACAACAAAGCCCAGATAATCTACAAAATTAAAACTTTTCTGAAACTCCTCAGAGAGCTGAGGTCACAGTAAAACCAACTAGTCTGAATATGCAGAGAAGACAGGCACCATAGAGAGAGCGGTAGAAGGGGTGACTATCAAATGTGAGGAGCAAATCTTTGGGGATGATGCAACTATTCTGTATCTTAACTGTGATGAAGGATTTATGACTATATCTGTTTGTCAAATCTCAAAATTGTAGGCTAAAAAAGGAATTTTACTGTGTGTAAATTATACCTTGATAAACTTAACTTTAAAAAAAAGGGGAGGAATAAACTCAACAACATAAGGAGGACTTGTGAAAGAACTACCAGGAAAAGAAAGAAGGAAAAGAAAAATTCAGAAACATACCCAATATGCAAAACTAGGTATATCCATACTATATATGAAGTTGTAATGTAAACAGTAAATAAGGGGAAATAACCAAGACTACAAAATGCTTTGCTAAAAGGGTGGAAGGGGAGTCACCTTAGGAAGATAACAAAAGCATGGTATCAAAAGTTCATAAAAGGGGACTTCCCTGGTGGCAAAGTGGTTAAGAATCCACTGCCAACGCAGAGGACACGGGTTCAACCCCTGGTCCAGGAAGATCCCACGTGCCGTGGAGCAACTAAGCCTGTGCACCACAACTACTGAGCCTGCGCTCTAGAGCCCATGAGCCACAACTACTGAAGCCAGTGCGCCTAGAGCCCATGCTCTGCAACAAGAGAAGCCATCTCAATGAGAAGCCCACACACTGCAATGAAGAGTAGCCCCCACTCAATGCAACTAGAGAAAGCCCACACGCAGCAAAAAAGACCCAATGCAACCAAAAATAAATAAATAAAAAATAAAATAAAAAATTTTTTAAAGTTCATAAAACTATCAGAGAAAAATAAATCCTGTCATAATTAGGGTTTATAACAAATTGCTATTGATAACAACACATTAAATGCCTTGGATGCTTATGTTAGAAAAGAAAGGCTAATGAATAACGAGCTAAGTGACCTACCTAAGAAGTTGGGGGGCAGGGAGTGGGAGGAGAACAACAGAATACATCCAAAGAAAAGAGAAGGAAGGGGAGAAATTAAGAAATTAATAAAGCCAAAAGTTGTTCCTTGAAAAGACTAAAATGAAATCAACAAAGTTCTGATAACGTAAAGCAAGAAGAAAAGGAAAGTACACTTAAATAACACTAAGAATAAAAAGAACATGGCTACATAGACAGCAGTGATTTAAAAGATACAGATGGACACAGGACATGCTTTTGTCAATAACTATGCAAATTTAGAAGAACTGGACAAATTCCTATAAAAAAAGTAATTTATCAAAACTGACATAAAAAAACCCCAGAACACCTATAATCAATGAGGTGAAGTGAATCACTAGATTCTTTTCATTTTCAGTGATCATACTGGTTAGTGGTAGTTTTAGCATTGCTATTCAGAGATCACTTGATGAAAAAGACAGCAAATGATTAATATGCGTTATTCTTATTCTCCTAACCCTCATGTCCTTGAGAAAACAGAATTCTTGAGAGGGAAGACAGGAAAGGGAAAAAGTTACCCTATGGTCTTCAATTTGAATTGGAAGTATCAGATTAAACTCATGATGTATTTCATTTTAAATAAAAACATGCACACTCACATAATATAAATTTTCTAGTTCTGTCCACTGCAACGTTTAGAAATAATGACAAAGGCATTCTGTAGAAATGCACACTCCTAGCATCCCAGATTGTTGTCTTCAAACACTGTTTCCCCCTAAACGTAATCAAGGTTCCTTGGAGAAATGGCCAGTTCTAGATCTGGGGCTGGAAATACACATGGTGACCTTGTAACATCTTCCCATTCAAATATCAAGAAAGCCATCCAAAACTTTTAGGGTTGTGCCAAAAGGTCCGGAAAAGGCTTCCACTGGCCAAATAAGTAACAATTTGCTTATCAATTCAAATTCTTTAATAAACTAAAGGATCTAGGCATTGAACATCAATGGCTGCCAATATCATAAAAAAAGAAGGCTACGAGCCTCATGATCAAGGAAACATCATCACCAATGAACAGCCCTGGAAAAAGAAATTCAGGTCTTAATCTAATCAACTGTTTGAATCCAACTATGAATTCACGGAAATACAGAGATGCAAAAGAGGAGAATGATATGTTAAACTATACCACGTGGATGCTCACTGAAACAAAAAATCCTGTAAAACACATATCCTGGTCTCCCCAAGAAAAAAAAAATTGTGTAAGAAAAGAGAAAGAGAAATTGAGATTAAAAAGCTTAATTTAATGGACTAACTCAAAATTCCACAACCAATAATAAGAGAATTACATATTCTTTTTAAGCAAACAAGAAATATTTTAAAACTTGAGTGTATATTAGGTCATAAGGAAAACCTTGGTACATTTCAAAGGAAATAACTTCTAACGTTCTATCACCACAATGAAATTAAGTTAGAAATCAATAACCAATCAAATCAGAAATCATTAACAAGATTTTAACACCTATCCATTTGGAAAGGCATCTCAAACCAAGCACAATATCTGGACAGTATCTGGATCCTAATTCAAAGAAATAAATCAATCTGTGTGCATTCACAATTTATGTATAAATTTATGAATAAATTTTAAAATATATTATTTATACAGAATATTTTTATATATTACTAAATCCTTTTATAACATTCATCAAATTTGATACCAACTGGCTCTTTGATATTAAGGAACTGTTTATTTTAAGGCATGTTAATGGTCTTGGGCTATATTTTTTAAAAAAGAGTCTGCAGATATTCAAATGTCTTAAATTTCCTTCACTATAACATCCCCAGTCTTCCTTGGGTGAAGTGGATAGGGGTAAGGATGGGGCAGGTGGCCCATGGGTTGACAGTTGTTGGAACTGGGTATAGGGATACATGGAGTTAACTATAATATTCTGTTTACTTTTTGATGTGTTCATAACTCCTTATAATAAAAATACTAAAAAACTAAAACACATATAAATCTCTTTTAAAAAAACCTTCCCAGAAAGAAAATACCAGGCCCAGCCAATTTACAAGTGAGTTTTAAAAATTAAAGAACAAAGGATCAATCAAGATGGCCAAGGAGGAGTACGTGGAACTCACTTCCTCCTCATGAACACATCAAAAGTACATCTATATGTGAAACAATTCTCACTGAAGATGAACTGGAAACTGGCAGAAAGACTCCCATACAAGAAAGGCTATAAGATCCACATGGAATCAGGTAGGAAGGGAAAAGACATAATAAGGTCGGGAGCTGTGCCCCTGAAAGGGGACACAGAAGAAAAGAAAGATTACATGGGTGGAGACCCGCCCTGGGGAGTGAGCAGTTCAAGCCACAGACTGGGCATCTCACTCTTGGGGTCCAACACAGCGGGGACAGGCCCGTGGTTGGCTGGAGGATTGCTGGGACTAACTGGAGGAGTATGGGAAGCCTGGACTCCATTTGTGAGAAGCATGCATGCTGGTGTGCCCATGAGGCAATGCGGAGAGAACAGAGTGAGGACCGTCCAGTGGCTGCAGGGTTTCCTGTGACTGCCTCAGTGCATATCCCAGCCGAAGCCAAGCAAAGGCTCCAGGTCTGCTTACTCCATGTTGCAAGACGTACTGGATCTAGGGGGTCACACGACCAGGAGAAAGCTCAGCTGTGGATTCAGAGGCAACTCGGTTGCAGAGAGCAGTGACAGCCACTCTTGGCACATACTCAGGCAGTGCATCAGAAGCAGCCCAGAACTCTGACAGCAGCCATTCCCCTACAGCTCACCTCCCAATACACGCTGAGACCACAAGGCCCCACCTGCCCTGTGGTGTGGCTTCATGACAGGGCAATGGTGGCAGAGGCTGTGGGTGTGATTGGCTGGGGTCTGAATGAAGGGGGAGAAACAACTGCTGGCACCTGCAAGGCGGTGCAGCTTAGAATCTGTCTGCAAGCAAAATAAGCCAAGAGTGCACACAGGCCCCATTTGCTTCAGCACTCCCCCACTCTGGGTCAAGGGTCATGGTGCTGGGAAAGTAGAAAGCACACACTTAAGGGGAACAAAGTCAGAGCAGGCCTGACCTTCAGGGCTTCTGCTTCACCAACTTGGGATCAGACCCCACACCTGAAAGGCCAGTGATGGCCACTGAGCAGAGGAGAAGCCTCGTCTCACACCCGGCTACAGCCCTGGCACCTCCACCTCCAGCACCACCTCTTACCAAGGTGATAGTGGCCATTATACCCTGAGGAAAGACATGACTGGCATCCACGTCAAATCCAGCTCTCCAACCACTGGGCACTGGGCATATGCAGTCTGTACATGAACGATCCCGCAGAAGGACAAACCTTTAAGACACAATAGGTAACTATTTCACCAAAATTCATAGAGACAGAGAAAGTTAAGTAAAATGAAAGGCAGAGGAACTGGTCTCAAATGAAATAGCAAGAGAATAACCAGGAAAAAATAATGAAACAGAAATGAGCAATTTACAGAAAAAGAAATCAAAGCTTTAGTAATAAGAATGTTAACTGAATTAGGGAAAAGAATAGATTAACACAGTGAGAATTTTAACAAGGAACTAGAAAAAAGCAAGAAAAACCCAATCAGAAATGAAGGATTCAATAACTGAAATAAAAAACACACTAGAAGGAATGAATAGCAGGCTAAGTGGTGCAGTCTTCTGCACAGAATAATGGCAATCATCCAGTCAGAACAGCAAAAAGAAAAACAAATTTTTAAAAATGAGAGCAATTTAAGAGATCTCTGGGATAACATTAAACATATCAACTTTCATATTATAGGGGTCCCAGAAGGAGAAAAGAGAAAGAAGAGGATCAAAAATGTATTTGATGAGATTATGGCTGAAAACTTCCCAATCCTGAAGAAAGAAGCAGATATCTATGTACAAGAGGCACACAGGGTCCCAAATAAGATGAAACCAAACAGATCCATACCAAAACATACCATAATTAAAATGGCAAAAGTTAAAGAGAGAATTCTAAAGGCAGCAAGAGAAAAATAGAGATTCATATACAAGGGAATCCCCATAAGGCTATCAGCTGATTTTTCTGCAGAAACTTTGCAGGTCAGAAGACAGTGGCATGATATACCTAAAGTGCTAAAAGGGAAAAAACTGCAACCTAGGATACTCTACCCAGCAAGATTATCACTGAGGAACGAAGAAGGGACTAAAAAAAAAAACTTCTCAGACAATCAAAAACTAGAAGGGTTCATACTAAATCAACTCTAAAAGAAGTGTTAAAGGGTCTTCTCCAAGTGAAGGGAAGTAAGAATCCATGGAAAAGGGAAAATCTCAGTAGGACAAGCAAATATACAGTTAGGGCTGAGGAACAACCACTTAAATAAGCTAGTACAAAGATTAAAACACAAAAAATTATAACAGCAACTATAACTTTATATAAACAGTGAAGGCATAAAATGAAGATATAAAATGTGACATCAAAAAACACAAAGTGTGGGGCTTCCCTGGTGGCGCAGTGGTTGAGAGTCTGCCTGCCAATGCAGGGGACACGGGTTCGTGTCCCAGTCTGGGAAGATCCCACATGCCGCAGAGCAGCTGGGCCCGTAAGCCATGGCCACTGAGCCTGCGCGTCTGGAGCCTTTACTCCGCAATGGGAGAGGCCACAACAGTGAGAGGCCCGCGTACCTCAAAAAAAAACAAAACAAAAAAACCCACAAAGTGGAAGGAGTAAAATATGTAGATATTTTTGAATGTGTTTGAATTTAAACGACTACCAGTTTAAAACAAATAGGTATAGTTATAAGTCAACATAATTGAAGCCCATGGTAACCACAAATCAAAAACCTTCAACAAATATACAAAAACTGAGAAGAAAGAAACACAAGCATAATAATAAAGAAAATCATCAAACCACAAGGGAAGAAACAAAAAGAAGAAATCAACAGAGAAGAAACTACAAAAACAACCAGAAAACAAGTAATAAAATGGCGATAAGTACATACCTATCAATAATTACTTTAAATGTCAATGAACTAAATGCTCCAATCAAAAGACACACTGTGGTTGACTGGATAAAAAACAAGAGTCATCTACATTCTGCCCATAAGAGACTCACTTCCGTGCTAAAGGTACACACAGACTGAAAGTGAGAGATGGAAAAAGATATTTCATGCAAATGGAAATGATGAGAAAGCAGGGACAAAACAGACTTTTTTTTAAAAAAAGGTATAACAAAAGACAAAGAAGGACATTATATAATGATAAAGGTATCAATACAAGAAGAGGATTTTACACTGGTTAACATATATAAACCCAAAACAGGAGCACTTAAATATATAAAGCAAATAGTACAGATATAAAGGGAGAAACTGACAATAATATTGGGTTGGCCAAAAAGTTCATTTCGGTTTTCCCATAAGATGTTACGGAAAAACCAATAAAATAGTAGTAGGGGACTTGAGCATCCTACTTACATCAATAGACATCTTCCAGACAGAAAATCAGTAAGGAAACAGTGGTCTTAAAGGAAACAATATACCAGCTGAACTTAACAGATGTCTACAAAACATTTCATCCAAAAATAGCAGAATACACATTCTTTTCAAGTGCACATGGAACGTTCTCCAGGAATGATCACAAGCTAGTCCACAAAACAAGTCTCAACAAATTTAAGAGAACAGAAATTATATCAAGTATTTATTCCAACCACAACAGAATTAATAAACTAGACATCAATTACAGAAAGAAAAATGGGAAAACCACAAATATGTGGAGACTAAACAACAAGCTACAAAAAACACCTATGGGTCAATGAAGAAATCAGAGAGGAAATGAGAAAATACCTGAAGACAAATGAAAATGGAAATACAACTTTCCAAAATCTATGGGGTGCACCAAAAACAGTTCTAAGTGGGAAGTTTGCAGCGACACAGGCCTTCCTCAAGAAGCAAGAAAAATTTCAAATAAACAACCTAACCTACCATCTGAAGGAATTAGAAAAAGAAATACAAACAAAGCCTGAAGTCAGCAAAAGAAAGGAAATAATAAAGATCAGAGAAGAAATAAATGAAATAGATACCAAAAGAGAGAAGAGATCAATGAAACCAAGAGCTGGTTCTCTAAAAAAATAAACAAAACTGATAAACCCTTAGACAGGCTCACGAAGAAGAGAGAAACCAAATAAACAAAAGAAAAAAAGGAGGAATAACAACTGATACCAGAGATATAAAAAAAAAAAAATCGCAAGAGAATACTACCAACAGTTATATGCTAACCAACTGGACAACCTAGAAGAAATACACAAATTTCTAGATATGTACAACCTGCCAAGACTGAATCAAAAAGAAATAGACAGGGCTTCCCTGGTGGTGCAGTGGTTGAGAGTCCACCTGCCGATGCAGGGGACATGGGTTCGTGCCCCACTCCGGGAAGATCCCACATGCCGCGGAGCGGCTGGGCCTGTGAGGCATGGTCGCTGAGCCTGTGTGTCTGGAGACTGTGCTCCGCAACGGGAGAGGCCAAAAAAGTGAGAGGCCAAAAACCCAAAAAAAAAAAAAAAAAAAGAAGAAGAAGAAACAGACAATCTGAACAGACTGATCACTAGTAGCAAAACAGAATTTGTAATTTAAAAAACTCCTAGCAAACAAAAGCCCTGGACTGACTGGATGGCTTCACAGGGAAATTCTACAAAACATATAAAGAAGAACTAATACCAATTCTTCACAAACTATTCCAAAAAACCGAAGATGAAGGAACGATCCTAAATGGATTCTATGAAGCCAGCATTACCCTGATACCAAAACCAGACAAAGACACTACAAAAAAAAAAAAAATTACAGGCCAATATCTTTGATAAATATAGATGCAAAAATCCTCAACAAAATACTAGCAAACTGAACCCAACAATATATAAAAAGGGTCATATACCATGATCAAGAGGGATTTATTCCAGGGATGCAAGAATGGTTCAATATTCAGAAATCAATGTCATACACCTCATTAACAAAAGGATAAAAATCACATGATCATCTCAATAGACACAGAAAAAGCATTTGACAAAATTCAACATGCATTCATGATTAAAACTCATCAAAGTGGGCATAGAGGGAACATATCTCAACATAATAAAAGTCAGTTATGATAAACCCACAGCTAACATCAAACACAATGGTAAAAAGCTGAAAGCCTTTCCTCTAAATTCAAGAACAAGACAAGGATGCCCACTCTCACCACTTTTATTCAACACAATTTTTTGAAGTCCTAGCAATAAGTGGTGCTGGGAAAACTAAACAGCTACATCTAAAAGAATGAGATTAGATCATTTCCTCACACCATATACAAAAATGAACTCAAAATGGATTAAAGACCTGAATGTAAAACCTGAAACCATAAAATCCTTAGAGGTGAACAAAGAACATTCTTTGACACAGATTGTAGCAATATTTTTTTTGATCCGTCTCCTAAGGGAAAAAAAAGAATTAGTAAATAAAAGCAAAAATAAACAGATGGGACCTAATCAAACTTAAAAGCTTTTTCACAGAAAAGGAAACCATCAACAAAACAAAAAGACAACCTACTGAATGGTAGAAAGTATTTGGAAATGATATGACCAATAAGGAGTTAATATCCAAATAATATGACCAATAAGGGTTAATAAACAACTGATACAACTCAATATCAAAAAACCCAAACAACCTGATAAAGAAATGGGCAGAAGACCTGAACAG
Organism: Aethalodelphis obliquidens; assembly: GCF_003676395.1. NCBI lineage: Eukaryota > Metazoa > Chordata > Mammalia > Artiodactyla > Delphinidae > Aethalodelphis > Aethalodelphis obliquidens. The sequence continues at coordinate 53,665,867 of NW_020837946.1, read as the reverse complement.
ACATTTTTCCAAAGTCACACAGACGGCCAACAGGCACATGAAAAGATGCTCAATCTTGCTAATCAACAGAGAAATGCAAATCAAAACTACAATGAGATATCACCTCATATCTGTCAGAATGGCTGTCACCAAAAAGACCACAAATAACAAATGTTGGCGAGAATGTGGAGAAAAGGGACCACATTACATTGTTGGTGAGAATGTAAATTGGTGCAGCCACTGTGGAAAACAGTATGGAGTTTCCTCAAAAAAACTAAAAATAGAACTACCATATGATCTAGAAATTCCACTCCTGGGTACATATCCAGAAAAAAACAAAAACACTAATTCAAAGATATATGCACCCCAATGTTCACAGTAGCACTATTTACAATAGCCAAGATACAGAAGCAACCCAAGTGTCCATTAACAGATGAATGGATAAAGATGTGGTGTGTGTGTGTGTGTGTGTGTGTGTGTGTGTGTGTGTATACATGTGTGCGTGTGTGTAAATACACACACGCACACATGTATACATATATAAAATGGCATATTACTCAGCCATAAAAAAAACAAATTCAGCCATTTGCAGCAACATGGATGGACCTAGAGATTATTATGCTTAGTGAAATAAGTCAGACAAAAAAAGACAAATACTATGTTATCAATTATTTGTGGAAGTTAAAATATAGAATGAATAATTATATGTAGCAAAACAGAAACAAACTCATAGATACAAAGAACAAACTAGTGGTTACCAGTGGGATAGGGGGGAGTGGCAAGATAGGGGTATGGAATTAAGAGATACAAATTAGTATGTATAAAATAGATAAGCAACAAGAGTATATCATACTGCACAGGGAATTATAGCCATTGTTTTGTAATAACTTTTAATGGTGTATAATCTCTAAAAATACTAAATCATTATGCTGTACACCCAAAACTAATGTAATAGTGTAAATTAACTATACTTCAACTAATTGATATCAAAGAACAGATCATTTCAATCTTTTAAAAACATTTTATTCATTTATTTATTTATGGCTGCATCAGGTCTTAGCTGTTGCAGGCGTGATCTTTCATTGCAGCACACAGGCTCTCTAGTTGTGGTGCACGGGCTTAGTTGCCCCACAGCATGTGGGATCTTAGTTCCCCTACCAGGGATCGAACCCACGTCCCCTGCATTGGAAGGCGGATTCTTAGCCACTGGACCACCAGGGAAGTCTCCCAGATCATTTCTATCTTAAACAAATGCTTCCAAAGAATAGAAATGCAGCGAATACTCCAACTCATGTTATGAGACAAGAATAACATTGAAACCCAACAACAATTTGAGAAAAGAAAAAACCATAATGAATGGCAAATATCCAGGTTTAGCTGGTATCAAGTTGTCAGCAAAGCTGTTGGGCAGCATGAATTCTTACACAGCAGAAATGCATACATAAATTAAAACACCTTTGGAAAACAATTTGGCATTATCTTGAAAACTTGAACATTTCTATAACCTATGCCTGGATATTCTGCAAGCAGAAAAATCTTATACATATTTACCAGGAGACATATGTAAGAACGTAAACATCATTCATAATGTCAAAAGAATGGAAACAACACAAATGTCCATCAATAGGAGAATAAGTAAATTGTTTTTATTCACAGAATGGAGTAACATTCATCAGTGAAAATGAATCAACTACATCTACTGCAAGAATATGCATAAATCTTAAACATATAATGATGAGTGAGAAAAAGCAAGGTACTGAAGACTAAAATCATATTATTTATGAAGTTCAAAAATAGGTGAAAATATATTAAGAATAAACAATATCTTTAAATGGGAACTCTATAGAAATAGATATAAAAGAATAATAAAAGATAAACACTCCCTATTTTCTTCTAAAGATTTTGTCTTTCTCATTTATGTTTTTAATACATACACACACACACACACACACACACACACACACACACACATGCACGAGAACATGAACAAAGGATGGGTAGACACAAATAAGTTAGGTGTTAAGGGATGGGGGGTATATGAATGAGACCAGGGAGGGGCACTCAAATTTATTTCAAGCTGTTGATATCTGGATTCTTAGGTTGGGTCGTGGGTGCCCAAGTGTTTTATTATTAAGCTTCATGTTATATGTATTTTTTAAGAATATGTTCTAAATACTATATTAAAATACTAAAAACAGAAAGAATGAACAGAAGTAGGGAATCACTGACAGAAGGGGCACCACGAGATCTCAACTCAGACTGAAGAAAGGGTAACTCTTCTGAGGCAGCAAATAAGGAGGTTAGAGAAAAAATGGACAATCTTGTGGTGGTGATGACAGAAAGCAGAAGGAATTTATGTGCCTCTTTTTTTCCATTAAAAAAATAAAAAAGATATTGAACATCAAATTACATTTTTGGTTAGTTTAATAACAACAAACTATATTTTGCCTATCTATTTTAAAAGGCAATTTAATGCTATCTCTACTATGAAGAGTTTAGCATATCAATTTCACTGTTCTCCTGTTTTGGTTCTAATGGGAGCTAATTTAAGATAAACAATAAAAAGAACACAGAAAATGGTTTTCTTAGTGAAAAAGTTGTTAAAGAGGGCCTCTATTTCATCCTCTTGTTCTAATGCAACTTCTTTAGACTAGTTCTTAGAGACAGGCATGATGTTAAACATGAAATAATAAGTGGAGTTAGGCCACGGAAACCATTTAATCTGCCACCAACTCCTTTTGGGATCAAGACAGAAACTTCCACACTAAGAAAATTAAACACAATCAGATCCCAGGGAGGGGCTTTTCCTTTCTTCAAAACTGTCAATCTATTAAACAGAAATATACCAATAATGAAACAAAGAAATATGTATTTATTCCATGAGGAAATAAACTACTTGCTAAATTGAGCATGAATTCACATCTGAAAAGACAACACTTCCAGAGCACTCTCTCCTGAAAAGAGGACTGAATAGAAAACTTAAATAACACAATGAATGGTCTTTTTGCTCTTCTATTTCTGCTCTCCTTATTTGGCACAATATTCAATTTAAGCAGTGAAAACATATCTCTTGAGAAATTGCTATCATGTCCCTTATAATTTGACATTTTAACGTCAAATGTTCAACATTCATTATTTACTGGACATTAAATTTATTTATTAGAAGTATTATTTATTAGAAGTTATGTGTTCTAGTGCTGGGAATATAAGGATAAATAAGTCATGCTTCTACAAAGTAAATGAGCTTTTTATTTCTGCAATATTCCAGAGAGAGTTGTGCACGCTTTTATAAAAAAGAAATAGATTAAAGTTTTCTGGTTTGCTTCTAGAGCCTTTACTGAAAATACTCTAACTAAATCTAAATGTTGTCCCTTTGGTTGTAGTAGCACAGAGGGCCAAAGGCTTTACTAGAATACCCCAAATGATTTCCAAATCCCTTTCCTAGGTTAAACACCATTATATGATAATTGGAAGGATACTGAGTCAGGAGCCAATCACTCCACGTTTGTGCCCTAGCTCTGCCACAAATTCACTGACTTGTAGAAGTTAACCTAAAGGAATTCACTCCAGGCTTATCTCCCTATGTGCCAAAGAAGGCAGCTGCATTAAATTATCTGTGATGTCTCTTTAAGCTCTAAGAGGTCATAATTTTAATGAGTTGTCATCCTATACATTTAATTTGGGCCATTTTCTCTAATATATGACCTGTCTTGCCCAATGAAAAGAGCACTTGTCACTTTCTACCCACTCTGGTTAATCTCACTATTATACTTAAATACATTAAAATCATTTTGCAGTTGTAGTTCCTAAATACAGTAAAATCATTAGCAACAGATTTCAAGTTTAATAAGCCAAAGGGAAAATTCGCAGTTATTGCTATATATGGCAAAAGTTTATTTACATCCGAATATTCCTCTTGAAAGCTTTTCCTAAAAAATCAACTTAAATGTAAATAGTACAGATTCTTTCATGATGTAAAATATATTTGAGAGTATACTATCCCTTACTAAATATAATTTTTTAAATAGTTGGCTAAGATTACTCCTATTATATTTTTACTTACGCAAAACAAACGTTAACAAGGGAACATCATAATTATAGAGACCTGCATAGAACAAATTTTCTCCATCATCACAAAAATTTTATAGAATCCATATTCTTATAAAATTCACTGGTGGCTGTTCTAAGTGAAAACAGTAGATCTGCCATGTAGATATACAGAATTATATCAACAGCAAAGGTATCTCAAAGCTAAATAATGTGAAAAAAAGCGCAATAGTTTAAACAGTCAGCTGACTCAAAACTACCATCACTTCAAATTAACAATTTAGAGAACTATCTACCATGGTGAAATATGTGTTTCCACTGCAGTAATCTCATCTTTACTTGAGAGGAGAAAGTGTAGAGGAGGCTGGCAAAACAGCTATAACTGCTTCTATTTTATTGTATAATACATGTTTCAAAAGAATGAGGGAAACATTTTAGGAAGAGTTTGCAGTAGTAGGAAAGAATCTTACTGTATGAAAATGCTGTATATCTAAGAATCACCTTTTTTGAAGGGAGTCAGGAGTGGCATCCTAAAGAGGAAGGAGAAGCCCTACTCCCAGCACACAGCAAAAGTACACTCTTTACAAAGGTAAAGAACTGTTCACCGGCCTTTGGAAAATGACACCACTTGCCAGAATGCAATGTATAAACTACAGACAACTGCTTCCAAGAGGATAAATCAAGTTTGGACAGACAATTTAACTCTATTCTTAAGTGATAGCAAATGTCACAGAGGGATGTGATTTCACAAAAAGAATAAATTCGAAGGCACAAGCAAAAATAAGACACTGCGTTTTTCGGGGGTGGGGTGGGGGAGAGTGGGAGTTTCAGGCCTGAAGTAAAATGTTAAAGAAATGCTAAAAAAAGAAGTTGTGTAGAGAAAGATTTCTGGACAATCTACATGAAAAAAAAAAGAGAAAACTGACACATTTCAGAGCCAATGTGGCAAAACAGATTTGGAATCCCACACTAGGTTATTTTCTCTAAAATCATTCATTGCAGCTTCTTAAACTACAAAATACTAGTAAAATTTCCTATATTCCCTTCTGTTACAGTTCTTAAAGAAGCCACTAATACAGCAAACCTGTACAAAAGTTTAAACATAAAGCAATGCAAATCAGGGAGTTACTTTATTTTATAGGAGATGTTTTATTACCGGCAAAGAGGAAAAAAATGATAAATAAAAAATCCAGTCCCCCAAAGCAATGATCACCAAAATTAAAAACAAAACTAGAAAATAAGAGTCTAAAACATAATATTGAGGTCACATGTATTATGTCTGACCCCTTTTCACCTATGATTCTAAATATGAAAACAAAGAAATAATGACATAACTGTTGAAAATTCTAAAGAAATATTTTCCAAAGCTATAAAAAAGCTAGAATCTTTAGTTAAGTGACTCCTTAACGAATAAGAAATAACACTATGAATTAGGGCAAAAATATTAAAAAGGACAAGACTCTAGGCATTAGAATATTCATTTAAACATCATATAGTCAGTTGTTTATTATCTACTATAAAACTTCCAAATATCTACTGACATTGTCATCTACTCTAATTAAGTGGTTAATTGATAGGAAGACCATTTTTCTAGCTCAAAAGCAAATCTCCTTAAAAATCACACAATGCCTTGCTTGTGGAGAAGATGGAACCACGAACTCAACATTTCATTTTTTTCAAAAAATACTTAAAATAATACATTTTCCAAAGGTACTGTACATTTTAGAGAACAGTCCACTGCATCACTCTAAAGCAGTACTTCCCAAACAGGTATGAAAATCTTATATCATTCTATAGCATTTTATCACTTTTTCCCAGAACATAATATAAAAGTAATATACAATGAGCTTGTTTTAAGTTTAAAAAAAGAATTCACTGAATTATTAATATTATAAAATACTGAATTAAAGTGAACTTCATAATACCATCTTAACATATACCAAAGTAAAAGAAAGACCAATTCTGGCTCTTCCCATCTACAAATGGAAGTCATAATCTTTAATTTTAAAATAGTTATGTAAGATACAGAATGAATTGTAAATCATTTTTAAAACTATCTACTTTCATGTTGGATTTTAAGACTACATATAAATTAGGATGAAAAATGGTATTATGCCATCAAAAACAGAGGGGGAAACTATTTTTATAAACTGATCTTTGAAATTTAACTTTTACACTTAAAAAAAGAAATCCAGCTGGTTTATTTTTATAATTTTTACGTTTCTTTTTAAGCAACTATATATGAGAAAATGTCTGCAAGCCTGGCCTGGTAGACAACTCACTGACTGTGTAGAAAGTCTTTCATTCCCCATAAATGAAGATCCAAATTCGATTTAATCACATTATATACTATCTTTTTTACCATAATTTTTAGAGTACTAAAGACATTATGATATTGAAATAATTTTGATGAAATGAGTACAATTTATTCATCTGGGGATAATTGTCTTGAGGCAAATTTTCAGGATTACCATTCTTATGCTCCTTATTAAGTTGTTATATATAACAAATATCAGTGAATTTTATGGTTTCTGTTATTGACGAGTGTTTCATTTAAAATAAAACCACCATATCATTTACGATTTCTAGCTGAGTGATAAATCTTGAATGACTGACAGATCTCCAACTAACTAGTCAACTGATAATATCAGAAAGATTTTAAACTCAATTAAATTAACTCAGAATGGTTTAAAGATTTCAACGTTAAGACCTGAAACCTTAAAACTCCTGGAAGAAAATATATGATGTAAGTTCCTTGACAGAGGTCTTGGCACTGATTTTTTTTAATCTGACATCGAAAGCAAAAGCAACAAAAGCAAAAATAAATAAGTGGGACTACATCATACTAAAAAGCTTCTGCACAGCAAAGGGAACCATCAACAAAATGAAAAGGTAACCAACTGAATGGGAGACAGTATTTAGAAATCATATATCTGATAAGGGACTAATATCTAAAATGTATAAAGAACTCATACAACTTAATAGCAAAAAAACAAACATCCGATTAAAAAATGGGTAGAAAATCTGAACAGATATTTTCCAAAGAAGACATAAAGATGGCCAACAGGTTCAACATCATTAATCATCAGGGAAATGCAAATCAAAACTACAATGAGATATAATCTCACACTTGCCAGAATGGCTATTATCAAATAGACAAGAAATAACACGTGTTGGCAAGAATGTGGAGAAAACAGAACCCTTGTACATTGCTGGTGGGAATGTAAACTGGTGCAGTCACTAGGGAAAACAGCACAGAGCTTCCTCCAAAACCTCTGTACCTCCTGGATAAATCAGAAGAAGAAAGAAGAATAGCATCTCTTATATGTGGGATCTTAAAAATTAGCAAACAAAAACAAAAACAAGCTCATAAATACAGAGAACAGCTTGGTGGTTGCCAGAGGTGGGGTGGGGGGTGGAAGAAATGGGTGAAGGGGGTCAAAAGGTATAAAGAAAAAAAAAATAATGTATTTTAAGTGAAAAAACTTGCTTATATCTTTAAAAAGGGGAATATTTTTTAAAATGAAGTCTTCCTTTAAGCATTTAACAATTTGGAAAATAATATGAGAAAACACTAAAAAAAAAACACTAGTCCTGGCTAGGAATACAAAGCTTAAAGAGAGATTGATATGAAAATAATAATATCAAACTTCAGAAAGTAGTTTCTATTATTCTACAGTGATATGAATGTTCAGTATGTCACTAATGTTCAAATTTTACAAAATATAATCCTATAAAAATATAATTCACATATCCAAAAAACTATCTAAATCTTAGGGAATGGTCAAAAGATAATACTGGGTGTTAGTTCATGCAGTGTGGAGCTCGTGCCTTCGACTGACTTTCTACAGACTAATCAATAGGTACTAACATCTGTAGGGACAAGGGTTAACTTTTAGATTTTGTCCAGAAGAAATGCAAATAATTTATGATCTGTGCAGTAGTTAAAATTTCCGTCCAGTAGGGTAACAGAGAACCTCAAAGTTTAGAATTTATGGATCTGCAGGACATTAACTAGTTTTGTATCTAATTTGGCAATCTTATCTGCCTATAAAAATCCTAAATTCTTCAAATGCTCTTTGAACCACACCTCACAAATTACTGATAACTTCATTAGTTAATGATTTGCATAATATGTTTAATTTACACTTATTTTATATTTACATGAGAGTCATGATTTTACCCTTATGAAAATCACACTTTAACATATGCTTTATCTTACCTGTTCAGGGATGTGATGGGGATTATATTCTAATTTTTATCTAGTAAGCAATTGTTAATTATCTTCAAATATCCACCTCCATGAATATCCTAATATGTATGGATACAATTAAATTCTTGAAGAAAACGTTTATTGGTTATATTCAAAGCAGCTATCATTTTAATAATCAGAAATCTAAATTTCAGATCTATTTCCAGGGAAATCTGAAACCTAGTAACAAGCACAAACGGAACCAGAGTAAAATGGAGGAACTACAAAAAGGAGGGAAAAAGACCACTACCTACATGAGTTTTTGCCAAGTCTTTTCAAAGGAAATTAAAAAAGCATAATATTTTTAAAATAGTAAAGTCCTACATAAATATTACTTTTTCCTTTATTTTATATATGTTAGGTTAAGACAAGACAAATTGAACTAAGCCACAGTAGTTATTAACTAGCACACAGCATTGTTCAGCAAGTTTGAGGAGAAAGATATTTATCATATGGTCTTTAATCAAAACATCTATGAAGGTTTTCTGGAATTCAATTTACAAAAAGACTTAAAACTTATTTCTCCTTTACTCCCACTCTTCCATATGTAACTAAAACACTTATCCTCTCCTAATAAAACATTCCTAAAGAACCTAACACTGAACCTTTCACTCTGTAGGCACTCAGATGTTTTACTTTTAAATTTTATTTATGCTAACAATGTGTGTGCAAGATCTAAAGTGAAAATGTGTCTTTGTATATATCTTTGTGTGCTTAGTACAGATTCATGTGTGTGTGTTATACACATACTATTTCAAAGGGTATGTCTGCTTATATCTGTTTGTGAAAGGATATTTTTCTCACTAAAGGAAACAACTTTCTGCAAAAGGTACAAAGAAGTCAGAAGAGATGGAGCCAGAGGTTTTCTTGACAGAGAAACATGAAGGAAGTCTTTGGTCCTAGATCCTAACATTAGTATGGCCTCAAAAAGAGAACAGGATCAGATGTAGTAATAAGACGAGGTAAGAGAAGAAAACAACTTAGAATGGTGGCTTGTTATCATCACCAGTAAAAATAACACTTTGACTATCATGAATGACAATAAAGAATGAGAAGGTGAGATCAGTTTGATTATTACTTTCTCAATTTGAGGATAAGGTTAACGCCAATACTACTTCAATTTTACCTTGTCATTAGACAGACTATAGATACTATTATCTAACCAGCAAAAGGTATCAAAGCCACCAGGTATAATGTTGCTGAAGGTCAGAAAGTACTGGAATATCTGAGTTGCTAAAAAGGAAAATGAACAGGTATCAAAGAAAATGAAAGGTATCAATTTCAGAGACAAGAAGGATATATAAGAAACATTTAGGTGACCAATGAGAAAGGAATATTCAGTTGCTGATGAAAAACATTAGGGAAGTGAACAAGAGGAAGCCCATCTAGAAGAAAGAACTTAGGATGATAGGCAAGAAAATGTGAAATCATGGAAACAGGTTGTCATTAAAATGACAACTGGGTGTTTATCTGATGAATATTGTGGACAGCTAGTAATAAGTCTGTGTTATGAATAATTCAATAAGGTAAAACAAAAACTTTTGCTTACAGGAACACCAGTACTCATAACAAAGTTATCCTTTTAAAAATATTTAGAATATATACAAAAACATAGGCTTAATTACAACAGCCCAAATGATCCAAAATGATATCAAGGAAAATAATTATTAATCAAACAAACATCTATATTGAATTTAATTATATATAACTCTAAGTATCATTTAATGGCTGGTGTTGAATTGCCCCTTAAAGCTGATTATGTTTGGCGGTATATTAGCCAGCATTTGAAATTACTCTCGTCTCATTAGGACATTAGGCTTTTAAATAAGTGTCTAGTGCTTATTTACTTGGGAAAAATATTCTAACTGAATCTCTTTAGTGTCTAAAAGAAAATATATTGACAGAAGAAGCTTTAAAACCTGAGTCTTAAAACATCAATCTATGATATCAGTTCAAGGCAGACAGGAATTCTCTGTCTTCCATTTTTTCCTCCAAGATGCAAGGTATTTAGCCACTACAAATTCATATAGCATGAGACCCAACTAGGCATACATTTCTGATCAGATGCACACACCTAAGCAGGATGTGACAGGTTCCTCACAAAAAGGACCTTTGCTTCTATTTGGAGTTCACAGAGTTAGTTTCTGAACCACTGGGCTCCGTCCACTTTGCATTCCTTCAGAGCAACATTTCCTGCATGCCCCTGGCATGAAAGGTAGACTTCCCTGCCTGTATGAAATACTCATTCACCATGGCAACATCCAGGCCTCCTACATTCAGCTTTTGCTTTCTTCCCTCACTACACTTTTGATTCTCCTCCTTGGTATGCAGCTTCCTATCCAGCAATCAGGGTAACACCTTTCCTAACATAATCCAGCAGCCAGGGCTACCTTCCCTTACACTGCTGGCACACAGCTTCTAATAAGTCTACATCACAGTCAAGTCAACCAGTGACAAAAGTCTGCAAGATAAAACTGAACAACAAAACAACTGTCTTCTGCTTAGGATATGTAGAAAGATGGAAAGAGCATTGTTCCAATCCTTACAACAACAAAATAATGCATATTAATCTGAAAAATGACAACTTTTCTTGAACCCATCAGAGAGTTGTAAGTCCACAGGAAAACCAATTAACCTGAAATCTAAGGAGAGATGAAATCCAAGGACACATGGAGCTGGAGCACTTGCTTACCTGGGGAAAATACCAGGTATGATACAAGCCAGGTAAGAATTCAGCTAAAGTTTTTAATGAATTGCTTAAGGCCACATGTAGTTTAATATGAAAGCACAGAACCTGTGGGAAGCAAAGATACAAGAAGAATTCAAACTCACTTGTAGACTCTTCTCCACAGACCTCCCAGGGACTCATAAGAAAGATTGGGGGTAGGGAAGATAAGAAACTTCAAAACAGGTCTGGAAGAAGGACACAGCAACCACCACTGTAAAGGCATGAAGCTGAAGCACAGCCCAGATTCTTCAACTCTTTCTCCCCTAGAGAACAAAAACCTTCAGGTCCCGAGGGAAGGCAGCAAGCCTGGATGACCTTAGAGCACAAATAAAACCCCACTGCTGATATAGGAAGGGGAAAGACAGGCCCTCTATCCCAATGGAGGCAGGAATATATTATGAGCCCAGACTACCATAGGCCTCCTAAAGCTGGGGAAGAGGGCCCTATCCCCTAGACCCTGGGTCACAGAGCCTGCCTAAGACTGAGGCTGAATCAGAACAACAGAAAATGCCCTACCGACAAACACTGAGTAACAAGTAACAGCACTCTATTCCTGAGGAGGGTCAACAGTGCAAAGAGAGACCTCTTCTGAGGCACAGGTGCAAAGGAAAGACCTACAGCTCAGGGTGAGACAAACACTAACTCTAGAGGAATCTAAAGCCTGTGATACACTGAGGAAAAGAAGAGCAACAACAAAAGCCAAAGCCAATTCAACTCCTGGCTAGACTAAACCAACCCCTCCCCTGCCCCACTAAAATCCTAGCACAAACCAAGATGGGTCCATGTGCAGGCAAAAATACGATTTATCTCAGTCTTTACTGTCCTAAACAAGATGTCCAACACCCAACATACAAAAAGCAAGAAAGAAAACAACCCACTGTCAGGAAAAAAACCCAAACAACATAACTAGAGTAAGACAGACCCAGATATTGGAACTATTAGGTATGGAATTTAAGATAACTATGATATATGCTAACAGTTCTCATGGAAGAACTGCAAGACAACATGCAAAACAGATGGGGATTACAGCAAAGAGACAGAAACCATAAGAAAGAATCCAGTAGAAATGCTACAAACCAAAAACCTGGTAAAAGAGATAAAGTGCATTTACAACTGGCTCATTAATAAACTCAACACAGCCAAGGAAACAAACAGTGAACTTGAAAATGGATCAAGGGAAAATACCCAAACTGAAACACAAAAAGAAAAAGAAATAGAGCACCAACCTAGAATGGTGAGAAATTTTCAAATGGTCTAACATACATGCAATTGGAGGTTAGAAGGAGTAGAAAAACAAAATGGGACAGAGGAAATATTTGAAATGAAAATGTCTAAGAATTTTCCAAAAGTGACAGCAGAAGTCAAACCAGAGATCCAAGAAGTACAGCAAACAACAAACAGAATTAACACCAAATAAAACATGCCTAGACATTACAAAATGTCTAGATTTGAAAAATTTTTTCAGTTTTTGCTGAAAACCAAAAACAAAGCAAAAATCTTGAAGGTGGCCAAGGAAGATAAAAGATATATAACATATAGGGAACCAAAGATACAAATAATAGTAGAGTTCTCCTCAGAAACCAAGGAAATGAGAAGGCAATGGTGTGATATAGTTAATGTGCTAAAAGAAAAAAAATCAAACAAACAGTGAAAGAAAATTCTATACCAACAGAACATACTTTCAAAACTGAAATAAAGACTTTTTTCAGGCAAACAAAATCTGAGAAAACTCAATGCCAACAGACCTGGAATGTAAGATATTTTTAAGGGAAGTTCTTTAGGCAGAAGGAACATACCAACCAAAAAGCTGAAAAGAAATGAAGAACACTGGGTGTTGTGAGCAACCATACTTCCAGGAGATGCTTCCCAAAGGAAGAGCCCTGGGGAAAACTAAGTATGGGAAATGCTATATGTTAAATGTATCTTATGATCATTCACAACACATATTAGCAAAGTAAAAGTTTGTAGTAAAGAAATGTCATATATGAAGGTAAAACTGAAATTCATTTTTTATTATTTTAATTGCTATAAAAGACAAGAGACTATCTATAGCAAAAGCAGTAGCAATATATTGTGTGCTTACACTACAGTAAAAGTAAAATGTATGTAAACAATGGAAGGAAAGTATTAGAGATATACTGTATTAAGGAATTACCAGTGTTAAGTGGTATATTATTTGAAGATAAGACTCCGTTAATAAAAGATGTATATTGTAAACCTAGGGCAACCACTGGAAAAAAATACTTGAGATATAAATTACCAGTCAATAATGGAGATAAAATGTAATCATAAAAATACTCAATCCAAAAGAAGGCAGAAAAAGAAAAAAATACATAAAATCTAGCAAGATGGAAGATTTTAATCCAACCATATTAATAATTACATTAAATATAAATGGTCTCATAAACCAATGAAAAGACAGATTGTCAGACTGGATATGAAAACAAGACCCAGCTATACTATATTTATAAAAAAATCCACTTTAAATGTAAAGAAATAGGTAAATAGATGATATGTAAACAGGTAATATGGAAAAAGATACAATATGCAAACAGTAGTCAAAGGAAGCTGGAGTAGCTACATTAGTATCAGACAATGTACACCTCAGAACCAGATTATTATCATGGATAAAAAAGGGACATTTAATAATGAAATGATAAACTGGTCAACTCAGTAAGAAGACATAATGATTTTAAATCTATGAACTCAACAGAAGAACTTAAAAATACATGAAGAAAAAATTGATAGAAATGAGAAATAAATCCACAATTATAGTTGAAGAATGCAATATTCCTCTTTCAGTAATTGATAGAATAAGTGGACAGAATATTACAAAGACTATAGAAGACCTGAACAACACTGTGAACAATCTTGACAATTACAGATCACTCCACCTACAACAGCAGAATACACATGCACAGTACATGGAGAACACATGTACATAAGGAAATCACCAAGATAGAGCATATATTGGGTCAAAAACCAAACCTTAACAAACTTAAAATAACCGAAGTCATAAAATACATATTGTCAGACTATAATTTATACAAATATTAACTCAAAATGGATAAATCTAAATATAAAACCTAAAATTATACGACATCTAAAACAAAACATGAGAGAAAATCTTTGTGACCTTGGATTAGGCAAAGATTTCTCAGCTATGATACCAAAAGCCTGATTCATGAAAGAAAAATTTAAAAATCAGACTTCATCAAAGTTAAAAACTTCTTTAAAAGCGCTGTTAAAAGAATGAAAAAGCAAACAACAGATGGGGATGCAATTTTTGCAAACAACATATCTGATAAAGGATTTCTATTCAAAATATATAAATAACTCTCAAAATTCAATAATAAGAAAACAAAAAGCCTTAATTCTTTTTTAAAAATTGGGCAGAATTGAACAGACACCACCAAAGAAGGTACATGGATGGCAAACAAGCACTTGAAAATATACTCACGTCATTAATCATTAGAGAAATGCACATTAAAACCACACTGAGATACCTCTACACACCTACTAGAGTAACTATAATTTAAAAACAAAGAAAACCTGACAATGCTAAGTGCTGACAAAAATGCAGCTGGAACTTTCACACTATGCCTGTGGGAATGCAAAATCATACAGCCACTTTGAAACTGTCAATTTGGAAGTTTCTTATAAAATTAAACATACACTTACCATATGACCCAAGAATCCCACTCCTAGGTATTTTATCTCTTAAAATAAAAACTTCACACAAAAGCCTATACACAGATGTTTACAGTGACTTTATCTATAATCACCAAAAACTGAAAACAACCCCAAATGTCCCTCAACTGGAGAATGGATAAACAGACTGTGGTACATCTACACAGTGGATTACTACTCAGCAATAAGAAAGGAACTACCAGTACATCCAACAACATGGATGAATCCCAAATGCAAATGCATATGTGAAAGAAGCAGATTAAAAATGCTACGTACTTTATCATTCCAGTTACATGGCATTCTGGAAAAGGCAAAAACCACAGGGACATAAAACAGATCAGTGATTGTCAGGGACTAAAGATGGAAGGAGGAGTTGACTACAGAAGAACATGAGAGAATTTCTGGAGTAATGAAATATTCCTTAGTTTCTTGATTATGGTGATGGTTACAGACCGGTTTGTGTTTGTCAGAACTCTCAGAACTGTACACTAAAATGGAAGAATTTTACTGCAGTTAACATTTTTTTTAAGTGCAGAAAAAAATCACACATTTTAAAGACATTTTGTGCTACATCATTTAAAAACTTTTAACTAGATTTTCTTAAATCTTTATCTTAGACACCTTGGAGACTTTTCCTCCATACCAAGAAAAACTGACTTTACTGAAAATAAAAATGACTATTGTAGTCTGGCAAAGTCCACAATGAGTCTTTATTGTCTGGCTCCTGTAAACATTCCAAGGCTAGATTCTACAGGGTTGAGTTAGGTTTTGCACCCTTCAGTGCTTCCACACTAACTAATGTAAAGTTTAGTATCTATCAACTCTCCTACTAGGAAGCTGGGATTAATAGGCTGTGGAAGGAAAAATATGACTGAATTGTTTAAATTTGTATTCCATCTTAGGACTTCTTTCTGATCTACAATAATATGTACAGCCCTTCCTCAGTATCCACAAGGGATTGGTTCTAGGAAACCCCATGGATACCAAAACCCACAGGTGCTCAATTCCCTTATATAAAATGGCAAAGTACAATGAATACAGTTGGCCCTCTGTATCTGTGGATGTTAAACCCGAAAATAGGGAGGGCTGACTGTAAAAATCCACTTGTAAGTGGACCTGTGCAGTTCAAACCCATGTTGTTCAAGGGTCAACCAAGCTTTCACACAAGAAAAGTAAGAGGGAGAGAGTAATGCCAATAGGAAAGTATGGATAACTGTGTTCATGTATCAAAACCAAACCAGATACTAAGAAATAATTATGACATCATACAAAATAGGCTCTAACTTTAATTTCTGAATGTCTAGGATTTCCTAGTATTAGTTAAATGTCTTCTTGGTAAGGTAATAAAAATGTTTTTATTTTCATTTTCATTTATTTATTTATTTTTGGCTGTGCTGTGCAGCATGTCGGATTTTTAGGGAAGTCCCTAAAAATGTTTTTAATAAAAAGCTTTTACTTATTCCAAAGATTCACAAAGAGTGATGAAAATGAAAACAAGAAAGCATTTGTGGCCTTGACAAAGAATCATAATTCATTCAACAAGTATGTGAATGCTGACTAAATATTAATCATTACTTAGGCACTGATTGAGCATTGCATAGGCACTGCTTAGTATCCAATGCTGAACAAACAAAATAATACCAGCAAATTCTGTTTTTAAAGATATAACACACTTCTATTTTCTTATAGAGTATATTTACCTCAAAGCCAAGTCTATCCTTTTCCTTCCAAAAACAAAAATGTGTTACTTTCTTATCCCAGAATTCATCTGGCTTCACTACACAAACGAGGGACACTTCAGCTGGAACAACATTCTATAGAATACAAAAAAAATTTACAAATTATACATGTAAAATGAATAATTTATTAAAGTTATAAATTATTAGATATTCATGATTAGGCTGAGTAACTAGGAGACCTTTGGAAAATAATTAAAATAATAAAATAGAAGCAATACTGCAAACTTCAAAATGTACATGGCAATACAGAAATACTTGAAAGACAAGCTGATTCAGAGAAGATTTCAAAAAACAATGTAATACAGACAGTACATGTGAATTATTTTTGTATTTTACTGAATCTCTATAACAGGAATATATTTAAGCTGCAAGATTATTTTTAGTTGAGAAATTATTAAATTTGGTTTTTCTATAATATGAAAAACATTTTTTGTAACACAATCATCTTAGAAAATTTCCTCCAATAACGTAAATCAATATTTTCACAAAATAAATTTCTTACCAGCCATTATGCAAAAAGGCCAAGATTCTGCGTGATTATTAACTTGAAGAAGAGGACAAAACTAAACCTCGACAAATACAATTTCACATTTACTAGATGCAGTTATTCATATCATCTAAAGAATGGAAATTAACATTTACTGAGTTTAATATATATTCCACATATATTTTATCAGCAAGTCCCATGAAGTCTATCTTTAAAATATATCTTAATTAAACCTACCCATTTTTACCACCTACATTGCTAACATTCCCAGACTAGTCAGCCTTTTGAAATATCCTCTTAGCAGGCCTCCCTGCTTCACGTATTCTCAGGCCCAGAATAAAATTCAAACCCCTTACCAAGGCCAAGAAGGCCCTCCAAGCTCAGGTTCCATGACCTCAGACCTCATCTCACACCTCTCCCCTCTCAGCTCACTCCTCTAACACAGCCACACTGACCTTCTTGCTGCTCCTAGAATGTGACAAGTCTGCTCCCAGTTCAGGACTTTGCCCTTGATGTTTCCTCTGCCTGGAATGTTCTTTGCCCTATACCTAGGAGTACTTCCTCAGTTTATTTAGGATTCTACTCAAATATTCCCTCTTCAGAGAGACCTTCTCTGACCACCCTATCTAAAGTAGCAGCATCTGACTCAGTCTCTTTTCACCAATTTATTTTTCTACATAGCATTTATCCTTATATGATGTTACATTACTTAGTAATTTGTCTAACTGCTTATTGTCTGACTCCTCAAAAAGAATACAGGCTTCCCAATGGCAGGTACCTTATCTATAATGTTACTCCTATATCTCCAGAGCCTATGACAGTGCCTGACATATAGAAGATACTCCATAAATCTTTGCTGAATAAATGAATTCACATTAACAAGTGGATGTTATCCTTCCAATTTTACAGAAAAGTAAACTGAGCTTGAGAGAACTAAAGTAACTTGTCCAAGGGAACAGAGTTGTGAGGGATGGCACTGGATTAGAAGGCAGGTCGGTCTGACGCTAAAGTTCTAACATACCATTCCAAATGTTCTAGACCAGGAGTCAGTAAATTCTTTCTGAAGGTCCAGATAATAAATATTTTAGGCTTTGCAGGTTATACAGTCTCTGTTGCAACTATTTCAATTCTGTCCACATAGTATGAAAGCTGCCATAAACAATATGTAAACAATAAAACTTTATTTATAAACTCTATTTATAAAATAGTCGTCAACCACTATTCTAGACCATAAATAGCACTACTGAATAATAATGTTATATAATTATAATAATAAGTATTGATTAGGGGAAAATAGAAAACTTTTCAATTTAAACATGTCACTGTGCACATCACAAATCTAGCACCTCCTGCAATGACTGGGTTGTGAATAAAGTTAAAAAAAAAAAAAAACCTCAGTGTTATCAAAACTTTTATCAGAGGGGCTGCGAAATTTAGAGTAGAATGAGGTTTATTTATATGTTGATTGTGTTAGAATATTATTTCAAAATCATTGCATATTAAAGCTGTGAGAAACAAGAGAAACCAAGCCACTCATTTTAGAGAATATTTGTTACAGGCAGAGCCAGCACTAAGCTCTGGGCTCCCAAACAGCCAGTACCAGTACCTTCTGAAATAAAAGCAATGAATAACTTTGTATGTAGAAACTGTTTGACTAGGAGCAAACAACAGGCCATTGCAACTTCTGAAAATCTTAACTATTAATAAGTCCAAAAGTTGTTAAAATACCTATCAGAAAAGAAATCGCAAGAGGGGATTAAATCATCCATTGATTGTTCTTCAAAAGTGCCACTGATCAAAGTCCAGTTCAAACAGCAAGTCCCAAACAGCTCATCTGTGACACAGTTGAATGGAAGAACACAAGGTCATAATTAATGGATTTCTCATCTAATAGTTATTGTAACAACTTGTACAGAGAAGAGTTAATCTTCAGGGTTTGGAATACAAAAGTGCTGGGAACATATTTGACAGAAAAAGTTATTATGGGACACCAATCTGTGTTCCCTTGAAAACTGATCCACTGGAACCTGTCCTTTCCAACCCAAAGGAGTGATTCTAATGATGAAGGTTTAGGCCAACCAGTTAAGAATAAGGTAATGGGGAGATAATTTGGGAACCACCTCAGATACATCCCACTGGTAAATATACACTTTTAAAGGATAAAAACCTGGGGCTTAGGTTGTGCCAGGTTCCAATCGTGACTCCCATGTAATGTACTCCCATGGGTACATTACTTAAAATCCCTGAAGACCTTTGGGGATCGTAGAACCTGCCTCCCAAGTTTGTGAGGATGAAATTGAATGAGATCATTTACATAGCAAGCTTAGTGCACAGTACCTGAACAATACTAAGCACTAAAACTAAAAACTGAAATTACCAGTTCCCATCCCTTGAATTTCTTTTTCCTAATTATCACAAATAAAAATAAACCATTAAGATTCATTCTCCCTAGTTATCATTTAAAATTTTAAATTATATTTCTTTCCACAGAACCCTAAAGCAGCTACCGATTATTTCCCAGTTCATTTAAAATTCTTGATCTTTCCTTCAATCTCACTAATATTTACCTAATTCAATGTTCAACATCCCACGTAACAGCCAATATATTGCCCCCAAACTGGCCTGTCATCAGCTCCTTTCATTGTATTCACTTAATTTTTGAGCTATCACTGACAGTGTCCCTGCCAGGAATGTCCTTTTCACCTTCTTTCATTTAAATTAGATAATCTCTCTTATTTAACTCACTTAACTTTTACTTTCTATACAAGCCCTTCTAAGGAAACCCAGGTACATCAGAGCAATCTGTCCCCTTTCAATCACTCAAATACTGTATTTTTCTCTTTCAGATCACAGTATCCTCAATACTCTCACAATAAACCAACAAGTATTTACTAGGTACCTACTATGTGCAAGGGATTACAGAAACATTCTGTGAGGAGCACAAGGAAATATAAACATAAGACTAGGACCAGATCAGGGATTCTATAATCACAGCTGTTTATGAAATGCTTATCTGTGAGCTGCTAAAGCCCCCAAGGACACAGCTGTCAGAGTACGTTTCTTCTAGATCAGAGACAGATATAAGACTATTATGAATCCTGGTGATTTTTGAAGGAAAAAGGGTAACAGAAAGGAGAAACCTATCAGAACCACCTGAGAAGCTTTTTCAGATTAGACTTACCCAGTTGTACTCCCTACCTGTGGTATTAGGAGGGGGTGGAGGTGGGATGATGCAGCTACTACAGTGTGCAAAAGCTCCTAGATGAGTCTGATAACCTCTGCCCTCACACTTTGAGACTCATTGGCCTAGTTGTTTAAATTACTTAAACATGACATATTATTTTTGGTCATTTACAAACCTTTAGAATAAGGTTGAAATTTATTTTACTACTCAAGTGAAACCTGTAAGAATTGAATCTAAACAATCCAATAGTGACCTGTGCATTTCAGAACTCAGTCACTGCTGAGAAGCTTGGGCACAGTCCAATAAACAAAATGCATTTGCCACTATCACCTCATCTGTTGCTGTACAATAAAACCACTTCCTAATAGTCAAAAATAAAATTACCTGTAGCATTAAGACTACTGTTTTCACCACATTCCACTGGGATTTTCTGCCATCCACAATCACGGTAAATCCTCTAGCCTTACACTTTTCACTGAAATGAAACAAAATTACAGAGTATTAAAACAAGCTTCCTATTTTATTCTTAATAATCCTAAATAAAGTTTACAGTGTAATCATACATGGAGCAGCATTAATCTCAATTGACTTGGTTTGCACTGTCAATAAATGAATTCTTCAGTGTCCTTTCAGTTTTCTCAAGCAATTTATTTTTCTCATTTCAGGAAACACTGACAATTTATAAGCTAATTTGGTAAGAAAATTACTCTAAAAGCACGTAAATTCAATGTCTTAAAAAGAGAAGAAATCAAAGCAACATTCAAATAGTCTCACTAGCCTCTCAATCTCTTCATCTGTAAAATGGGATCACAGTGAAGTAGGTAACTAATGATTGCCAAGTGTGGACGTACTTCTTGCCTCTCCTTCCTGCCAGAAGTGTAAGGTTGTGAAGTGATATTTCAAAACAGGTAGAAAATAAAGTAAGCTATTATTAAACCATTGGAAATAAGCTTCTTGGTGTTCTTTTGGGGAAATTTAACGAGGTGAAGTAGCATTGGTGTATATAAGAATTCAAAGCTTGAATACACCATGTCTGACCCACCTCTGCTTTCACTTTTGCATTCTTAGTCACTTGACCAGCACAATATTATCTTGAGTGTTGGAAAATGTGTTATTGCTATATATTATATTCAATTATTCAAGTACCTACTAAACACTTCTCAGAAGCCTGCCCTAGTAAAATGCAACAACAACATGGAAAAACTCTATCCTATGACCAAAACTACATAGCTATATTATTATTATTTATTATTACTATTACTATTTGTTTTACTTATAAAATCAACAACGTAAAGATCTCAACTGCCCTCCCTCTAATATAGTGGAAGAAACTGCAGCTTTGCTTAGCAGAGCAAGGATTTGTTAGTGAAAATTCTCTCCACACAAAGTTCTCCCAATTGCCTACATTATAGGAAAGGTTAATAGCAGGCCCTTTCCTGAGATTTAAATCCAACAGTCCAGGGAATTTTACTAATCCTCCCTTACTCTCTCCAAACATTCACATTAACCTCAAGAGGATTATTGGAGAAGGATATCCAATTCTACTGAGAAACAGTAAGGTCACAAGAATGAGGATGATATTGCTAAAGATCTGGAAGAAGAATAGGTGACTCTGTAGGCAGGGACAGAAGCTGAGCTTCCAAAGAAAGCAGAGAACTGTTCAAGAGGTGAGGCAAAGTGAAACATATGTCCATACAAAAAACCTGCAAACAGATATTCATAGCAGCATAATTCATAACAGCCAAAATCCAAAACAACTCGAATGTCCAACAATGGATGAATGGGAAAAAAAATGTGGTAATCCATTCAATAGAGTATTATTCAATCATAAAAAGAAATGAAGTACTGATATATGCTACAACATGGATAAACCTTGAAAACATGCTCAGTGAAAGAAGCCAGATTCAAAAGTCCATATCGTATGATTCCATTTATATGAAATGTCCAGAATGGGTAAATCCATAGAGACAGAAAGCAGACTAGTGGCTGACAAGGGCTGGGAGGAGGGGAGAATGGGATGAGGAGGGACTACCAATGGGTATAGGTTTCTTTTTGGGGCTGATGGCAATGTTCTGGAATTAGAGAGTGATGGTCGCACAACCTTGTGAATATACTGAAAACCACTGAACTGTACACTTTAAAAAATGATGTTTATGATATGTGACTTATATCTTAATAAAAAAATGTTGAAGTATTCTATTTTTGGATTTTGCATTACAAAATAAAGGATCCACTAAGCATTCGTGGGGGTAAGGCAATAATACAGTGATCTCTTCTGCATCAGCAAGAGCACATAAAGACTTGCTGGGGGAAGGAAATCTGACATCTAACTGCTAGTTGTGGGATCAGGTAAGGAGAAGACCACCCTGACTTACGGAGGATACAAGCCAAAGAAAGACAAGCCTAGCAGAGTTACTGTCAGTGAGTGGTCTTCAGAGAAGTGGCGGCAACTCAGGGACTCTACCAGTGCAGTGTGGAAATTTGCAGGAAGGGGAGCTAAGATACATGGAGCTGTCCAGTGGAGGGCCTTTGCTGGTTGGGACTAGAGCCCAAGAGAAGTAAGTCATCCCCATAATTTGGCACCTGCATCTATGAGGTACAGGTTACACAACCATTTTGTTAAACAAGTAAGTTTTACACAAACGAGACATCTATATTTCAAAGCACACTAAATTAATCTGTATATTAAGACAAAGAAAGTAATGAAGCTTGCAAATGCCATCTGCAGTGATCATAAGGGCATAAAATACTCTAAATTTATCTTTTAGAGTACTTAAAAACACCCTTAATCATAATTTTCTCACATTTTACTAAGATAGATAAAGAAAATACACACAATTCAAAGATACTACATATTTGAAGATTGTAAGATCAAGTGAGCTTTCAACTACTTGAAAGGAATAGTTTGTTTGCTTATTTAAATTTTTTAGCTGTGCCACACGGCATGTGGGATCTTAGTTTCCCGACCAGGGATTGAACCCATGCCCCTGCATTGAAAGTGTGGATTCTTAACCACTGGACCACCAGGGAAGTCCCTTTTTTAAAAAAAATTGCAATCCTACAAGTGGAGTGATGGTTTAAACTGTTTTTAACAAGAACATACTTCGATTTAGAAGCATATTATGTCCCTTATAAAGGGTGTGTAGCTGCATTGCTATATTAGTAAATTCCTACACTACTATTAACATTTTATAATTTTAAGACCACTAACCAAAAAAAAAAAAAAATCTATTAACACCCCACTTCCTTGTTCTTACTCCATTAGAGCCTTTCAAGGGTGACGTGCCTAAGTTAAAACAGCTATTAAAGGAGGAGCAGGTCCTTAATAAGCTCACTCACTTTGGCTAGAAAGAGACTGTCAATGGATTTTCTGCAGCTCTTCACTAATTTCTTTGATTACGACTAAGGGCTCCTTCTTTCCACTCAGAGAGCTCTGCTTATACTTACTTAATGGCACTAATTTTACTTATGGTTTTATTATAATTGCTTGTTTATAATTCATCTTCATCAGATAATATGCTTCCAGAAAGCAAGGATATTATTGTCTTAATGATACGTTGGCAGCTTCCAGCTTTAAATATAGAGGGCCTCTAGAAATGTTAGAAGACGCAGATCATATCACTCCTCGGTAGGAATGTAACAATGGCCTTCCTTCTCATTCAGAATTGAAGTCCTTACCATGGCCTACGAGGTCCTCTAAGTTCTGACTGCAGCCCCTCTGAGGGCTCTCCCAGAACCCTCCTTCTCTCAAACTGCTCCACCCACACTACCCTCCCTACTGATCGCACAACACACTGAGCCTGCTCCTGACTCAGGGCCTTTCCACTTACTGCTCCCTCTGTCTAAGATACTCTTTCTTAAATGCTCTTTCATCAGGTATCTGTATAGCCTGGCCCTCACTTCACTCATCTCTGGTAAAATGTTACTTTCTCATTTTATAAAATATTGCCACACACTCCTTTGCACTCCATCCCTCCCTTAATTCTTTTCATGCTCTGTTTTATAGACTTATGAACCTCCAACATACTATGTATTTATTATTTTTTATTTTTTTGCAGTACGCGGGCCTCTCACTGTTGTGGCCTCTCCCGTTGCGGAGCACAGGCTCCAGACGCGCAGGCTCAGTGGCCATGGCTCACAGGCCCAGCCGCTCCGTGGCATGTGGGATCTTCCTGGACCGGGGCATGAACCCGTGTCCCCTGAATCAGCAGGCAGACTCTCAACCACTGCACCACCAGAGAAGCCCTATGTATTTATTTATAATATTCATTTGATCATTAGGGCATCAGGCCCATAAGGGCAGGGACTGGGCCTTTGTTCACCCATTTCCTCAGCACCTAGAATGATGAGGAACTCATTGTAGGATCTCACATATTTACTAAGTGACTGAAGACTTATGAGTCATCTCTGTGTGATTCTTGGCAAGTCATTAAACCTCTGTGTTCTGATGTTTCTTCTGTGACGTAAATGAGTTTTTCTACAATTAGGAAGAACTGACCTAAAATCCAAATTTGAAAAAAATCAATACTTGAGAGAAACAGAAAAGTAACTTCTATAGATGCTGACTCTCTACAGAATTAGATTAATCTGGGCAAGTACTTGGCAGCATTTCTATAAAGAGGATTTAAGTATGGGTAAAGTGGTTAGTCTAGATGATTGAAGATGTTTGGTCTAGATGACTGTTAAGGTACTTTCTTAATCATGACATTCCATGATTCTATAACTGGATGATCAACAATTTCCCTTTGAGCTAGAAAAATGCTATGGTTTTAAATATACACTGAATATACTGTTGAAAGAAAATGTTAAAACAAAAAAGATTTCCGTTATGCTCAACTATGTTCACCATAGTTATTTTCATATGTCAATTCTCAATTGTGATAGATGCAGGTTAAATGCAAATGAATATTAAAAGTTATCAATAGCTATGGCACTGTGATTATAACAGAGGTGAATACAACAGTGGCTAGAAACACAGGCTTGGAGTCAGACCACTAGGTCCAAATCCCCCTCCAACCCTGGTATGCCACAGGTTCTAGGTCAAGATACTTAAATTACCCACTCTTTCTATGCCTCGGTTCCCTTATATGTAAGAGATAAGGATGATAGTGCTCGTCTCATAGGGCTGTTATGAGAATTAAATGACTTACTGTTATCTATTATTTCCTTAAGTATAGGATAGTCTTTTTCACATATGCCTCCCAATCATCACCCATAAGTAAATTCCCAGGTCCATTTCAAATTTAATGTCTTCAAAGGAAAGCAAGACCAGCCTAGACAAACTTCTTATCCACCAAAATAGCTTCTACTGAGCTGCAACTTCTACATGTTTGATTTTCCAACAAATGTGAGATGTTCTGAAAATGATCAGCCAGGCTGCATTTGAGTACACAGAGCTATGAAGAAACTTAAGTAAGATAAAGAGCAGAAACCCATATCCACTGACTATTGATTACTAAGTATCAATATGAGGTACTGCACAGGATTATGAAAAAATATGTATTATACAACACAGTTTCTCCCTTCAAGAAGCTTAAGATCATTTAGAAAGGTGAAAAGGTAAAATAAAAGTATTTTAATTAGTGTCTACTTTACACTCACTGACGTCACCTTTTTAATGTTACTAGGGAAACATATATCTTTGAAATTTTTTAATGTAAAACTTAAATAATAAATGTAAAAATTCAAGAATTATCATTAAACACATTATGATTAAATGCCTAAGAGTCAGAAACGGCAAGTGCTGTAGGTCTGGAGAACAGCTGGAAGACTCTGGGAAGTACCGACATAAAGGAGCTAATGAAACTTAACATAAAAGGATACAGAGCAAGAGGAATATAAGCAAAGGTACCAGTTATTAATTTGGGTAAGTTTCTTAAATTTCTCTGCCCTCATTTTTTCATCTATGTAATAGGGATAATAATATTGTTATTTTGAAGACTGAGTTAATTAATACAAGTGCTATAAAACTAAGTGCCTTGCATGATAAGCGCTCAAGAAATATGAAATGAAAGGGTTAAGTCAAATCACACAAGGTCTTGGCATAGCAGTTAAGAAGGCTGAAAGACTGTCCTTGAGAGCACACACTAGTCTTTCTTGCCTTCACAATGCACGGTGTACAATGTCTGCACTTGGTAGCAACAAAATAAATGACTACTGAATTAAATTCATTGTGTGGAAAGGAGAGGAGGTCCTAGAAAACTGAGAAGGATGATAGAACTGTTGTTTTGGTGAAATTTATCTTGTCCTTGTGTACAAATTGGGGAGAGACTGGAGATAGAGAAATTAGCTTGGCTATTGCTGTACTAGTCCAGCTTGACAACCCAGCCATCCCTCGACGTGAACTTAAACACATGAAAAGGGAACAGAGGAGACAGGAAATTTAAAAATACGTGGTAAAGAAAGGAAATGCTAGCTTAGCTGTCACATTTTAAAACGGACATTATAAGTTTTCAATACATATTCGTTGAATGAAGTAAATATTAAAAAAGCACTCATCAACAGCATAAAGCATGTTCAGAGCACTTAACTACAGTGCTTTGAAGTAACTCTAAGATCAACACAATTATACCGTCATTTGCCAGAAGTGCATTTGCTAAGGAGGAGAAAGGAAGGCACTGCCTTAAACTTTCTGAGAAGCATGTCCCATAAAAAAACAAAAATAAAGAAGAGCCATCCCAATATGTACAAAGTAGATAACGAACAAGAATCTGCTGTATAAAAAATAAATTAAAAAAGAAGAGCCATCCCAGTCACACTCTCACAGACTATACTGAACCAATCAGTGTTATATTCATATTCAAATTACCTTCTAAGTGCTCTGCAGAGTCCTGTAAGCTCCAAGGAGGCTCCTTAAAAGCGGGTGAGGGGGCACTGCAGTGGAAGTGGAATTTGAGAAGGTGGGGATGAGCAGGAATGGCTGTGGGCCTACACTTCTAGCTCTTTTATAAATTTAGTTTCTCTGTAAGATTTTCTTTGAATAAAAATGTCCACAGATAAATTTTTTAAAATTCTGAATGTACAGAATATATGCCCCATAGAATTCTGGCAGTTACAAAACTACTTGTATGGGATTCAAATGATATTTCACCATACACAGCTGTTATATCTCCTTTCATAATATATTTTAAGTCGTTTCTATGACTTTATTGCTAAGTCTGGTTGGTTCCTTCAATATCCATATAACAAACACCTAAGGTCTCCAAATCATTTTTATTGGCCTTGTGAATATGGAGATAAATGAAACATGGCTCTGCACTCTAATATCAGACTGATTTAACAGTAAACTCTATGACATCAAGCAGAAGTGAATAGGAAAAGCTGCCTAAAAGGGCTCCTTACAAAGATAACAATGACAAAGAAGGTTGAGAAACACTGATGCATATGTTTTGCCACATGTTTTTAAAAAGCTGGTAGTCTCAATATCTTATAATCATACTTTGTGTAATAGTACTGACACAAATTTCATTTTATACTTTGAATGTGAATATGCTTCTGACTTAAAATTTTGAAATATATAAAGAAATGATATGAGATAAAGATCTACTTGTGAGGTTTTGTTTAGTGCTAATCTCAATATTTACTTTTTTAATGAAAAGATTTGCAGATTAATTTATATATCTTTTCTTTATCTCCATAAGGTAATCTTGAATTTGATTCTGCTTTCTGAGTCATGGACTCATAATTTCTAATCATGTTGTTTATGTCTAAAGTGTACAGCAATCGCTGGTAAAACAAAAGAAAAACTCCATTTACCTCTCCTAAAATTTAACACTCAGGTTGGCCCAGCTGTGTCAGTCTATGTTATTTTTTTATTAAAAACCCTTTGTAGAAAATGGGGCAATAATGGTTAGTGCTGAACTCCACACAGACCTGGACATGAGGAGTTACCTGAACATAAACTTAGTATTCAGGTCAGGTTACAATTAACCTGAACTTCTCCTTTCTTCTCAGCCCTCTGCTCAAGAGTCAGAAACCAAAAACAAGTTTAGGACCAAGCTGTGTGTAAAGGAATCAGGAAATGGCCCCATTTTCAACTGTACTGGGTTACCCATTTAAAATAAGTATGTATCACACCTTGCTCCTGGTCATGAAACTAAGCATAAAATATGGGTAAGAACTAAATAGTTTCTTTCCATTTTTAAATACTTTTAAAAAGCTGTTACTATATTCAGAATGTTAACATTTTCACTGCAATGAAAGACTACTTTTGGACATCTCCTATAAAGAAGAGGCCGCATTAGCTAGCTACACTGCTGGAGCTGTCTGGAGACATTCACAGTAGGGAGGAGTTAAGCTTTAACAGCAGAGTCTGGGAGAAACAAGTCACACCAAAAAGAATGCAGACATACTAAAAAAGGAAAAACTTTCTAGACCCAAGCTGAGACTGATCTGACAGGGTAAACTTAAAAACAGTTCTGGAAAAAAAAAAAAAAAACCGTTCTGGGATGGAAAGAGGGGTGGATAAACACATAGATACGTGATAAAGTATTACAACATTAGTTGCAGGCTTCTAAGTGATGGGCATAATGGTGTTTACTGCACTATTCCTTCAACTTTTTTGTGTATTTGAAATCTCTCATAATACAATTTAAAAGCAGTTTTAATGGCAGGCATTCTGAAGGAGAAAAATCAGTTTTTAAGGCTGCACCTAATAAACTACTGTCCAGAGTTGGAATGAAGAGCTCAAAAACCCTCTAGCTCTCTAATGAAATGGCAAGCACTGATATAAAGCTGCCAACTACGTTTTTAAACGCCAAAGTTATAGGAGGTTGATCCAAGAAAGCAGAAGGCTAAAAAGTCAGGGCGTTCACAAATATCTGAGACGGTCAAACTTTAGCAGAACAATTATCAAAAATAAAGTATCCAGGTATCTATTTTGTCTTGCTAAATTAAGTTCTTTCATCTTGCTTCAACTTACAACTTTTCTATTAGCTGGCAGGTAGGTATGTGTAGCTCTGTAGAAACTGATTCATAATTTACACTGAAATAGTACTATATGTATATCTATATAAGAAAGAGAGAGAGAGAACGTTTAAATAGTGTACGCTATTTTGCCCTCCATTGTACTTCCTGTTTGCACACCCAGAGTGAGCAGACAGGCTGCATGAGTGAAACTGGTCATTTACCCTACAGTGTGAGCATCCTGGCAGGCTGATCCTGGTTCTAGTATATACAAGCGTGCATTTTCTTATCACACACCTAACCACAAGCCGACTGTGTCTTCCAGAACTCAGCCTCCATGACTGACATGTTCCAATGCTGGAAGAAAATCTAGCATGTTCACGGAAAAATAGTTCATAAGTCTCTAATTCTTCCTTAGGCATTTTTCAAGGGTAATTTTGACTATCAGTAATTTTTGCATTACATTTTAACTTCAGAACCTCACCCCACATAAGATGCAACTACACTGTACTCTATTCATCTGAAGTATGAGGAGCTCTGGATTGGTGCCAGGAACTGCAGATTCTAATCCCAGCTCTACTG
Source organism: Aethalodelphis obliquidens (assembly GCF_003676395.1). NCBI lineage: Eukaryota > Metazoa > Chordata > Mammalia > Artiodactyla > Delphinidae > Aethalodelphis > Aethalodelphis obliquidens. Next base: position 53,636,275 of record NW_020837946.1, on the reverse strand, counting down.
CTAATTAGCTGTGTGATCTTGGGCAAGTAACTAACTTCCGAGTCTCAATTCCCTCAACTGTAAAATAAGGCAGTTGATTCAGATGGTCTCTAAGTTCCCTGAACACTTTTAACCATCTATGAATCCATGAATATTTTTTCATAATTTGTTAGCTATATGTTTAGCTAGTGCCATTTACCTAAAAAGCAGTTCGTTATCTAATGATGAATAATACAAATTGGCAATCAGCAGCTCAGAGAATTAGCAAGGTTATTCAGTACTAATACACTGTGAAGTCTGATAACTTTCTTTTCCAGAAAGTAAAAAGACTGAAAATTTTCACTTTAAGACCTCTATTTTCCCAATATTGAAAAAACATTCAGCAACAGAATCATTATACACCAATACTGGAAGCAGATGTGATTAAAGTCAGTTGTTCTAAGATGTAATTTTAACCCTGTATTCTTCAAGGTGGTTTAAAATGAAATAATCTATTATGTCAATAATGCAAATATAGGAAAAGGATACAAAGAATTGTTTGCTCTGACTAAAATGTTTAAAATTCACTATTTCGAGCTTAAGAGCATTATGTAAAAGATAGTTTTGTTCCTTTTACCACCCCTATATTTTACAAACACACACAAAACAATCTGCCCTCATTCCTGCACTTTGCTGCAGTGGGTTGCAAATGTGACTGCATATTAGAATTATCCGGGAAGCTTAAAGAATTTTTTTTAAAGTCTGATGAGCAGTCGTCCCAAAAACAATTGGATCAGACTCTCTGGAGGTGGACCCACAAGCATTAAAACTTTGGAAAAAATCTCCAGATGATTCTAATGTGCAGTCAGACTTCAGTCCCCAAATATCACATATGGGAAAGGAAGCTGGGGAGGGGGCTTTTCTGTTCTTGTTGTTGAAATGATGGGTAGGCTCAAGCAAATACAAAGGTTTAAGTTTTGTCTTCACCAAAGAAATATAAAAATTAAAAATCCAATGATCTTTGGATTAAAATATAAACATTTTTTGCATTTTTAAAAAATAAAAATGTTTTAAACTCCAAATAGCTTTCATTCAATATATTAAAACATACAGATGTATTTATATCTATTTAGTGAAATAGCTACCTAAATACAAGAGCTTTCTACTGAATTCACTTTTCTAAGTTTTCTCAAATTACATGGTATATAGACAGATGCTCAATCTTTGCACTCCTTAAAAGTTGACAGTATATACATTTTAGAAATCAGTACCATTTAGTGCATCAAGAATATAAAATGTCTTTATTTTATCTGCTGTGGCATCATATATTATTGATTCTTGTGTTTTCAATTATAATTTCACTGCTAATAAAAGCAGATAAGATAGCAAAGTATACTTTAACAACAGCAGGAATCATTCGTAAGTAAATGAAAACATATTGAAATTTAAGAAAAGACACCTTTAGAGTCACCTTGGAATGCTGAGTAGGTAGTCTAAGGTGACACTCAGCTCATCCATATTTGTCTGTTCCAGGCATAATGGAATTGTCAGAATGAGGCCGCTTCGTCTGTCCTTTCCTCCTATTAAAGAAAAAAATATATAAATTTAACATGTAAGAGATATTAAAGCACTAAATGAATTAAATATATTTGCATCCAATGTTACTACAACAATTACAAGTTTAAGACATCAGTAAAAAACAATCTAATGGCTGTTTATTTTATATATTGTAAATGTTTATAGTAGTACAGCAAAATTATATAAAATTTAGAAAAAATAAGAGGAAAAAAATTCACCAATGAAATATTCACTTAAACATAACAATTCTCATTTTGTTTAATTTCTTCCATTTAGTCTGCTTCTGATTGTAATCAATTCATCAAACATCTATTGTGTGCCTAGCACAGTAAGCATTTGCAAGTAAAACAACAAATTTCTTATCAACCTAGGAAGAAAAACTTTAAGTCGTAAGAAATAACAGTATGAAATATGACAGATAATTTGTTAGGCTGTGTTGTACAAAATATATAAAATATTATAAAAAGGGATTTAGAAAATGGAGAAAATGATAAGAGCTGTAATAAATGTAAACAATTTCATAGAAAAGTTAAAACTTAAGAAAAATGAATAGAATTTATAAATCAAGTCAAAAGAGCATTCTGTGATGAGGAATGATCTGAGTTAACTCACAAAGGTCAGACAGGCATTCTTTGTTCATGAGGCAATAAAGGGAAAGCCCTGTCCAGCTGAGAAGAGGGCACGGGACCTGGATATAGAATTCTGAAAGCCAGGAAGTGGAACGCACTTACATTTCATGGATGTTCAAGTTCTCTTCGATTTTCCATAAGCATTAAAATATAACTAGTACTTTTATACACACACAGCTTCTTTGAAAGCTCCCCACATGATTGATTTTCACACTGAAGTCCATCTTTTGACCCAACTGACATTTATGGCAATTTTAGAAACTTAAAAGCCAGCAAACACTAAAGCAAACAATTTTATATGATCTCTATCACTAAAAAGTTAAAGGACTGAATTGAAAAAAAAAGATTCCTATGAATAACATGGATGCAATTTACAAGGTACCAACCATAAATGATCTTTTATCAGATTAACCATGTAAATTACTGATAGTCAACCACTTTGTTTAATCTCAATAAATGGCAATTTCAAATGGTTCAACTTAATCGATAATCAATAGTGACTTCAACTGCAAATGTTGTTTTGTTTAGAATACAAGTTTGTTTTTTTTTTAATAGACTGCAACCATGGTTTTCAAACTGTATCCCCTGAATGATTTTGTTGGTTTGAGAAGTTTTTCTCTATTATTAAAAAAGTTTGAAAATTACTGGTTGAAATAATTAACGGTCAAGAGCAAGTCAAGAGGAATTGGGTTCAGAGAAGTCTCATTTTCTCCTCAAAAATCGCTAAGCCCTGCATTAAACCAAACTGCAAAAAGGTTCATATCTGAACTGCAGCACTCTGACCCACTGTGAAATTGTCTGCAGAGCACAGGTCTAACATACAGGATTACATTTAACCTCATGCCCTCAGCTTTCACTAAGGGACAACAAAATAATCACCAGTGTAGATGCAAAAGAAGGCAGATGTCAAGAAGAAAAAGGCTTTCAAGATAGGTATGGTCACCAGGGTCAAATGCTGCACAGAGACAAGTAAAATAAGAATGCAAAAATGTCACTGATAAAGATTTTTTTTAAATAGTAATATCCACTCTTGGCAACAGTATAGGCAAACTGGCTTTTTTTTTAAATTGAAGTATAGTTGATTTACAGTGCTTCAGATGTACAGCAAAGTGATTCAGTTATACACATACATATATATCTATTCTCTTTCAGATTCTTTTCCATTATAGGTTATTACAAAATATTGAATATAGTTCCCTGTGCTATACAGTAGGTCCTTGTTGTTTATATATTTCATATTTAGTAGTGTTTATCTGTTAATTCTAAATTCCAAATTTATCCCTCCCCTCTTTCCCTTTTGGTAACCATAAGTTTGTTTTCTATGTCTGTGGGTCTATTTCTGTTTTCAAACATGCATTTTCATACACTGGTGAGAGATCAACAATTGCCACAATATTCTTATAGGGCAATCTGACAAAACCTTTAAATATAAATGTAAATTCTCTTTAATACTTCCAGTTGTAGGAATTTATACTGCTGGACTTGTACAAAATGCACAAACTGTGAATAAGAACGTTTCCTACAATACCACTCATATCATAAAAAAATAGAGAGAAAACGTAAGTGTCAACTGGTAAGGGAAGAAGTTTTTTTAAAAAAGAAAACACATATTAAATAAAGAACTAATATTACTGGTGGAATTCAATATCTTATTTTCTCCTTTATAATGTACACTAGAAAAACATGCCAATTTACAGAGAGATACAATATACACTGAAAAGGACATTAGTAGCCTAAATATCAAGACAATTCTGATAGGACCTAAAAAGTATAAGAGAGAAAAAGCAAGATAATACAACTTAAATAATCTTCAATAGGTGGGTCACAGTACCTATTCTAAAGCATGTGCAAATTTACTCAATGGTCCAAAATTCCAGAAAATTGCTACACCCAGCGTCACCACTGCTTTCACACTAGCAATATATCTCGAAGCTTCTCTTTGACTCTTCTTAGTCAATGCAGACTTTGGGTTAATAATGGAAGGTAAATTCAAGCCTTATAACCAAATTCGAGCAGTAAAAAGTGAAAACCATGTAATTTATTTCATAACTCCCCCCTCATAGGAAGATGGAAGACAAAAGCTGGACGGGATAACACAAAAATGAATTACTCTATATTTCAGAAACAATACTTTAGATGCTGGTTTGTCAATTATTCTCAGCCTGTATTAGTTATTTCATTTTTATATGAGAGGTGAGATGTCATGACATCTACCCTGTAGAGGTCATTTAATCAAATTACAGAACAGAATGAAAACTGGCTGCCAAGCACCAACAGTGACAGAGTTGGCTTGCACCGCTATCCATTCTGAGTACAAGGTGTCTCAGAAACACCTTTAAAACAAAACATTCAGAGAAAAAGGAAATGCCTTTCTGCCAAACTTATCAAAGAAAAAAAGATTAAACAAATTTATACATCAAACACTTCCAATTTTAAGAAGAAAACATACCTGAAAGGAAGGCTAGTTTTTTCTTCAGAATGGGTAATATTACTGAGGCCTCCATTTTACTCCAGTAAACTTCCTCCAGTAAATTTTCCTTTCTGAAAACACAGAAAGTTAAATGTCAACTACAAGATAATAATTACTCTATGAAATATACACAGACATACCTCATTTTATTATACTTCACTATATTGTGTTGTTTACAAATTGAAGGCTTGTGGCAAACCTGCATTGAGCAAGTCTACTGCTCATTTTTCCACCAGCATTTGCTCATTTCGTGTTTCTGCGTCACGTTTTGGTAATTCTTGCAATATTTCAAACTTTCTATTATTATATTTGTTATGGTGGTCTGTGATCAGTGATCCTTGATGTTACCACTGCAAAAAGGTTACAACCCACTGAAGGCTCAGATGACGGTTAGCATTTTTTAGCAATAAAATATTTTTAATTAAGGTATGTACATTGTTTTTTTAGACATAATGTTATTGCACACTGAACAGACTACAGTATTACATAAACATAACTTTTATTTGTACTGGGAAACCAAAAAATTCATGTGACTTGCTTTACTGCAGTATTTACTGTGGTCGTCTGCAACCGAGCCAGCAGTATCTCTGAGGTATGCCTATACTTAATGGCTTACGCAGGGTTTCTCAATCTCAGAATTACGGACACTTTGAGTCAGATTATTTATTCTTTTCTGTAAGGAGTTGTCCCGTGCCTTGTAGAATATTTAGCAGCATCCCTGGCCTCTACCCACTAGAATCCTAATACCATTCCCCCTTCCCAGTTGTGACAACCAAATGTCTCTAGACACTGCCAAATATCCTTTGGCAGGCAAAAATCACAGCTAGTTGAGAATCACTGGCTTAACTGTTTTTCGGAGCAATGCTCTTGGGCTAGAACAGTGCCTGGTACATAGCAGTAACTCAACAAATTATTTGTTGAATAAAGGAATGAATCAATTAATCAAACTTGCAATATCTATTACTCTACTTATTTACGCAGCTTAATTCCAAATATCTGATTCTTTCAGATCCACTATTAAATGGCTTTCTCTCACTTCTCATATTTTTGCTTCCCCATAACACATAATAACTTACCTTATCCTCATGTTTACCTCAAGTTATTTCCCAATATACTATTTCAATTTTTGCCCTCACTGTTAACTGCCTCTATCTCTCCACATTTTATATTTTAAATTTGCCAGGAGAAAATCTGATTAGCCTAGTTATCTTTTTGTACCAAGCCATAATTCACTGATCTTGGTTTAGTTTTCTAGTGTCCACTCAGGTACGCCCAGGGGTTATGGAAAATACAAAATGGGACTATTCATACAGCAAGGGCTAAGAGCAAGACAGTTTCCTTTAAATGGGAGCTTTGGCATGGCAGGCATCTGTATGCTTGGCCAGCCCAATATACCATCAAAGCACGATTTTAAGAAAAGCAGGAACTTCAAAACAAAACATAACAAGAAAATCAAAGGTTCAATTATATTAGCCACCTAAACTTAATTTCATGTCTGAGAGAGTATTCTCCATCACATTTATCCCTCCTTCCCTTGTCCTACACCCACATACCATCACTATATAGTGACAGTTCCTTGGAGGACACTGTAAAATTGCATTGCATTTAGTGAAAGTATACTCTTTTATAAACAGCCTCCTCTTTTTTTATTGAGCTATAACTGACATAGAAAATTATATTAGTTTCAAGTGTACAGTATGATTTGATACTTGTATATATCGTGAAATGATCACCACAATAAATCTAGTTAAAATCCACTACTATAAATAGTTGCAAAAATTCTTTTCTTGTGATGAGAACTGTTAAGACTTACTCTCTTAGGTCTTTCAAATATGCAATAGTGTTATTAACTACAGTAATCAGAAAGCACACTCTCTTGAAAATAATTTTCCAGCAGAGCAGAAAATGTGACTCTATATTACTTACTCAGCAAATACTTGCTATGAACCTATCCCATTTCAAGCACTGTGCTTTCAGCTGGAGCTAAAAACTCAAGTCACAGCCTTGCCCTGAAAAAAATGTAGTCTTTTGAAAAAATTCCCAGATTACTTGGAAAAAAAACGATGTAGTCTTATTACTTGTCAGATAATGGCTACACAAGCAAGGCTACTTAAAGAAGTATATTATTTTACAGCTTTTGTATATACAACTAAAAAAAATCACTACTATTTTTATATATCTACAAAAGAAAACATGTTGTCAAAGTAAATATGACATATTCTCTTCAAGTTTTATCCTCGAATATTTGTTTGCAATTTGTTCATTCAGTTTTGTTCTACATCTGCCCAGGCTAACATACAATTAGTAGGAAGAATGAGGGAAAAGCTCATGTTTTACATGTTTAACCTAAAATAGTAGCACTTCATGTTTCCAGATCAGTATCTTGACCTGATGAGTTTTTTCTCCAGCACTACAAGAACCAGACAGTTCAGACTCACGGCTAAGCTCCCTTCTCTGGTGACCAGCTTGTCAAAGACCAGATGTAAAAGTCTGATAATGATGATTAAGCAAGTTAACATTTACCAAGTGTTTACTACAAGGCATACATTGTTCTAAATGATTTACTTATATTAATTTAATTACTCCTTGCAACATTTTTATGAGATAACTACTATTATTAACCCCATTTTATAGAAAAGTAAAATGGGGCTGAGAGGTTAAATGTGGCCCAACATCTCAAAGCTAGTAACTGGGGAAGTTAGGATTCACACCCAGGCAATCTGGTTCCAGTAATGATGTTCTCAATATCACATGATCAGCTTACCAATAAAACAGCCCTGAAAACATCCAGTGACATCGGGCCAATTGAACAAGATGGAGTCCTAGCTTTTGCATTATCGGTGCAAACGTCAACACAGTGAAAGGGGCAGTACTAAGAATTATTATTAAAATAGTTTTGAACTCACAGACCCCCCCGAAACCTAGTAACAAGAGAACTGCTGATCTAGGCTGTCAATGGGATGCTCCAGACAACTTCTCAACTGCCTTTGTGTCCTTCCTATTTTCTGAGCCTATTTCTCCATCCTTCTCATAAATTCTGAGTTATATACATCTTTCTAATGAACCCCTTTCTGCTTAAGTTTTAGCTAGAGCAGCCTTCTCTTTTAGTCAATGGAGAAACTTGGTACAGGAAGCAACTGCAATTCAGAGTTTGGTAGGTCTTATCTGCAATCATTCAGCACCGCTGCTGCTTCTTTGTAGGTTTTTTTTTTTCCCCAATCTGTTGCCATTTATTCTGAATGAAAATGTCCATCAATACACTGAGGGTTAAGCCTTGCCACAATAAAACCTAATTAACCAGTACCCAAGAAAAAAGAACCTCTGGAATTCCTAAGGCATGAGAAATGATAGCTGCAGGTAATCCTTTGAATAATATCTGTGTTACCTAAGCTTTGCAAGTCAGGTTATCAATTTTATGCCAGCAAGTGCCAAATTTTTCACCACTGTGTTCTCCACATACTTAAAGTGCAAAAGGGAGATGGTTTCAATCTCTAGTCTAGATTTACCTTGGCAAACTATAGTACCCAGAAGCAATCTTACATTTCATCACTGTCTCCTGAGACACATGCTCTTTCCAAACTTTCCATGACTTCACAAAACCACCTCAGCATGGCAAAATACTAATTTTTTTTAATCCAACAGTCTTTTTTTTTTAAAGAACATTTTGAAAGTGATGAAAAAGTAATTTAAAGTAATGAGAAATATAGATTTTTGGCTGTGTGGGCCAATATCAAATGAATTGATGAATAAAATGTGAAGCAGTCAAGAGATGAAAGCTGTAATGTTTACTCTTTATATCTTCCTCCCTTCTACAGTCTCCTTTACATCAATCTCTTTCATTGTTATCATAAAAGAGATGGATAATAAAAAGTAATGATTACTGTACTACTAGTTCCAATTAAATGTGGTTTTGCAAGTCATTTGTTTTACACTTTTCAAGTCATTAGCACAGCCATAAGAAAAAAAATCTGCCATTTCTAGTTATATAGTTCATAGAATAATGTACAAAACACACAAAATAAAGAGAAAATCCTGCAAAAGACGATACAACCATCCACTACCATCACCACAATAAATGTTAAATAACATGAGGTATTTGCTCATGCTCTTCTCCAGTAGGTAGATATAGATCATTATTTTTCACAAGAAGCTTATTCAACCTAAATATATCTGAGTGAATTATATTCTCAAACAAGGAATGAAGTCAGTGGCAGACATATACCTGATATGAATCAATGGAAAGTGACAAGGAAAACATGTCTTTTAAAAAATTTGCCAAGTGAAGCAGGCCTAAAAAATGGCAGAAAATTCACAACATGCTTAACACAAACATGTCATATTTCATATATGGTTATTTAAAACGATCTATTTTAAGTCACGATTTATAATACATAAAAGAGGCAGAAAGCCAGAGTTTACAGCAGGTGAAGTGCCTTGGAAACTGGTGAACATAAAGGAAAATGTGCAACCATGACTGCATGTTGCTTTCAACCAAAAGCAAGAAACAGCAAAGTAAATTAACATCATTCCTAGGTGCAAAATAAACCCTACCTAAAAACAGAATCCCTACGTTAGGGATGATGAATTCTGAGAAATTCTGAAAAATGTAAGGAGACTAAGTTTCAACTGATATTTGTATCTATCTTCTAGCTTGAACATCTTTCTCAAGACCTTGAAGAGTTAAAAGAGGAAAACTGGGGCAACTAAGTAGTTAGAGACCAAGTCCTATTTATCTTTACATTTATTTACTCATTCATTCACTCATTTAACAAATCTACAATAAGCACCTACTAGATCGAGTCAAGGCGAGGCGCTGGATATATTTGGCATTCAAAAAATATCTGATTAATGAATGGATAAATGAACGAACAAATGAACAAACATATGAGACCATCAGTAAAGTGAAACACATACCCTAGGAAACCTAACGTTATCACAACTACCTGACAGTCGACACCTTGTGGTGTGATAATAGACCACCTGTGCATACTTTTCCTTCAAAGCGGCTTCTCCCAGCTCCTTCTACTGGGACACTCTCCCACGGATCCAGCCGCTACGTAAATCACTGGATGCCAGAGGAAGGCAGGTCTATGATGATGGTAAGGGGGACCTCAATGGGTGCTATCAATGGGCAGCCGTTAGAGGGCAGCAGAGGATGTGTTTAAGGAGCAGGAAAAGAGAACTCTGGCCTTTTAATCAAGACTGGGCAAATTACACTTCATAAGAGACTGTAATTGATGATATGAGTGGGTACACTGGAACTCCTCTCTCAATAAGTATAAATCAACCAGTTTATTTGGAAAATTTAGTTAGATTCTTCCAAGAGGCATTTTTAACAACCAGTGAAAACCCATTAAGATAGCCTAAGGCTAACTAAATCATCTCTAATGAGTCTACATCATGTAGACACATAATGGCAATGAACAAAATCAGAATGCAGGCTCCTCAGCCCTGCATTTTCAGAAGAAATACTATAGCTGTCCTTAAATTCAGATTAGAAATACCTTCAACTATTGTGACAGAGCAAGAGCAATCCTAGATGAAAACAAACAAGCACACATAGGTACTCACTACTACCTAACTGGGCTCATCACACTATGTATACGTATATAAAATTATGCAGGAATAAACATTACTCAACTTTAGGAAAATATATCAGTAAAGCAGTTCAACAGTTGAAAATATCTGTCATTTTTTTATTATTGTAGGTGCCAGTGTATGATTATTAATCTGTTTTTACAATAACATTGACAGTTCTAAATGAAAGAAAAACAATCCTTTTGGACAGACTTTAAATGAAAATGATAAAATAATTATTAACTTTCATCAAAATACAGATCTATCCAAAACAGTAATTCTTCTAAATAAAATTGAAAGCTGAAATGTCAAGTATTTTACAGATGGATCAGGCCCTAGTTTATTCAGTGAGGGAGGGAGGAAGGAAACGGAAAGTTCTGAGGTTTCTATGAAAATATAATCTACCTTGAAAGACAAGAAAATTCTATATTGAAGGTCCAATTGGACATGAAAAGTCCTACACTGTATTTAAACGTCAAAAATTGAAAAGCTTATGGTAATGATAGCCTACCACTTAAAAACTATTTTCAAAAACAACATAAGCAACTACCCCTACATCACCCTCCCTGCCCTGCCCCCTCTCCACAGGAGCCAGACACCAATATCTACAAAGTCAAAGGGAAGTCAGTTCTTTAAGGATTTCCCCACCTCTCTAGCTAGTCTACCAAACCCTTAGCAGCAGCAAACTTTCATTTTTGAAGGTCCAGCTTCAAGAAGTCCTTTACTCCATGACTTTTTCAAATCTTTGGCTTTTCTTGTCTGTGTTAATTTATAGGTAAATCCTCCTTCACCAAAACTGGGGCAGCAAAAGGAAAAAGGAATATTGCTTTACAGAAGTGAATCAGGCTGATGGAATTCCAATAAGGTAAAGGTATTTCTGGCATCCCCAGCTATAGAGTACCCTATAGCTAGAGCTTCTTCACCTGCTGTCACAGCTCTCTGAGGTGAGCTCTCTTCCTGCACGGCTTCTGCACTCCAAGAAGCCTGGACAGCTTCTTTCCCCAGGGCAATGGATGTGTCCACTGAGTTCCCCTGCCTGGGTACAGGTCTTCCTCCATCAACAGGGGAAGCATGTGATAACTTTACAAACTCACGGTCTTATTTCTAGATCCCAACCTCTCTTGACCTGCTATAGGTGTCTCCTCCCTTCCTCTTTATCTCACAATTTCTCTGGGTGGGTCATCACTAAACCTGTTCTCTACTGACCTTTATCCTAGAAAGAAATGTTCCTCCTCTACACTTGGCAAAGACATACATGCCTTTCACTGAGCTAATCTCAGGCTAAATCTAATTCAGACATATAATAGTCTAACGGATTTGAACAGAAGTTCATATGTATCATCAAGTTCCTAATTCTAAATAACTGGCATACAAATTAATTTTTAGTACCAAATTGTTTATATGTTGGATACCACACATATACAAAAGAGTACTTTTGTTCAAATGAAATAATATATATACAAAACATGAATTAAGACTTTGGCACTATTAAGTTTTCTTGTTTATATAATGACAATATTTGGTATATACCAAACACCACACTGGAAAAAAAGTTAAAAAATATAGTACAAAAGAAAGTTTAAAAAATTTAAGTTAACTAAAGAGACAGAAAACTGCTCAAAAAAATGGAAATTATTATGGCATTACCCAAGCAGAAAGAAGCCAGTGGAACATGTGAAAGTTGTCTTCCATCAGATTAAAAGTCCATTTAACAAAACCATGTATATTATAATGTATTTTTGAGGTAAAACTACAAAAACAATACTGAACATACTGCAAATCCTTTAACTTGTTCATTAACTAAAATGTCACATCACAATCACATGGAACAAAGTAATATAAGACATACAGAAAACTGTGAACCAGCACCTGTTATCCCTCAGAAGGATTGTTAGCAATGCTAGATCTTTCCCAAGCAAAGTCCTCCCCCGCTGAAGACCTTTCTGCCATGGGATTCTGTTCCAAAGAGTTGTTCTCCCTGAAAGGCAGTCTGGTGCAGTGGTAAACATCACAGTCTTAGTTAGAGCCAGGGTGTGACTCTGAGGCAGCCACTTACTAGCTAGGTGGTTTGGGCAATTCCTTTGCTTTCTTTTATGGGCATAATCACCGAACCCACAGGACCCAGGATTAGGTGAGCTAATGTATGTATAGTCTTTAGTATACTCCAGAATGTTAAACACTCAATAAATGGTACCTATTATTAGCAGCTAAATTTTCCTTCCTCTACCAATTACTAGCTTACTACCACTGATTCTCCATGAAGGCCACAGCCAAAGCATTCCCACTAAGGCCTTCTTGCTCCAACAAACTAAAATGGGCACAAACATATTACACATAGCTTAATACATCTTGGCATTTTTTTTACATTCCAAGAATATTATTTCATCCTCAGAACAACATATAGTTATATTAATATCCCCATTTTTTCTGATGAGAAGACTGAGGCACAGAGAAATTAAATAATTTGCCCAAGGTCATACAGAAATTAATAGATTTATAACCAGGGATTTAGAACCATGGAGAGCATCTACTTGAATTTTTTCATTTTATTAATAAGGAAACTGTCTTAGTGCATTTGGGCTGTTATAATAAAAGTATCATAGATTGAATGGCTTATAAACAACAGAAGTTTATTTCTCACATTTCTGTTCAGGCTGTTATAATGAAAATACCATAAAGTGGGTGTCTTATAAATAAAAGAAATTTATTTCCCACAGTTCTGGAGGCTGGGAAGTCCAAGATCAAGGCACAAGGAGATTCAGTGTCTGGTAACGGCCCACTTCCTGGTCCTCAGAGAGCCATCTTCTACATTTGTCCTTACATGGTAGTAGGGCAAGGGAGCTCTCCGGGGTCTCAATACTAATCACCTCCTAAGGCCCCATCCAAACACCATCAACTGGGGATTAGTTTTCAACATATGAATTCTGGGGGGATACAAATATTCAATCTAGAGCAGAAACTGAGATCTACAGACATAGATTTATCCTTCTAAGGCCACAAAGCACGTGAGTACTAACATGAAACTCAGACTCCTAAAACCCTGCACAGAGCTTCTCTCCACTATATTGTCACATAATAAAATCAAAATTAAAAACACATGAATAAAAGAGAACCATTATTTCTACATATGTTAATAATTTTTTAAAACAATTATGTCTCCGTGAAAACTTACACACAAATGTTCATAGCAGTATTAGTCAAAACACTAAAGACATGGAAACAACCAAATGTCCATCAATTCTGAATGATAAACAAAACATGGTACATCCATATAATAGAATATTACTTAGCAATACAAAGGAATGAAATATAGACACATGGTACGACATGGATGAACCTTGAAACATTATGCTAAGTGAAAGAAGCCAGACACAAAAAGTCACAAACTGTATGACTCCATTTATATGAAATATCCAAAAGAGGCAAATCTATAGAGACAAAGTAAAATAGTGGTTGCCTAGAGGTGGGGTAAGTATGCGGAATGACTGGTAATGGGCAGAGGATTCTTTTTTGAGGTGATGGAAATGCTGTGAAATCAAACTGTGGTGATGATTCTGTAAATCTATTTAAAAAATCACTGAATTGTACACTTAGATTGGGTAAATTTTATGGCTATAAATTTTACCTCAATAAAGCTAACAAAAAATAAAAAACAGAATTGCTCATTTTGTAAATCAGGAAAATCTGCATGAAAGTGATGAGCACTTTAAGTATTAAAAAATAAACACTAAAGATGTGTAAGCAGTATGTTCCAGAAAGTCTGTACAATGAATTGCATATGCTGAACATTTTATCCCCTGACTTCCACTATAATTAGAACACACTACTATGAAAGAACTTCAGCTGCAAAGACAAATTTCCTTCAACATTGTACATTCTGGATGGAGTAAGATAAGAAAAAAGATTAAATGGATTAAATAGAGGGAAGAAAGGAGAATGTAAGCAATAATATTGATACCACTTTTATGTTCACAGTTGCCCAAACTATCACTTTAGGTAAACTGGCATTTAGATTTGCTTTTTATTTTTAACCTATATGGAGATTTATAAATAATGGTCTTATCTCAGGGTATCTCAAAGTTTTCATACCAACACACATAAAAATATCCAAGATTTGAGTAAAGGTTAAATATTTATTGCTTTCAACAGTATCACATGTCTTAAAACAAACTGTTTGCTTTTGAGAAAAGTGTAAAATATACCTTTGAATTAAAATAATACTAAGACTTTTCGGCATTCCCGAAAACTCAAAGGCTTAGAGGATCACTGAATGCAAATCACTTTGAAACATCACCTACACTAAAAGGTGGAATGTGAAATTAGTTATCTGTATATTTCCTTATACCTCCAAATAAAATAACAACGACTAATATTATTGAGAATGTTCTATATACAAAGCAGTATCCTAATCACTTCATGTTCATTGCTTCATTTATAACTCACAACTATCCTATGAGGCTAGAATTACTGTTATTACCATTTAACAGCTAAGGAAACTGAGGCTAAGTGAGATGAAGAGAGGTTAACGTGCCCAAGGTCATGAAGTTATTAAAAAGCAGCAAAATTGGCATTTAAACCTAAGGCTGAGTCCAAGGCTTAAGTGACATTACTTCTCATGCTCTTGTTTAACACAGTGACCTGTATTATGATATGAATAATAAAGGTCTTTAACACCTCTCAAATAGAATTGTTCACTTTTTCAGATGTAATGACAGTAAGGTTATATTTATTAAAAAGAGTACATTATCTTTTAGTGACAGATACTTTAATATTTACAAACAAAATATGTCTGGGATCTGCATCAATAATGGGGAGGGGGAACATACATGAAATAGGATTGGTCACATTGACAACTGTTGAAAGTAGACAGATGATGGGTGAACAGTGGTTCATTTTACTACTCTCTCTGCTCTTGTATGTTTGAAAATGTCCATGATTAAATTAAGAAAACTAAGTCTTTAAACATACCAATACTGTAAAAGAGGAAGCTACAATCCTTTACTTTTTTTACATTTAGCAATATTTTATCTCAAAATCAAGAAAAAACAGGAAATAGACTACATACAATTTTTTAAAATATTCACCAACATATCCTAAAGCTCTTTATGTAGAAAGATCTGAGTATTTGGTCCCCATGTAAAACTGCTGAGGAGGAGACCAATTCTGACACACAAAATAACCAGAAGATACAAAGAAGCAGATAGGCAGGTGGAATCCCTGCTTTCACCGCTGTGCTGGCACTGGAGACTTTTGTTTCCTGTCCCTTTAGGTTTTTCTCACTTTGTAACTGGAGTCATTTTCTCAGCAGTCTCCCTCTCACTTTCATACTCTTTTATATATCACTATATTATACTCTTTTATAAGAAATTAAATTACTAAGAAAAGCAAAAGCTTAAGTCCACAACAGGCATTCACTGTGATGTAGTGGCTGGTCAGAAGACAGGAAGATCTCTTAGATGGAAGACTCAATTAAGTACCATACTGTTTGACTCAGAAAAGAAAGAGAGTCCAAAGGTTTTGCATGTAACACGTATTAACACTTAAGAGCATGTTCCAATTTAATAACAATTTGTTTTACCTATACAGTCAACAGAGCCAAGAAAGTTATTTCTGAAATCTTAAGTAGGTGTTAAGTCAGCCATTTGAATGCATCCACTTGTTTGCCCAGGAAAAAGCCTGGCACATGACCAATGCACAATAAATATTCACTGAATAAAATCCCTTCTCACAATCCTGCCAGCTTTCTCGTTTAAGTGCCACTGGGCAGAATAATTAGGAAGAAGGAGAAGCAGCAAGGTAAAAACGATCAGATAATTTTAAATTTGACAAAGCACTATGAAAAGAGCATGCATTTACTCTGAGGAGAATATTAAATTACATAGTTCAGGGACCTTTACTGAAACATCTTGGGACCTGGCCCATCGGGATCATGAATGAAGACAGGCATTTTATAACAGCCATTTTATAAAGCCTTCTTTATGCTGAGCCAACTCTAAATTTTGGCTTTTAGAAATGGCTTATTTAACTTTACTACATTTATAGCCTAAGTGAGTCTTCATTATCTATTTTCAACACTTGGAAAAAGTCACTATTTAAATGAACACTTTTTCATTTTCTGAAATTGCATCTTCACTTTTATTACAGCATTCACCATCAGCCCCTCCTCCACCTCACTTTCTCATTTTAATATCTATAAATACTTTTCCAGTTCCTAGTTCTTTCTTGCAATATTTAGATGGCTCCTGATTCTAGCATACACATCTCACTTGTCAGATCATCTGATTTGTAGAATCCACAAAACAACCACAGAAGAAACTTTGGGATTCCTCTGGACAGCCAAAAAGAAGCTTTTGACAGCAAGTATTTTGAATAATTGAAGCAATATCATGTCTGCCATCAACTAATCCTATATTTTGGAAGGGAGACTATGGCAACAGCAATTAGAAAGAATACTACTTTTTTATTGGAACACACTACATACAAAATCAAATTTTTTAAAGTGAGAAACTGTTTACTTTACAGAAAAATGATTTAAGTTTAAAAGGGCTTTCTTGAAGTGGCCCCTGCTTCTGGTACAAAGCATACCAGTTAGGTAGGAGGCAACAAAGCAGCACTTCCCATTTTTAATGACTTCTGTACTGTTTGTGGAAGCCCTGAAAATAAGCAGAGGCAGAAGGGTGTCATAATTAAGAACTAGAGTCAGACTGACCTGGGGTCAAATCCTAACTCTGCCCCTTTTCAGCTGTGTGACCTTAAGCAGGTTGCTTTACCTCTCACCCTGGTTTTAGTACCTAAGAGGGCCCAGCTGCCATTCTGTGTAGGGTGAAATCCCAGCTTTCAATAAATCCCATTTTAGCTTAAGCTCATTACACTGGCTTCAATGCTTAAAATTAAAGGGACTAAAAATAAGACAATCATCCTTGCTGAACTCCATCCTTAAGATCCTCCCCGCTCCCAGGAATCTTCCTTGATATCGATATCTATCAACCAACCACTGAAGCAAATTGAGAGACACACAATCCTTTCACCTACCAGAGGTAGGTACTCTGCTACAGTAACGGAGGAGGGTACTCTTAAATTAGTATTTTCGTAAGTCCCTAAAATATCAGCCTTGCTCACATAAATGCAGAGGCATGAGCAATTTTCATCTCTATAAAACTACTACAAAATTAAATCAGAACAATTACACTGATGAAAAATACCCCCCCAAATCGATAACAAAGCAGAAAACGTTAATAAACATCCAAACTCAATTGTATCTCCTTAAATACAAATTTGGTATATGAAAAAACACGTTGGATCACAAATTTACAAATGAAAAACAGAACAAACAAAAGCTAACAGAAATGAAAAAAAAGAGGTGAATGAAAAAGATAAAATTCTATCAGAATTGAAGACCAAATTGCAAGGTGCTCAAGAAAAAATTCAAATAAAAACTTAATAAAAGACACTGAAGAAAACAGTAAAAGAACCAAGAGGATGAAAATGAGATAATGAAGTAAAAATAGAAAGTTTTTGAAATGGAAGATAGACAAAGAAGATATAATTATGTGTAACTAGAGTCCCCATAGAAGAAAAACAAAACATTAGAACATTTAAAACTACAATCCAAAAAAAGCTTTTCAGAAACAAAAGGCCCAATAATACATATTAAAAGGATCCAGTACGTAGAAGGGAAAACTGACCTGCTACAATAAACTCTAAGACATATCCTAATGAAACTATTAGACTTTAAAAATAAAAGGGAAAATAAAACCAAGCAAAAGGGTCAAATAACTTATAAGGGCAAGAGAATTAAGACTGGCATCAGATTTCTCAAAAACAACATAAAAAACAAGGGCACACTGTAAGCAAGGAAAAAAAGTGTGAATCAAGCTGTCCTTCCAGTATCAAGGCTATAGAAAAACAACTTTACATATGCAAGAACTCAGGGAACACTGTGCCCACAAGCTCTTCTTAAGAAATCTCCTAAAAATTGAGATATATCTACCAGTAGGTGACTGGGGAACCTCAGCAAAAGACTGATGGTGAGGATTTAACACATTTAACTGTAGAACTAAGAGCAAAACAAAGTTGCAGTTAAGTTTGAAGAGAAAGTAGACATAATTCAACTAAAAACATGGGAGAAGAGAGAAAAAGAACACAAAATAAACTCACTGATTATTCAAATAGCAATAGGTAAGAATCAAAGCACACCATTAAAAACTAAAATAAAGGATAGTAGAAAGTTAAACAAGGAAGAGGGCATTTTAAAAAGGCATAAGTACACAAGTAGCTACTATAACAAAAACAAAAAATAATATATCCAAAATACCCAAAGAAATTTTTTAAAGGGAAGTGCAAAGAAAGCACATCACAAAGAAAAATATAACATAATGCATACAGTAGTATATATATAACATAAAATGACAAAACTGAGATTGAGCTCAACAGTCATTAATAGAAAATGATTTTTTAATACAACTTATAAAAAAAGACCTAATTAGGGCTTCCCTGGTGGCACAGTGGTTGGGAGTCTGCCTGCCGATGCAGGGGACGCGGGTTCGTGCCCCAGTCCGGGAAGATCCCACATGCCGCGGAGCAGCTGGGCCCATGAGCCATGGCCGCTGCGCCTGCTCGTCTGGAGCCTGTGCTCCACAGCGGGAGAGGCCACAGCGGTGGGAGGCCCGCGTACTGTGACCACCTAGAGGGGTGGGATAGGGAGCGTGGGAGGGATGGAGACGGAAGAGGGAAGAGGTATGGGAACATGTATATGTATAACTGATTCACTTTGTTATAAAGCAGAAACTAACACACCACTGTAAAGCAATTATACTCCAATAAAGATGTTAAAAAAAAAAAAAGCTACAAGGACATACTGTACAACACAGGGAATATAGTCAATATTTTATAACAACTAAAAATGGAATATAACCTTTAAAAATTGTGAATCACCATGTTGTACACCTGAAACATATACTATTGTACATCAACTATACCTCAATTAAAAAAAAAGATAACCTAAAACAAGGTAAATCAAAAAGACTAAAAATTAAAGAGATAGGTAAAAGCATATCTAAGCAAATAAAAACAGTAAACAAAAAGCAGGAGTAGTGATCCTGATACAGAAGAATTCAAGTCAAAAAAGCATTAAACATGACAAAGAGAAGCAACATGTAATGTTGACAGCCATATTATACAATGAAGATATAATAATTAAGAATACTTATGCTTCAAATACCACAGCAATTACCTTTAAAGGCAGAAACTACAAGGGATGCAAAAAGACTCAGAAAAACAACTTTAGTAATATGTAAGACTAGCACACACTCATGAACTTAACTGAGAATATAAACAACTTATATAATATAAAAAGGTAAATCTTATATATCAAACTTTATACCCCGATAATAAAAACTCCTCCTCAAGTGGACCTGAACACTGACCAAAAATATGGGGGTGGAGGGGGATCATATGTAGGTCTTAAAGTATATTTCATGAAGTAGAAATAATGTAAAGGCTGATCACAAGTCTAATAAAATTAGACATCACATCACTAACAGAATGAAAATTACAAGGGCATTCTACTCCAAAATTTTTAAATTGTCTACTAGTAAACAATTTGACTTACACAAGTTAAGTATGAACCAAAATTACAGATTTTCTAAAAAATGATACATTTAATGCACTGAAAAGAGGAAAATCTATACACTTGAAAATTTATATCAATAATAAAAATAAATTCCTAATTCAAAAAGAACAAAATAAACAAAGGAAAACACAAGCATGGAAATAATAAAGATTAAAAAAGAAATTAATGAGGTAGAGAATTTCTAAAAATTTATCTAATTCACAAATCAAAATCTTAGACTTTTTTAAACTAAGAAAACAGACAAGGTTAATCCAGAAAAAACAAAAGGAGAAAACATAAATATACAAAATAAGGGGGAAGATACACTTTCAACAATATAAAAACAAATATTATGCAAGATTATTCATTGCAGTATTAGCTGTTATTGAAAAATACAATTAGAAATAACATGAATGTTCAAAGTGTAAGAACAGTTGAATAAACAGTTGGTATAGCCACACAGTGGAACACTATGCAGCTCTAAAAATGAATGGAGATCCCTATGAAATAATATAGATATCCAGTACACATAGACAAGTGGAAAAAGCAACGTGCAAAAGAATGCCTGCAGTGTGCTACTTTTTGTGTAGTAAAAAAGAGGAAAGAAGAATATATATATGTATATGCTCATCTTGTGCAAAGAGAAACAAAAGAGAAACTTAGACTAACTGCCTATGGGAAGTAGGAGAGAATGGATGGAAAAGATGGGGGACTGGAAAAGAAGTAGAAGACATGGGAGGGATGACTAACATTCCTCTTTCTGTATAGTTCTAAATTTTGGAACTATGTGAATGTTAAAATAACATTTGTCAAAAATAACAAAATTAACAATGATGAGAGAAAAAAAAAGAACCCTAAAAGAGAAATCAAACAGAAAGAAATGTCTCTAATGGCATTTCAAATGATAAACACAATTACACTAAAGAGGAAAGGGGGAGGGGAGAACTAACCCAAGTAACTTTTGAACACAGTATTTTTAATAATACTCTCAGGCTATAAACAAACACACGACATTGTAAAGCAACTATACCCCAATTTAAAAAAATAAAAAACAGGAAACTAAATAAACACTGAATTCCAATAAATGTTTTGTTTTGTTTTTCACAGTGTTAAAGATTAGCAATTCTGAATTACTTTCTGTGTATTCTAGGGTTGAGCAAATAAATAAGTAAACTGTGGATAATGGGAGCCGGAGTTCTCATGGTCAGAGAAGAGAGTTACAAATACGTAAAGTGGGGAGGGAGGCCACAATGAGCCCCATAATGATGGCTGAAGAAAAGTAATATGTACTCATAGTTTTCACTTAATATAGGTGTGTGTGTATCCCCTAGCTCTGCCCACTGAGCAGGCTCTGATGGTTGATTTTATGTGTCAGTTGGCCCAGAGTGACCAGATGTTTGATTAAACATTATTCTGAATGTTTCTGCAAGGACGTTTTTAGATATGATTATAACATTTTAATTAGTAAAGCAGCTTGCCCTCCATATTATGGGTAGGCCTCATCCAAACAGATGAAGGCCTGAACAGAACAAAGAGACTGACCTGACCCTCCCCTAACATGAAAGAATTCTCCAAGTAGACGGCCTTCAGACTTAATCTGCAATATCGGCTCTTCTTGCCTAATCGCCTTGGAACATTGGTTCAATGGACCATCAAACATTAGTTCTCCCTGGGTCTCTAGACTGCCAGCTCACCCTGTAGATTAGACTTGCCAGTCTAATCACATGAGCCACTTCCTTACGATTAACCTCCTTATATATATTTCCTATTGGTTCTGTTTCTCTGGAAATCCCTAACTGATACAAGGGTCTAAAAATCAATGACCTCTCAGTAGCAATGAGCACAGTGCCTAGATCTTGATTTCTAAATACTACTGCCACTAAAATGAATCAGGGCTCCTTGAAAAAATGGCAGATTCCAACACTGGGTAGGGAAAGTACAAAAGAACTCTGAAACACCTTGTTGCCAGAACAGAAGGAAGTGCTCAAAGATTTATGGGTATGTGTCAAAAGTACACAATGATTCAGGTAAAAATTATTATTGCGTGTTAAAACTATTAGGCAAAATTTTAGGAGAAACAGGATATTTGCAGAGTCTCAAAGTATTTCCCCAAAAGATACCTATTAATTACAAAGGGAAAAAAAGTAATTTTATAGTGGAAAAACCTGGAGGACACTACCATACCAGGTGATAAGAATTTCCATCACCAGTAACGAAACAGTAGTATGGACCTTCAGATATGATACACTGATACACTTTTGTAGTATTCCAGCCAAAAATGCATAACCTAAATCTAATCAGCAGGAAACATCAGACAGACCCAAATGGTGGAATATTTCTACAAAATAATTAAACTGTAGTCTTCAAAAATTTTTTATCAAGAAACACGAAGACCAACGAAGTGTTCCAGATTAAAGGAGATTAAAGAGATACAGCAATTAAAAGTAACAAATGATCCTAGACTGAACCCTACACCCGGAAAAAAAATTTTTTTCTCTTTTACTCAAAAGGACATTAGGAAATTCAGCAGAATTTTAATTAAGCTGATTTAGTGTTCTATCAATGTTAATTTCCCGATTTTGATGACTGTACTGTGGTTATATAAGAAAATATCCTTGTTTTTTGGAACATGTAAACTGAAGGATTTAGGAGCAAAGGGCCATAATTTAGCAAATTACTCTCAAATGGTTCAGAAAAAAATATTTATTTATTGTTTTATGAAGAGTGACTGTGGTAAATAGTTAACATTTGGGGAATCTGGGGTGAAGAAGAGTATAGGGGAATTCTCTGAATTATTTCTGCAACTTTTCTGTAAGTCTGAAATTATTTCAATATTTTTAAATTAGGTAAAATTACAGTAGTATCTGATAATAAGCTTTCCTACATTATTCCCCTACAATATTTGTGCACCCACACACACATATTATAAAAACCAAAGCCAAAAACCTAAGAGAGGTTTTTCTTTTCCTATACCCTCTATACAAATGACAACATAACCTGCTGACTCTATCCTCTTCCCTTCAACAGCACTATTGATTCAATTAACTGTATAATTTCTAAACGATTTCCTGACTCCAGACTCTCCACTTTCACACACTTGCAAAATTAACCACCTCACTACTCCACTTTAAAACCTTTAATGGTCTCCATGGCAACCCTTTTACAAGACTTAAGTCTTCTCCAGATCATGCCCTTTCTGCTCTACTTCATGCCCTTCTCATCAGGAAAAAAGCAAGTGCAGTTCTCTGAACCTGCAATGCTCTTGCATTGCTTGTGCTCTGGCATATGCTATCTATACTGAAATATCCTTATCTATCCAGTTAAAGAAATTCCTATTTATTCTTTAAATCTTATCTTAGCTTCACCTTCTCTGTGAAACCTTCCCTGACACAATACACAACGTGAGGGTGAGTAACCATTCTCTCCCTCCTTAGTGCTACTATTTTATTTTATACTATCTCTATTACACTTATCACACAGTGTAAGTCCCATTCTAAGGTGAATGGGGATTCACTGACAGAGGGACCAAGTCATATTTATTTTTGGAATTACTTAGAATACAATAGGTTCTCAAAGGTAGAAAATGTTAGGAAAGTCTTTATCTACATGATGAAAAAATAAAAGCTAAAACAAAATGAAAATATAATTTTAAGACTAATATACCTTTCACAGGGAGATTACATATGCTTTTGCTTCTTATTTAATATAAAAGTTAGAACAAGCCCTAGACTTAATATTTTGCACTCATCTTTGGAAAACAATCTGATGCAGTGTTCCAATTTTTTATTTTCTGTAGTTTGTTAAGAACACTGTTGTTCACAGCCTTTTAAGTTATGAACTGGGACTAAAACTTATATATATGAAATAATACAAAACCAAAAGTAGTTTTACTTTATAATACTTAAGTTCAAGAATCATCTTTTTGGTCTAAGTGCTTTAAATGCAGTAATTCCTGATTTAAACTCAATTCTACAAAAATCTAAACACTGCTTAATCTTATTTTTCTTGATATAAAACTAAGCCAATTATATAATTTTCTATCAGAAAGAAATTTAAAGGAAAATATTACAAATGGTTCACTTGCCCTCCTTTCCAATATATACATTACAGGGATAAATAAAATTATTTTCTAATCTTAAGAAATGGATCCTTAAATTATTAATCACATAACAATACATGTGAAAGATTCCATGAAGAAAATGCTATTACATAAAAATATGCAAAATCATAACTGTTATTGATGTCTTCTATACCTCACCCCCCTGGTTTTCCTGATGGCTTTCTGATGGTCACTTTATCTTAAACTTTTCTGGGGACCTAGCATGTGACCAACCCTTGTTTGCTTTGCCCTTCCTACATGTTCCTTTCATAACCTATATCTCCAAGTATAAAGTTTAGCATCTAGTAAAAGTATATGCAATTATACTCTAATAAAGATGTTAAAAAAAAAAAGTATATGCTCCAGAAGGTCAGGGACTGAGCCAATTTTACTATCTATTATGCAACTGCTCCTTCCCTACAAGTGCCAAGTACAGTGTCTAGAGCATAGAAAGAGCTCAATAAATGTAAGACAAATGGCTGAGTTAGTCTGGAGATATTTTAAGTGGTAAATTTTCATAAAGATTTAATTTATTTTCTTTAGGAATAAGGAAAGTAATTATTTTCCGTACGAAGCACTGGTAATCAGACATGTGTGCCAAAAATGGCAATAGGCATACTTTCAGTAGCATAAAGAATAAATTCAAAATTTCCCCTCAGTGTTTGGGAGTACAGAGACTTCCCCTAGCCCTGCTCACCAGACAAAAGAGTCCATGGGAGTTGGCACCTTTATTTCCTACCAGAAGGACCAAGATACAGCCATGGTAAATAAAGTTTGAAATGAATCTATACATATAATGATACCAATAAGCCTCTAGAAAACTGTTGGCATAATGAAAACTAATGTCTTCTCTTGATTTTCCCTTAGATATCCTAGAATTATTAATTAAATTCCTTCAAAATTCTTAGAATCCATTAAAATATATATTAATAAAACATTATTTAGAAAAACAGAAGATCTGACAAGTATTAATACTAATTTGACAATGAGCCAATAACTTTGTCACTGTCATTCATTAAAATTAACATAATATAAAGTATCAGTTCTTTTGCAGTAGTCCCCTCAGTCATGCCAGTTCCTGTATGAAACTAGAAACTTATTACTTAATAAATTACTAACTGTAGGAAAAAAGTCAGTGTCATTTTATAATTCTTTCTGTATCTTGCTTATAGAGGTCATACATAATACAGTAAACTGAGTAAGTGTCCCTAAAATAAAGAACGAACTAGAGCACCTAATTTCTTCTTCCTCAGAGGAAAGGCTTTGTTGTCACAAAAGTTAATTGAATTCTTCATCCTATTTCTTTTCTCTACATTCTCTATTAACTGACCTCTTTTTCTTCCTTTGACTTGCCTTTCTTTCCTTAGCTGTAACCACTATTATTACTGAAACTAAAAGCCCTGTTAACCTTTTTAGTCAAACATACTAACTACCTAGATGTCAAATGTCTACACCAATTTTAACATAAGACATTCAAGAGTGCTATACTTACTAATCACTACCAACGTCTGATTTCTCTGCTCTAGTAGCAAATTCCTTGTTTACAACTAGCTAAGATACTATATTCTTTCTATGTATCTTAAGTGTTTGACAAAAAACACTCAAGGTCAGTCTAGTTTAAATGGGCTGTATAACAGGCTGCTTCATTATCTTACTGTTCCTACAACCATCTTTTAAAAAAATCAATAGTGAATTAAAATAAATCTTTGAAAAAATCTTCATAATTTTAAGTGCTTAAAGAAATATTTTCACAAAATGTTGTCTTCTCTTTGCAAACCAGATCATATTTCATATAACGTACAACATGGTTTTTAAAAATCTGCTAAGGTAAGAACTGAAAGACAAAGTTCAAAGCTGCACAGCTGGAAGCATCCTGGGACAAAACTTTAAAAGTGACTGAAATCACTGGTGTTCACTTATATTTTTTAATAATCTGATTCTAGACCAGTGGTTCTCAACCCAGCTATGTATTAGAATCACTTGGGGAGCTTTTAAAAAACATCCACTCCAGGCTAACTGAATCAGAATCTCCGGAGTCTGGACCTAGGCAAAAGAATTGTTTCAGAGCTACCCAACTGACCATAATATGCAGCTAGGATTCCAAACCATTGGCTGCGTCTTTATAATTATTAACACAGACTAAAATACTAAGGCATCATTTAGCACTAATAGCATTTTATTCTGAAAGAACTGTCATTCAACTAAATGTAAATCTTTAAATTATCTAACAGTATTCTAACATTTAAGTCCATTATTCAACAAAGAGTAGGTCCTCCACAATCATTTGTTGGTGATGTAGGTATTTTAACGATTAAAATTACAACAATCCCTTACTTTAGAAGGAATATGTAATTATTATAATACAGAACATATTATTTTGACATTTTACAATAATTCCAGCTTCAAATCCTCTGGAACAACTGATGATGCAGTCACCAGTTAAGGTGATGCATCACCATAAGATGAAGGATTGAGGCATTTCAGGCCAAAGAACAAATTGGTGAAGACCATGATATACAGACAATAGGAGTACAGAATCTATTTATAACAGAGGGGAAAATTCAGTATGATGGTGTGACGGAGACAAACAGGAGTAGTTGGAAATGCGAAGAAAAGCTAAGATTGTGCACAGATTGGGAAGGTCTCTGGCAGACTAAGAAACTTAGATATTCAACTACAGGCAACAGAGAGTCATTGGAGGTTTTTGAAAAGGAATGACAGGATGTTCTACTTCCAAGATGACTGAATAAAGGTACTTCACCCTATTCCTCCCACTAAGTGCAACTGAAAGCCCTAGACATTACACATAAAATAAACATAAGAAGTCTGTGAAAGGTGGACAGACGAAGGCAAACGCTTAGGAACCTCAAGACCTGAGGAACAAGTCAGTGATTAGATTCCTGGGTTTTCTTTTTGCCTTGTGTATCTCAGACTTGCAGCTGAAAACCTGGCAACACCAAGAGGCAAAGACAGGGACTTCCCTGGTAGCACAGTGGTTAAGAATCTGCCTGTCAATGCAGGGGACAGGGGTTCCAACCCTGGTCCAGGAAGATCCCACATGCTGCAGAGCAACTAAGCCCGTGTGCCACAACTACTGAGCCTGCACTCTAGAGCCCGTGAGCCACAACTACTGAGCCTGCATGCCACAACTACTGAAGCCCATGCACCTAGAGCCCATGCTCCACAACAAGAGAAGACCCCGCTCAATGCAATTAGAGAAAGCCCACGCACAGCAATGAAGACCCAACGCAGCCAAAAATAAATACATAAATAAATAGATTTATTTTTAAATAAAGAGGCAAAGACAAAAAAGCCCCAACAAAAGCTTGCTCTCTTTAGCCAAAAGACCAGGTAGGGACAGTCTAGCAAGACAGAAAACTTTTAGACAGTAACAGTGCTACTCTAGCTAAACACTACACAAAAAAACCATGACCCCACTCTCATCCATGCCAACAAAGGCTGAATGGGGAGCCTAGACTTCCACCCTCACAAGGTTATAATGAGGCATACCCAGCAGAGTGGTGTCATAGAAGGCCAAGGTGGAATTCAAGACTCATCTGATAATGAGCCCCCACGTTCCAGTACTCCCCCATTCTTGTGTCAGTGTAGGCCACATGGAATGCTGTTAGAATTATCTGACAAAGATCTTAAAGCAGCCATAATGAAAATGCTTCAATGAGCAATTATGCTCAAAAGTAATGAAAACACAGAAAGCCTCAAAAGAGAAACAGAAAATCTCAGCAAAGAAATACAAGATATAAAGAAGGACCAAATGGAAATTTTAGAACTGAAAAATACAATAACTGAATAAAAAAGCTCAGTAGATAGACTCAAAACAGAATGGTGGGGATAAAGGAAAGAATCAGTGAACTAGAAGAGAGAGAATAGAAATTACCCAACCTTAGTAACAGAAAGAAAACAGAGTGAAAAACAAACAAAGGGATCCTCAGAGACCTGTTAGACTACAACAAAAGATCTAATATTTTTGTCACTGGTGTCCCAGAAAAAAAGAAAAAGGGTCAGGGGGTGACTGAAATAGTACTTGAAGAAATATGGCAAGAGACATAAACCTATAGGTTCAAGAAGCTGAGTGAACCCTAAACTGGATAAACGTAAAGAAATCTATGCCAAGTCACATCATAAACTTTTGAAAACTTAGGACAAAGAAAGCATTCAGGAAAACACCAAAACCTTTCCCACAAGGAAAAAACAACTCAAATGACAGTGATTTCTCATCAGAAACCATGCAGGCCAGAAGGAAGTGGCCCAATATTATTCAAATGCTATACCTAGCAAAAATATCCTTTAGTCATGAGGGGGAAATCAAGATGGAAAAAACTTTTCATCTTTTCAGATGAAAAAAACTAAGCCAATTTGTTCCCCACAAACTAACCTTAAAATAATAACTAAAATAAGTTCTCTAAACAGAAAGAAAATAATGAAAGAAGGAACTTCCAAATATCAGGAAAGGAAAAGGAAAACAGGAAGCAAAAATATGGGTAGATATAATAGGCTTTCTTTGTCCTCCTGAGTTTTCTAAATTATGTTTGATGGTTGAAGGAAAAGTTACAACTGTCTGATGTGGTTCTAAATGAATGTACAGTAAACATTTCAGGACAATTATATAATAAAAAGGGGAGGGTGCAGGGATGTAAAGGAAAGTAAGGTTTCTATACTTCACTCAAAATGGTAAAATGACAACAGACTGTAATAAGTTATGTATATATAATATCTATATTATAGCAAACACCAAAACCAATATATAAAGAGATATATCCATAACACAATAGATAAGATAAAAATGGAATTCTAAAATATGCTCAAGTAACCCACAGAAAGAGAACAAAACAGAGAAAAGAAAAATAGAAAGATAAACAGAAACCAAAAAGAAAATGGCACATTTAAGCTCTAACAAATCTAAAACTACATTAAATATAATAGCCTAAATACATTAAGACATATTAGCAAAGTGAATTAAAAAATATAATCCAACTATATGACGTCTACAAGAAACTATATGTCTACAGGAAACTCACTTCAAATACAATTATAAAGGCAGATTGAAAGTAAAAGGATGGAAAAAGACAAATCATACAAACATTAACCAAAGGAAAGCAGGAATGGCTATATTAATATCAGCTAAAGTAGACTCGGAACAAAGAAAATTATCAGAGACAGAGAAGCATATTACAGAATGATAAAAGGGTCAGTCCATCAGGAAGACATAGCAATCCTAAATGTACCAAATGACAGAATTGAAAGATATGTGAAGCAAAAAGTGAAAAGACAGACAACTCCACAATCATAGTTGGAGACTTCAACATCCTTCTCTCAATAACTGATAGAACAACTAGACAGAAATCAGCAAGGATATAGAACTCGAAGACACTGTCAACCAACAGGATGCAGTAACATTTATAAAACACTCTACCAAACAACATCAGAATACATATTTCTTTCCAAAGGCCCAAGGAACATATACTAAAATAGACCATACTATTAAGGCAAACCCTGGGTCATAAGGCACACCTCAACAAATTAAAAATAACTGAAATCACACAGAGTATCCTCTCTAACCACAATGGAAATCAAACTAGAAAGCAATAATGGAAAGATAAAAGGAAAACTCTTCAACTACTTGGAAACTAAGTGATACTCTTCTAACTAACCCATGGGGTCAAATAGGAAGTCTCAAAGGAAATTAAAAACAAACATTGAAACGAATGAAAATAAAAATACAATGTATCAAAAAATGTGGGGGACTTCTCTGGTGGCATAGTGGTTCAGAATCTACCTGCCAATGCAGGGGACATGGGTTCGAGCCCTGGTCTGGGAAGATCCCACATGCCGCGGAGCAACTAAGCCCATGCACAACAACTAGTGAGCCTGCACTCTAAACCCAGCGAGCCACAACGACTGAAGCCCGCGTGCCTAGAGCCCGTGCTCCACAACAAGAGAAGCCACCGCAATGAGAAGCCCACACACCACAACGAAGAGTAGCCCCCGCTCGCTGCTGCAACTAGAAAAAGCCCGTGTGCAGCAACGAAGACCCAACGCAGCCAAAAATTAATTAATTAATTAATTTAAAAAATGTGGAACACAGCTATAGTGCTGAAGGAAAAATTATTACACTAAATGCATACATTAGAAGAAGAGAAATCTCAAATCGATAAATCTAAGCTCCCATCTCAAGAGAAGAGCAAAAAACCTTAAGAAAGCAGGATAAAAAAGGAGCAAAGAAAAAAAAGAAATACAAATTACCAATATCAGGAATGAAACAGGGATATCACTATAAACTGCAGACAGCAAAAGGATAAGGGAGTACCATAAACACCTCTACACACTTCAAACTGACAACTCAGACTAAATAGGCCACTTCCTAAAAAAATACAAATTACCACAATTCACCTAATATGAAACAGATAATATGAATAGCTCTTCAAAGGTTATCAAGGAAAATACATTTATAAGACTCAAAAAAAAAAAAAAAAAATCTCTGAGCCCAGATAGTTTTCACTGGAGAAATCTGCCAAATGTTTAGAGAGGAATTAAAATCAATTCTACACAATCTGTCTCAGAAAACAGAAGAGGGTACACGTCCTAATTCATTTTCTGAAGCTAGTATTACTACCAAAACCAAAACCAAAGAAAGACACAAATATAAACATGAGAATCCTTAATGAAATAATAGCAAATAATATTCAGCAATATGTAAAAAGATGATAATCAACTGGGATTTATTCCAGGGATACAAAGCAGGTTCAATATTCAAAAATCAATGTAATCCACCATATTACCAGGATAAAGGAGAAAAATCCCATAATCATATCAATTGTTGCAGAAAACACAACTGGCAAAATTCAACACCCATACATGATAAAAATAAAAAAAACTCTTAAAAAAACTATGGAAAGAGGGGAACACACTCAACTTGATAAAGAGCCTGTACAAAATAAACCTTACAGCTAACATACTTATGGTGAAAGACTGAATGCTCTTCCCTATGATAAGGAACAAAGCAAGTATATCTACCCTCACCGATCTTATTCAATATAGCACTGAAAGTTCTAATCAGTGCCATAAGACAAGAAAAAGAAATAAAGGGCATACAGATCAAAAAGGAAGAAATAAGACTGCTCCTCTCTGCAGATGACATCTAGGTAGGAAGACCCAAGGAATCTATAGAAAATTCCTAGAACTAATCAATGAGTTCAGCAAGGTTGCGGGATACAAGATTAACACAAAAACCAACTGCATTTCTATATACTAGCAATAACGTGTGAACACTGAAAAAAAACACCATTTATAATCACCCAAAAAAATAGAATACTAACATGTATAATACTTCCATGCTGAAAACACAAAATGCTGATGAGAGAAATCAAAGGAGATCTATAAAACAGGGAGAAACATACCAGTTCATGGATTGGAAGACTCAATATATCAATTCTCAAGACATCAATTCTCCCCAAATTGATACTGAGTTTCATGCAATTTCTAACAAAATCCCTCCCATCAAGATTGTTTGTAGATATAGAGAAGATTATTCTAAAATTTATATAGAAAGGCAAAGGAACTAGAATAGCTAAAATAATTTTCAGAAAGAATAAAACAGGAGGAATCAGTCTTACCAGATTTCAAGATTTATTATCTACCTATAGCAATCAAGACTGTGACATTGGCAGAGGGATAAACACACAGCTCAATGGAACAGAACACAGAACCTGGATATACAACACAAGTATGCCCAACTGTTTTTTGACAAAGGTTCAAAAACAATTCAATGAAGAAAGACAAATGGTGCTGGAGCAACTGGATATGCATAGACAAAAATAATAAACCTTGATCACACCTTATACAAAAATTAACTCAAAATGGGTCATGGACTTAAATGTAAATAGAAAACTGTAAAACTTTTATTAAAAAAAAGTTTTCTAAAACTTTAGGAGTCAATTTTCAGGATCTAGAGCTAGGCTAGACTTGATACCAAAAGCACAATCCATAAAAGGAAAAAGTGAAAATTTAAGTCATCAAAATTAAGAACTTTTGCTCTGTGAAAGACCATGTTAAGAGAATGAAAAGAAACCACAGAGTGGGAAAAAATATTTGCAAACCACCTATCTGACAAAGAACTAGTATCTAAAATATATGAAAGAATGCTTGAAATTCAACACTAAAACAACAAAAACAACAAACAATCCAAAGAGAAAATGAGCAAAAAACATGAATAGACATTTCACCAAAGAGGACCTACAGATGACGAATAGGCACATGTAAAGATGCTGAATATTGTTAGCTACCAGGTAAATACAAATTAAAACCACAGTGAAACATCACTACGTACCTGTGAGAATGGCTAAAATTAAAAGTCAAAAAGCAAATGCTGACAAGGATGCAAAAAAAAACTAGATTATTCACTGCATTAGTCTGCTAGGGCTGCCATAATAAAATACCACAGACTAGGTGGCTTAAAGAACAGAAATTTGTTTTCTCACAGTTCTGGAGGCTAGAAGTCCAAAATCAAGGTGTCAGATTGTTTGGTTTCTTTTGAGACCACTTTCCTTGGTTTGCAGATGGCTGACTTCTCACTGCATTCTCACATGGTCTTTCCTCTTGAGTGTGCATATCCCTCAAGGATGTGTGTCCAAATTTCTTTCTTATAAGGACATCAGTCAAACTGGATTAGGACCCACGGTAAAGCCCTCTTAATCACCTCCTTAAAGGCCCTATCTCCAAATACAGTCACACTGTGACATGTTTGGGGAGTTAGGGTTTCAACATATGAATTGGGGGGGGACAATATTCAGCCCATAATACACATGCACTAATGTAAAAGAGTACTGCCGCTCTGGAAAACATTTTGGCAACTTCTTTTAAAAAGTAAACAAGCAACTATCATACGACCCAGCAATTACACTCCTGATCATTTTTCCCAGGAAAATGAAGACTCATGTTCACAAAAAAACCTACAGACAAATGTTTACAGCAGCTTTAGTCATAACAGCCAATAAC
The DNA here is from genome assembly GCF_003676395.1 of Aethalodelphis obliquidens. Taxonomy (NCBI): domain Eukaryota; kingdom Metazoa; phylum Chordata; class Mammalia; order Artiodactyla; family Delphinidae; genus Aethalodelphis; species Aethalodelphis obliquidens. The sequence goes on along the minus strand of NW_020837946.1, from coordinate 53,603,342 downwards.
TAGAAACAACCCAGATGTCCTTCAATGGATGAATGTGTAAATAAACTGTGGTACATCCATACTGTGGACTACTACTCAGCAATTAAAAAGGAACAAACTACTTAAATATGGAATAACTTAAATGAATATCCAGAGAATTATGCTGAATGAAAAAAATCAATCCTAAAAGGTTATATACTGTAGATTCCATTTATATAGCACTTTTGAAACGATAAAATTACAGAAATGGAGAATGGATTAATGGTTTCCAGGCATTAAGGAGAAAGGGGGTAGGTGGGAAGGAAGTAGGTGTGGCTACAAAAGGGAACTCTTTATGTCTTGCTACAGATGGGTGGGAAACTTCACTGAAACCTTTTTCCACTTTCTAATATCTGAATGATGTGCTCCAAAATAAATTAGATAACAACGATCAAACGGGTGGATGGGGAGATACTAGTTACCACGTGTGGAATGATTAAGGAGGGCGAGGCTCTGTGCGAATCCAGACTTATCCTGGCTCCAACGCTGTGCTTTACTTTGCCAAGCTGCACTCAATTCTTAAATGTCACCCAAATTTAACAACCACAGTGTCTAGCATGATCCTGCACAAAAGATGTAAATTATAAAATTACCTCTCCTCTTCTACCAACATTCTTATTTCCTTAGTATCTGATCTCATTCAAGAATTAATGAGAAAAGCAATAATTATCTGCTTAAATGATTCACACTAACGTATAAGTAACTGATAGGTTTAAATATCGTCACAATGTACAAAAGCAGGTTAACTCAAATGGCATTTTAACAAAAATTGTATGTTTAAGAAAGAATTAAACTGTAGTCCAAGTGTTGTCATCTGTTTAATTCAGATGCCCTAAAACATCACTCCCCATCCTGATCTTGGAGTTCTTAGGTATTTTGGAAGTAAATTAGATGCAAATCCTAAATTCAAAGTAACAGTAATAGCTTCCATCTCACCACAACTCAAGATGCATGTCTGGTTAGCTGCCTGTCCTACAGGGAGGAAATATTTGTAATAGAGCTTTTAATTGTCTGTGAATAAAGATAATCCAGGACTGGTGAAACTTGTAAAAATCCATGTTTGTTTTCTCAGCTGCCTCTACGCATCCCTTTCTCCTGCCTTCTAAGTTCTCTACCACTCCCAGTGCATCCTTCATACCTCCTGCTTTCAGGAGGCCATTATCTTCCAGTTTCTCCAAAGCAGTAAAGGACTTAAGCAAGGGCTGAATTCAGTCTTTCAACAGATTTATTTGTAGTTTAAGGTAGCCAGGAGAAATGTTCGCCTTTTGGTTTACCTGGATTGACTGAAAGCCTAAGGTCTTCGTTTGTTTTTATTTTGCTTAGTCCAGTAGGAAAGCTGCCTTAGTACTGATACCACGCCTGGGGGGACTGGGTCAAAAGAGTTAATAGGTCACTTGAGCTCTCCTTTGCCCTGTTCACTCTATTAACCTTAATTATTCAGAAGCCAAGAATCTCAAATTCCAAGGATTCAGATTCCATTTTCAGGGTGTCTACTACTCCCTTCTGGTTTGATATCCCTTTCCTTCTTTCAGAATGGTGGTCATTTTCTCAGAATGGTGGTCATTTTCTCCTGCCCTTCAACTCCGAGCAATCTGTTCTCATGCCCCAGGGTTCTTGCAGCCCCCAGTGTGCGAGAGGTAAAGAAACTATGAATGTCTGGAGTGGGTAGGCTGGGCTCATGGACTCCCAAACATGAAGCTCAAACTAAGGAAAAGAGCAAGGACCATCACCCCACTACCACCCACTTCCAGCTAATGTAAAGTAAGACTTAACACTTTTGTTTTTTACAGTGTAGTTGTGGAGGATGGGGGGAGTACTTTAATGATAACAACAACTGCACAATACATGATGTCAGAAAAAACTACCAGCTGGCAATGACTGTACATACTGGGGAACGGATAAAGAAACACTTCTAAAACTGGATGTTAAAGTTAATTACATGTTGTGACCTGCTTTTACTTTCTGCCTAATCATTACACAACATAATAAACATGCATCTCATAAACGATGTGTCAGATTAACTTTCAGTTTTATTTTAATGCAACCTCAGCCTTTTCTTCCAACCTCCACCCCTGCAGCTTCGCTCATTGCTGGCTGCAAATGTAAGATGGAGATTCCTTCTAAAACAATTAACAAGACACCATGCTGCCACACTGGAGGAGAGGCCAGCAGTTGGGTGTCCCACTTCACAGATTGTCCATCTTGCAACAACTGTACTTCTAGTCTCTCCCAGGTCTAAACTATGCCTTTTCTAGTTACTGTAATTACTTCCCCCAAACAACAATTTTTTTTATCTCTTCCCAGCCTATGAAGCACAAGTTGTTTCACAACCAGCAGCATCAAAATCTAAACTCTTAAATGGCTCAATGAAAAGACGGTCAAATGAATTCAAAATATGAGATATGCATCAATGGATTGGCAAAGATCAAATAATTTGGTAAAAGGGACATAGAAACACAGATGTTGTCATATATCCCTGGTGGATATACAAAATGGTTCAACCTCTATGGAGGGAAATTTGGCAATATCTATGAAAATTACAAATGCAAGTACCCATTTGCAGGAATTTATCTTATACTATACTTGCCTGTCCCACCACTGTGTTGAAATAATAAGTTATTCATTGCAGTATTATTTTAAGGACAAAAAAAATTAATAATGATAATAGCAAACACTTATCTAGCACTTAGTATAGTGCCAAACACTGTTCTAAGCACTTCACACATATGCTCATTTAATCTTCTGAACAATCCCATGAGGCAGGTGCTATTAACATCCATATTGTACAGATGGAGAAACTAAGAGGCCAAATAAAATTAGCCCAAGACCACATAGCTAGTGTGAGCCAAGATTTGAGCTCCAGAGCCTACTATCTTAACTATTACGATATACTAAATCATCTAAATATATATCAATAGGAGAATAGTTGACTAAAATATATGATACACCCGTCTAAAGCAACATCACATTTTTAAAAAGGAAACCTCGTTAAATTGCCTCTCCCACTTTGAGGGTAGGTTAAACTTAGTGACTCACCTCTAAAAATAAAGTATGGAAAGGGAAAAACAGCAATTTTACAGTGGAGAAACCTGGCAAAACACCACCTTAACCAAGAGATCTAAGTTAAACATCAGCAGTGATGTCTTGTAAATATCAGGTAGTACTCCCTTGCTGAGACATTGAGAAAGACAACTCAACTTTGTGCAGTATTTCCAAAAATCCATAGCCCCATTCTAATCATGAGGAAAACATCAGACAAACCCAAGTTGAGAGACAGTCTATAGACTGGTACTCCTGAAAACTGTCAAGGTCATTAAAAACCTTGAGAAACTGTCAAAGGAGACTAAGGAGAAATGACAACTAAATGTAATTATGGTATTTTGGATGGGATCATGGAACAGAAAAAGAACATTAATGGAAAAACTGGTTCTATCCAAATAAACTCTGGAGTTTAGTTAACACTAACGTACCAATGTTGATTTCTTAGTTTTGACAAATGTACCACAATAAGATGATAATATTAAATAAAGGGAAATGAAACTGGGTGAGGTGTATATGGAAACTTTACAACTTTTCTGTAAATCTAAAATTATTCCAAAGCAAAGTTTATTTAAAAAAAAAAAAAAAAAAAGAAAGAAGGAAGAAAGCTCTTTGTGCACTGATATGAAAAAAATCTCCAAGAAGTGAAAGATGTAAGGTAAAGTGAAAGACGTAAGGTAAAGAATAAAGGACTTCTCTGGTGGCACAGTGGTTAAGAATCCACCTGCCAATGCAGGGGACACGGGTTCGAGCCCTGGTCCGGGAAGATCCCACATGCCACGAAGCAACTAAGCCTAGGCGCCACAGCTACTAAGCCTACACTCTACAGCCCACGAGCCACAACTACTGAAGCCCGCGTGCCTAGAGTCTGTGCTCTGCAATGAGAGAAGTCACTGCAATGAGAAGCCCGCGCACAGCAACGAAGAGTAGCCCCGGCTTGCTGCAACTAGAGAAAGCCCGCATGCAGCAACAAAGACCCAACGCAGCCAAAAATAAATTAATTAATTTTTAAAAAAAAAGAAGAAGAAAGTGTATATAGTATGGAAGAAGCAGTATGTGCACAGGTACAGAAATATCATTTGTGTAAAATGGTTGGGAAAGCACATACGTATACAAAAATTATTTCTGGAAGGATACATAAGAATCTGATAACACTGGTTGACTTTGTAGAGAGAACTCTGTAGCTGAGGAACAGAAATAAAAGACTTTTGATTGTGTCCTCTTGCACTTTTTAAATTTTAAAACATATGAGTATATTACCTACTCAATTAACTTTTAAAATTAAAAGTATGGGGCTTCCCTGATAGCACAGTGGTTGAGAGTCCGCCTGCCAATGCAGGGAACACGGGTTCGTGCCCCAGTCCGGGAAGATCCCACGTGCCGCAGAGCAGCTGGGCCCGTGAACCATGGCCGCTGGGCCTGCGCGTCCAGAGCCTGTGCTCCGCAATGGGAGAGGCCACAAACAATGAGAGGCTCGCGTACCGCAAAAAAAAAAAAAAAAATTAAAAGTATGACAAGGACCTGAACTCAGGCAAAGCCCTGGAAATAACATAGGGGAATAATTAGAGAGAATTTTAGGAGATTAAAAAATCTAATCTCCTCCACCTACCAGTTACCCACACCCCCTTCCTCACTTTTCCCACCAACCTCATTTCTCCTTATGCAGTGCGAACATTTTATTCTAGCCAAACCAATCTGACTCCCGACCCCAACAAATCAGCTTGTTCCCCAATTCCTTATCCCTCCCAACAAAACCTAGCTCTTAAATTAAAAGCCACCCACCTATTGAGCTATTCAGTGTCCTGTAGTCTGTCTGTAACAGAGACGGCAAATACAGACACTCACGCCATCACTACTCCTACATCCATGACAACAACACTGCTCAATGATCACAGGAGCCTTTCCCACTAAATCTACACACTGCCTCCAACTACTTCTTAACGCGGTCCTCCATGCAGCCATCATTATCAACCAAAGCTGGCCCATGAAATAAAACCTATTCGCCATACTACTCTACTATATTGATCTGTTTGCCTTGATATGTTCCTTCATGAATTTCATATATATTCATTTACATATACCCCTATTTTGTTCTGAAAAGGATTAATGAGACTTATAAGAATACATGAACTATAAAAAGTTAATAGGTTTAAAATATCAGCAGAAGAATAAAGAAAACACCAAAAATGATGCCACGAAAAAAGCTGAAAAAATGTACAGCATAAAACCTATATGCCTACTTCAAATCTGGCTCTGGCTTTCTAACAGCCATCACAAAAAGAAAAACCCAGTCCACAGCCCAGGAGATAAACAGAAAAGTACTCGGAAGGGGAACTATTCTTGGTACTTAGGCCAAACAGTAATTTTTACAAAGCAAAGAGAACACTATAGAAAGAGCAAGACATACAAGATACACAACTACCAGTTTTCAAAGAGTTGGGATGTTTCTGATAGTATCCATCAGGAGAACCTACAGTGTCTCACCAAAGTCCAATGCAGCAAAACTAATTTTACAAGGAGCAGACACAAGTTTTAGAACTCTCTGTGTCCCTTCACTTGGTCTCCTCCTTCATTGCCTCCCTAACTAAATATAAACTCTTTGAAGACTAGAACCATGTTGTGTAACTCTTATAAAGCTCACAGTGTTCTGTATCCTGCAAAATAGCAAGCATTCAGTATCAGTGAGAATTTACCGAGAGCAATTCAAGCCTATTCTGAAAAAATTCTCTAATCTAAACATAGAAATTCTCACTCATGCTAAATAGGATAAAAATGATACTGAAGCCTCAAGAGATAATCTCTAAACCTTCTATACTATTACTGAATCACAATTTAATTTATGATGTCTCAACAGCATTTTTTGTTTTGCATAGCCCTGGCACAAGGCTTGCAGAAATGCCAAATCAGTATCACTAAATCTGATCAAATAAAATGGCAACCCCTATAAAAAGAAAGACAGTATTACTATCTTTCAAGAATGTAAGCAATAGCTCTTTACAAACCAGCTGACAAAGGCAGTTTCATTTTTTAAATGACTCTGCAAGTCCTGTAGCAGACAATGAATTATAATGCAGATATTCTCTACTCCTTTCCAAGAAACTGTAGTTTCTGTAAATGCCAAACTGCCAGAGAACTATACTTCCCAGCTCTTCCATACACACGTCCATTCATACATACATACATACACACCACTATCAAACACTGGTGTAAAGCTTATCTTTCCCTTTACAACCACTCCCTACCCCCTCTTCTTTACCTGGTCAAACTGGAAATGAATGAAGCCTAATAAATTTAGGTAAAGCGATTATGAGCAACACAAGTATTTAAAAACTTAAACTAGGGCTTCCCTGGTGGCGCAGTGGTTGGGAGTCCGCCTGCCGATGCGGGGGGCGCAGGTTCGTGCCCCAGTCCGGGCGGATCCCGCATGCCGCGGAGCGGCTGGGCCCATGGGCCACGGCCGCTGGGCCTGTGCGTCCGGAGCCTGTGCTACGCGGCGGGAGGGGCCGCGGCAGTGGCAGGCCTGTGTACCGCAAAAAAAATCCCTTAAATTACTACTCTTAAGCAGAGGCACTAGGACACATTAACAATCTCTGTATTTTATTAATGGAAATCGTTAATAAATAAAAAGTCTCATCCTACATTGGTTTAGCTTTTTTAATAGACTTAGTATTTCAGTTTGCAGAATGCTCATTTGGTATTCCCTGTATGCAGGGGAACACCCTACCGTCCCGGGAGGGGATAGCTGTAATGAGTGAAAGAACATGGACAGGACTGCGGGGTCCACCAAATGGACCTCAGAAAATCTAATTCCTGTGCCTTTGTTTCTTCAACCATAAAATTGAGAAATGACAATCATCTCTATCTGATAAGATTATTGAGAGGATAAAATGAGGTAAGATTTGTAAACTGCCTAGTAAATTGCATGTAAAATAGATCCTCAATAAGTGTCAGTTCTCTTGCTCTTTTCTTATAGGTAAGGAAACAGAAGGAGCTTAGCAGGTGACTGGTCCAAGGTCAATGCCTAATCAGTGTAATGCGTATGCTAAAACTCTAACTTAAGGACTCTTGCCACTACATCACACAGCCTTAAAATAACAGAACCCAATACCTCATGTTCATCACTGTTGGGCACTCATTACATGAAAAGAAAAATAACCCTAACAATTTGTACACCTATTAGATGCCAAGCACTATATTAACTTCTTTCCTCATGACCAGCTACAAAGTAGGTGTATTTATCCCATTTTACTGAGAAATTAATTCATCCAAAGTCACAAGGCTAATAAGTGATAATGCAAAATTAATCCAGGTCTGTTTACTACTTTCCCCTACTAGCCTGCCTCAAAAGCATACAAGTATTTAAAAATAACTGTCTATCAAAATTAAATTCTAAATGGCCTGGAAAATTTTTTTTTTTTTTTTTTTGCGGTACGCGGGCCTCTCACTGTTGTGGCCTCTCCCGTTGTGGAGTACAGGCTCCAGACGCGCAGGCTCAGCGGCCATGGCTCACGGGCCTAGCCACTCCGCGGCATGTGGGATCTTCCCGGACCGGGGCACGAACCCGTGTCCCCTGCATCGGCAGGCGGACTCTCAACCACTGCGCCACCAGGGAAGCCCGGCCTGGAAATTTTTATAGGTCCTTCCAATTTATTAGTGGAAACTGTCCCTAGCGTCACCATCCTTTCTCCTTAAATTTGTTCTGGTTAGGCTAAAACAATTTACAGTAACCTCAGTGACAAATTTACATTTGTATAGCATATTACAGATTAGTATTATAAATTTTTTCATTCTTATTAGATGCAACAGAAGTTTTTCACATATTAGCTCACATCTCCTTTAATACTTTCAAGATTTCTGTGATGTAGAGATTATTACCATTTTACAGATAAGGAAACAGAAGTTTGAAAAAGGTAAGTAACTTGCTTAGGTTATACAATTAGTAAGAGCAGGGCTCTACCTCGATCTCTCTAAGAGAAAAGCGCATATACTCTCGCATCCATCAATTGATTTAATCATTTGCGTTTGTCAATTTACTCATCAGAGCTGGGGGAAGGGATATGTGTGGGGGAAGAACTTGTTTACCAAAAATGTAACAGAAAATAAAGGCCAAACCTTGATAAAACAATAAAAACAGGAAAAATCAGAAAGGTTGTCCCAGATCTCTTCACTCCCTGCAAGGTTGCCAGGTGACTGCCAATGTTTACAGGGCAGTTTCAACTATTCCAGAGCACAGAGGAAAAAATGAGAATTTCCCAATTCATTCTTAGAGGCTAGCTTAATCTTGACACCAAACACTCAAGAATAGTAAACTAAAAGTGAGACATAAATATTATGTTTATCCTTTGTGATTATAGAGGCAAATGTCTTAATAGATTTAAGTGAAAAACAAAGAAATATGTGTAGTATGATCTCTTTTATATAAGAAAAATCACTGAATACACATGTATGTACTAAGTATGGCACACAGGTGTATTCAGTGTGTATTTGTACATATACACATAAATGCAAAGATACAGGTTTGGAAATATAAACCCCAAACTGTTAACAAGGTTACCTGGGACAGAATTGGTCTTTGGGGTGAAAGAAGGGAAGGGGACAAATAAGTGAGATTTTTTTACTTTTACTCTATATATTCCTGTGTTATTTGTATTTTTATGATTAACATGTATATTTGACAATTAAAATACACAAATGAAAAGTACGGCCTAATAGTCATTTGATGTATCTCCTCTACTTGTTATAGTGAAAACGAATTCTTTTATTTACTCATTGGGCATTCATTTATCTAACAAACACTTAGGGTACAATCCTACATGTGGGCAATGAGCTAAGTAAGCACTTGTGCCAGCCACCAGGTACTCAGAGCCTGTTTTTAATCCCAGGATGGAACATGTACTTCCTTCCATAAGACAGTGTTGTTTTAAGTCAAGTTCTAATTTTTATCATTTATTATTTTTTAGGTCATATGCCAGGGATAAGAAATATTTTCTTTATCTAGAATTTGTACTGCCTTTATTCTAAGAAAGCGTACTGGATATTTTTTATTGAATTTTTTTTTTGCAATTAAAAAAATGCATTTGTATTCATTCATTTAACAAAGGTTAGAGTACCTCTTATGACATGTTTGAGCACAATGGCAGAGAGTGGATATGCAAAGATGAATAAATAACATGTGGCCTCTACCTACCCTCTAGGGAGCTGAGAATTTCACAAACCTGCTATGTCTGATACAGAGTAAGTAGCACATAAAAACTGAAATATATACCTTAGTAATCCTGCACTTCAATGTGAATCTGGCAAATGCCTTGTTCAAAAATAAAAGTTAATTTGTGTAACCCAGAAATATCTTAATGTTTATGAAAACTGTGAAATTATTCAATTACTCTAAGGTATAAAGGGTATAAATTAGTGGGAAAATAGAGAACATGGAAGCTCCAGGGGAACAGACAGTGCGATGGCTCAGTGAACAGTGGGTTCTAGGATTAGCTATGCCAGTAAAAAGCTGTTACTAGGTTTGTTACCCAAAGAAAATATGGAAATCATATCTACCTTATTAGGACAGGAGAAATCAAAGAATTTATTCGATAAAGTATAACAAAACCTGGAAAACATGAGGCAGTGTGGCCACAACACCTGCTTTTTGTTGTTGTTTGGTCTCATTTATTTTATTTTCCCCCTACTCTGTCAATGATTAGCCAAGCAAATTTGCAAACACAATTTAACTTCTGTATGCCTCATAAAGTGGCAAGAATGCAGGAAGCAGAATCAGAAGACCTGAGTTTACATTCAGACCCTGACTCTTATTAACTCCATAAGGTTAAAAAATGAGCAAATTACTTAACCTCTTTGAACCTTAGCTTCCTAGCATTAAAATAGAGATACATATTTTACAGTGTTATTTCAAAGACTAAATGAGAAAATACGTGTGAAAGCATAAACTTAGAAACTATGAATTTGGTTCAAGATGGCAGAGTAGAAGAACGTGCTCTCACTCCCTCTTGCGAGAGCACCGGAATCACAACTAACTGCTGAACAATCATCAACAGGAAGACACTGGAGCTCACCAAAAAAGATACCCCACATCCAAAGACTAAGGAGAAGCCACAATGAGATAGTAGGAGGGGCAAAATCACAATAAAATCAAATCCCATAACCACTGGGTGGGTGACTCACAAACTGGAGAACACTTATACCACAGAAGTCCACCCACTGGAGTGAAGGTTCTGAGCCCCACATCAGGCTTCCCAACCTGGGGGTCCGGCAACGGGAGGAAGAATTCCTAGAGAATCAGAGTTTGAAGGCTAGCGGGATTTGATTGTAGGACTTTGACAGGACTGGGGGCAACAGACTCCACTCCTGGAGGGCACACACAAAATAGTGTGTGCATCAGGACCCAGGGGAAGAAGCAGTGACCCCAAGGAAGACTGAACCAGACCTACCTGCTAATGTTGAAGGGTCTCCTGCAGAGGCAGGGAGTGGCTGTGGGTCACTGTGGGGACAAGGACACTGGCAGCAGAAGTTCTGGGAAGTACTCCTTGGCATGAGCCCTCCCACAGTCCACCATTAGCCCTACCAAAGAGCCCAGGTAGGCTCCAGTGTTGGGTCACCTCAGGCCAAACAACCAACAGGAGGGAACCCAACCCCACCCATCAGCAGACAAGCGGATTAAAGTTTTACTGAGCTCTGCACACCAGAGCAACACCCAGCTCTACGCACCACCAGTCCCTCTCACCAGGAAACTTGCACAAGCCTCTTAGATAGCCTCATCCACCAGGAAACTTGCATAAGCCTCTTAGATAGCCTCATCCACCAGAGGGCAGACAGCAGAAACAAGAACAACTACAATCGTGCAGCCTAAATCCTGCAGCCTGTGAAACAAAAACCACATTCACAGAAAAACAGACAAGATGAAAAGGCAGAGGGCTATGTACCAGATGAAGGAACAAGATAAAACCCCAGAAAAACAACTGAATGAAGTGGAGATAGGCAACCTTCCAGAAAAAGAATTCAGAATAATGATAGTGAGATGATCCAGGACCTTGGAAAAAAGAATGGAGGCAAAGATCCAGAAGATGCAAGAAATGTTTAACAAAGACCTAGAAGAATTAAAGAACAAACAGAGATGAACAATACAATAACTGAAATGAAAACTACACTAGAAGGAATGAATAGCAGAATAACTGAGGCAGAAAAACGGATAAGTGACCTGGAAGACAGAATGGTGGAATTCACTGCTGTGGAACAGAATAAAGAAAAAAGAATGAAAAGAAATGAAGACAGCCTAAGAGACCTCTGGGACAACATTAAACGCAACAACATTCGCATTATAGAGGTCCCAAAAGGAGAAGAGAGAGAGAAAGGACCCAAGAAAATATTTGAAGAGATTATAGTAGAAAACTTCCCTAACATGGTAAAGGAAATAGCCACCCAAGTCCAGGAAGCGCAGAGAGTCCCATATAGGATAAACCCAAGGAGAAACACGCCGAGCCATATAGTAATCAAATTGGCAAAAATTAAAGACAAAAAAAATTATTGAAAGCAGCAAGGGAAAAACGACAAATAACAAACAAGGGAACTCCCATAAGGTTAACAGCTGATTTCTCAGCAGAAACTCTAGGAGCCAGAAGGGAGTGGCATGACATATTTAAAGTGATGAAAGGGAAGAATCGACAACCAAGATTACTCTACCTGGCAAGGATCTCATTCAGATTCAATGCAGAAATCAAAAGCTCTACAGACAAGCAAAAGCTAAGAGAATTCAGCACCACCAAACCAGCTCTACAACAAATGCTAAAGGAACTTTTTTAAGTGGGAAACACAAGAGAAGAAAAGGACCTACAAACACAAACCCAAAACAATTAAGAAAATGGTAATAGGAACTTATACATCGATAATTACCGTAAACGTGAATGGATTAAATGCTCCACCCAAAAGACACAGGCTCGTTGAACGGAGACCCATATAAAAACAAGACCAATATATATGCTGTCTACAAGAGACCCACTTCAAACCTAGGGACACATACAGACTGAAAGTGAGGGGATGGAAAAAGGTATTCCATGCAAATGGAAATCAAAAGAAAGCTGGAGTAGCAATACTCATATCAGATAAAATAGACTTTAAAATAAAGAATGTTACAGGAGACAAGGAAGGACAATACATAATGATCAAGGGATCAAACTAAGAAGAAGATATAACAATTATAAATATATATGCACTCAACACAGGAGCACTTCAATACATAAGGCAACTGCTAACAGCTATAAAAAAGGAAATCAACAGTAACACGATAATAGTGGGGGACTTTAACACCTCACTTACACCAATGGACAGATCATCCAAACAGAAAATTAATAAGGAAACACAAGCTTTAAATGACACAAGAGACCAAACAGATTTAATTGATATTTATAGGACATTCCATCCAAAAACAGCAGATTACACTTTCTTCTCAAGTGCACGTGGAACATTCTCCAGGATAGATCACATCTTGGGTCACAAATCAAGCCTCAGTAAATCTAAGAAAACTGAAATCATATGAAGTATCTTTTCTGACCACAACACTATGAGATTAGAAATCAATTACAGGAAAAAAAACGTAAAATACACAAACACATGGAGGCTAAACAATACATTACTAAGTAACCAAGAGATCACTGAAGAAATCAAAGAGGAAATCAAAAAATACCTAGAGACAAATGACAATGAAAACACGACGACCCAAAACCTATGTGATGCAGCAAAAGGAGTTCTAAGAGGGAAGTTTATAGCAATACAATCCTATCTTAAGAAACAACAAACATCTCAAATAAACAATCTAACCTTATACCTAAAGGAACCAGAGAAAGAAGAACAAACAAAACCCAAAGTTAGTAGAAGGAAAGAAATCATAAATATCAGAGCAGAAATAAATGAAATAGAAACAAAGAAAACAATAGCAAAGATCAATAAAACTAAAAGCTGGTTCTTTGAGAAGACAAACAAAATTGATAAACCTTTAGCCAGACTCATCAAGAAAAAGAGGGAAAAAAAAAAAAAGAAAGAGAGGGAGAGGACTCAAATCAATAGAAATGAAAAAGGAGAAGTTACAACAGACAGCACAGAAATATAAATCATCGTAAGAGACTACTACAAACAACTCTATGCCAATAAAATGGACAACCTGGAAGAAATGGACAAATTCTTAGAAAGATATAACTTCCAAGACTGAACCAGGAAGAAACAGAAAATATGAACAGACCAATCACAAGTAATGAAATTGAAACTGTGATGAAAAATCTTCCAACAAACAAAAGTCCAGGATCAGATGGCTTCACAGGTGAATTGTATCAAACATTTAGAGAAGAGCTAACACCCATCCTTGTCAAACTCTTCCAAAACATTGCAGAGGAAGGAACACTCCCAAACTCATTCTATGAGGCCACCATCACCGTGATACCAAAACCAGACAAAGATACTACAAAAAAAGAAAATTACAGACCAATATCACTGATGAATATAGATGCAACAATCGTCAACAAAACACTAGCAAACAGAATCCAACAACACATTAAAAGGATCATACACCATGATCAAGTGGGATTTATCTCAGGGATGCAAGGATTCTTCAATATACACAAATCAATCAATGTGATACACCATATTAACAAACTGAAGAATAAAAACCATCTGATCATCTCAATAGATGCAGAAAAAGCTTTTGACGAAATTCAACACCCATTTATGATAAAAACTCTCCAGAAAGTGGGCATAGAGGGAAACTACCTCAACATAATAAAGGCCATATATGACAAACCCACAGCAAACATCATTCTCAATGGTGAAAAACTGAAAGCATTTCCTCTAAGATCAGGAACAAGACAAGGATGTCCACTCTCACATTTTTTTTTTTTTTTTTTTTTCGGCACGTGGGCCTCTCACTGTTGTGGCCTCTCCCGTTGCAGAGCACAGGCTCTGGATGCACAGGCTCAGCGGCCATGGCTCACAGGCCCAGCCACTCCGCGGCATGTGGGATCTTCCCGGACCGGGGCACAAACCCGTGTCCCCTGCATCGGCAGGCAGACTCTCAACCACTGTGCCACCAGGGAAGCCCCTCACCACTATTATTCAACATAGTTTTGGAAGTCCTAGCCAGGACAATCAGAGAAGAAAAACAAATAAAAGGAATACAAATTGGAAAAGAAGAAGTAAAACTATCACTGTTTGCAGATGATGTGATACTATACATAGAGAATCCTCAGAGGCCACCAGAAAACTTCTAGAGCTAATCAATGAATTTGGTAAAGTTGCAGGATACAAAATTAATGTACAGAAATCTCTTGCATTCCTATACACTAATGATGAAAAATCTGAAAGAGAAATTAAGGAAACACTCCCATTTACAATTGCAACAAAAAGAATAAAATACCTAGGAATAAACCTACCTAGGGAGACAGAAGACCTGTATGCAGAAAACTATAAGACACTGATGAAAGAAATTAAAGATGATACCAACAGATGGAGAGATATACCATGTTCTTGGATTGGAAGAATCAATATTGTGAAAATGACTCTACTACCCAAAGCAATCTACAGATTCAATGCAATCCCTACCAAATTACCAATGGCATTTTTTACAGAACTAGAATGAAAAATCTTAAAACTTGTATAGAGACACAAAAGACCCTGAATAGCCAAAGCGGTCTTGAGGGAACAAAACGGATCTGGAGGAACCAGACTCCTTGACTTCATATTATACTACAAAGCTACAGTAATCATGACAATACGGTACTGGCACAAAAACAGAAATATAGATCAATGGAACAGGATAGAAAGCCCAGAGATAAACCCACACACCTATGGTCCACTAATCTATGACAAAGGAGGCAAGAATATACAATGGAGAAAAGACGGTCTCTTCAATAAGTGGTGCTGGGGAAACTGGACAGCTACATGTAAAAGAATGAAATTAGAACACTCCCTAACGCCATACACCAAAATAAACTCAAAATGGATTAGAGACCTAAATCTAAGACACTATAAAACTCTTAAAGGAAAACATAGGAAGAACACTCTTTGACATAAATCACAGCAAGATCTTTTTTGATCCACCTCCTAGAGTAATGGAAATAAAAACAAAAGTAAACAAATGGGACCTAATGAAACTTCAAAGCTTTTGCACAGCAAAGGAAACCATAAACAAGATGAAAAGACAACCCTCAGAATGGGAGAAAATATTTGCAAACGAATCAATGGACAAAGGATTAATCTCCAAAATATATAAACAGCTTATGCAGCTCAAAATTTAAAAAACCCAATCCAAAAGTGGGCAGAAGACCTAAATAGACATTTCTCCAAAGAAGACATACAGATGGCCAAGAGGCACATGAAAAGCTGCTCCACATCACTAATTATTAGAGAAATGTAAATCAAAACTACAATGAGGTATCACCTCACATCAGTTAGAATGGGCATCATCAGAAAATCTACAAACAACAATTGCTGGAGAGGGTGTGAAGAAAAAGGAACCCTCTTGCACTGTTGGTGGGAATGGAAATTGATACAGCCACTATGGAGAACAGTATGGAGGTTCCTTAGAAAGCTAAAAATAAAATGACCATATGACCCAGCAACCCCACTACTGGGCATATACCCAGAGCAAACCATAATTCAAAAAGACACATGCACCCCAATGTTCACTGAAGCACTATTTACAATAGCCAGATCATTAAAAAAAAGAAAGAAAGAAACTACTATAAATGAAACAGACATTTTTCCAATCAAGATATATAAATCGCCAATAAGAACATAAAGATCCTCAACATCATTAGCCATTCGGGAAATGCAAATGAAAACCACAAGATACCACCTCACACCCACTAGAATGGCTATCATCAAAAAGACAACTTTGACATGTGTTGGAGAAAATACAACCCTCATACTTTGATGGTGGGAATGTAAATTGATGCAGCAGCTATGGAAAATAGTTTGGCAGTTCCTCAAACAGTTACAGTTACCTTGTGATCCAGCAATTCCATAGTTAATTATATACCCAAGGAAACTGAAAACACATGTCCACACAAAAACTTGTAAATGAGTGGTCATAGCATTATTACTCATACTAGCCAAAAAAGTGGAAACAACTGAAACGTCCATCAACTGATGAATGGATAAACAAAATATGGCATATCTATACAGCAGAATATTATTCAGCCATAAGAAGGAAGTATCTTGATACATGCATAATATGCATGAAACCTGAAAACATTACGCTCAGTGAAAGACACAAAAGGCCACATATTGTGTGATTCCATTCATATGAAATGTCCACAATAGGCAAATCCACAGAGACAGAAAGTAGACTGGTGGCTGCCAAGTGCGATGAAGGGGAATGGGAGTGGCAGCTAATGGGTACGAGGGTTTCCCTTCAGGATGTTCAAAACATTCCTTGAATTAGTGATGAGGTTTGCACTACCTTGTGAATACACTAAAACCACTAAATTGTACATGTTAAAAGAGTGAATTCTACAGTATATGAGTTATATTTTAATAAAAGAAAACTATTCTAGAAATTTAAGTTTCTGCTACTTTATTTATTTTTGACCATGCTGGGTCTTCGTTGCTGCGCGCTGGCTTTCTCTAGTTGCGGCGAGCGGGGGCCGCTCTTCATTGTGGAGTGCGGGCTTCTCATTGCGGTGGCTTCTCTTGTTGCCGACCATGGGCTCCAGGCGCTCGGGCTCCAGTAGTTGTGGCATGCGAGCTCAGTAGTTGTGGCTTGCAGGCTCTAGAGCGCAGGCTCAGTAGTTTTGGCACACGGGCTTAGTTGCTCCACAGCATGTGGGATCTTCCCAGACCAGGGCTCGAACCCGTGTCCCCTGCATTGGCAGGCAGATTCTTAACCACTACGCCACCAGGGAAGTCCCTCTGCTACTTTTTAATAGTTAATATCCTACTTTTTTTCAGGAGGCTGTTCCTGCTGCTTGTAACAGCTACGAAAGCTCTTTGAAGTTAGATGTTACACAGATGAATGGTATTTTTAGTAAAGTGAAACTACTAATCATGCCAGAGAAACTTTCTGCAGATCAGATTAATTTGGTATTATTTTATTTCTTCAAAAGAAAAGTCCTTATTAATATCGTTTGTGTTTAGGGAGTAGAGAGAGGTTCAAGGAGTCTTTATAGAGTACATTAAAAAAGAAGGCTAAAATATAGTATTTTGTATTTAAATTAGTGGACATTTAGTTTTCAGACATGCCCATCAATCAACTAAAACACAAGTAGATGGAACTTTGCAACCTCTACCTCTTTCCATGTTCTGCATTCTGCTGTCAGATTCTAGGTCCATCACCAGCTCCTTCCAATTATTATTCACAGGAGTTAAAATGCTTGGTAAACTCTTTTAAGTGCAATCAATTCATTCCCTAATGCTGGGGAATTTACAGAGTAGGCCCAATTTTTAAGGTTAAATTTACTCTAGATTGTTTGAATAAATATACAACAAAATGATTTCCTCGAATTTGGAATACAGAAACAATCTATAGAGTTGTGTAATGCTTTCTAAGTCCTTTGGGAATTTTTTCCTGAATTTGGTCATGGAGTAAAGACAGTCAGTCACTAACTTTTGTCCACACAAAGTATTATGTATAAAAGCTTCCTGGTTCTAGAACAAAGAAGTACTTTATTGCTCAAAGCAGAAGGCAGATATTTTCCTTCCATTTAGTATTGTTATACTAAAATAGCATACCAATGAAACCAGCTAGGTAACAGCATGACCCCAGGTATGTAAACAAAGATAAATTGTTCTCTATTTTGTATTCTTCCTTGGGGGGAAGAAAAAGTTTCTCACATCTAAACAAATAAGGTTCATCAAGCCAGAGTAAAAACTACGGGTTACTACTTCCCAATATGGGGGTATTTTGAGTGGTGATCTTAATATGAGGGTCTGCCAACCTATGCTAGTATGCATGGTGGGTATACTTGGCACAGACAAAATGCGAAGAAAGAGGCGACCTGTCAAACAGCTGTATCGAGTTACTCCCTCATCGGCGCTTCCAACTTCTTGGGTGATGTCTGTGTAAGAGAGAAAGATATCAAAGCACCAAGAAGAGAACCACGGCGGCAGTCGCAGCAGCAACCAGGACCAAACGGTGCATCCCAGGGTGAAATGCCACAGGAACCCTCAAGAGCCGGCCAGACTGCGGTTCCTTTCCAATATGAGTCTACCTCACATACAAAAATAAATACACAGCCAGATAACCCTGCCAACCCGCTCTCTCTTCCCGTTGTGACTCCTCCAAAGGCTGGAGGGAGGTTAACAGCCCGCAGGCCCGGGAGAAGCCAAGCCCCACACCCCGAGGGAGGCGTCCAGGAGCCTCGGTGCAGCCCGGGGGCCTCGGGTTGGCGTCCCCAACCCGCCGGCCAGAGCTGGTCACCGGCCACACAAAGGAGCAAGCCGCGGGCGCTGGACACGGGGGCTCGCCCGGGAGCCGGGCGCCACATCTGGTCCCCGCACGCCGGGTGGACAAGACCCGCCGTTAAATAAGGACTAACGCCCGTACCTGTTGCACGATTCGGGTCCCTTTCACCCAGAAATGAACAAGGGCGCTCAGGAGGGGAGACGCGCGGGCCGCCCGGGCTTTGCGGGCCGCGACCGCACCCGGCAGGCGGCGCGGAGGCAGGGGCCGCCCGCGGGGCTCCCACCTCTGGCGCTTGCTTTGTCTGCGGTGGCGGCGGGGGCTGCGGCGGGGCGGGGGCGCCCCTCCCTCAGTCGCGCGGCCCACGCTGGGGAAGAAAGCCGGGCCCGCCGCCGCCGCCCGCCCGCGCTCCCTGCTCGGCCGCTGGGCCTGCGCGCTCCTCCCGCCCGGGCCGCCCGGGCCGCGCGGCGGCCACACTCACCTGGCTGGCGCTGGCGCTGGCTGCCCGACGTTCCGGGGCGGTGGGGAGGACGCGGGGACGCGAGCAAGGCGCGAGCGGAGGCGGAGGGCGAGGCGGGAGGAAGGCGGACTGAGGGCGGAGCGGGCCCGGGCGGCGGTGGCGGCGGCAGCGGCTCCAGTCACTCGCGGCAAATCGCGTCCCGGCCCCTCTGTGCGTCAGGCAAGGGGCGGCGGCGCGGGAGGCTCGGCGACCTCCCGTCACCCTCGGCCCGACTCGCGTCCGTGCTACCCCGCGCGCGCCTGGGTAGCAGCGGCGCAGCGACACCGCCCGCACGGGAAGGGGGCGGGGCTGGGAGTCCCACGGGGGCTGGGGATTGGGGGCTGGGCGAGGAGGGGGCTTCCGACGCCACCAGGCGGACCCCGCTCTCCTCACCACCCGCCGAGCTTCCAGCTCCCAAGCCCACAGGCAGCGTGGGATTATGGAAGAACTGGGCCTAGAGTCGGGGAGCCTGGACTTAAGGAAGGACACCCCCTCCCCTTGACGCCTTGCCTGTCATTTGTTTTCTCTGTCCTCATACTGAAATATGTATGTTCGAGTATATGGTCTCCAAGATTTTCAAAATTCTAACGTTGTCATCCCGGGTTTGTTGGGATTCCTTTACCCCCAAGTACCCACTGCCAGGAGATGCCAGGAGATGCCAGGAGATGGATCTCCCACACAGAGATGTGTGATGTGTCTGAAGGATAAGGCAACTGCAGGGGAATGGGTTGTAGTGAGGAAGAGCTGGATTCAGGGCATTTGTTTTCCTTTGGGGATCTTTCCATTGGATAGCCCAAAATTTATCCACAAATGGCCCTCTGATAATGGCTACTTCCCCATCTTCACCAACACTAGTTATTTTTCTCCAAATGTAGTGACTTCAGAGTCCTTGTTCTTCCAATTTTCTTGCACAAATCGTTTTTATGTCATTTCCTGAATTCAGTTCAAAAGAGTCATCAGCTAATACACACAGGCTCAGGGCAGCATGTGTTCTCAATCTCAGGCCTTATTACTCACTGTGCCACTCACTTCAGTATCACCTAATTTCTTTAGGAAAAAAAAAATTACCATTCCAACAACTAGGCAACTAAGTTTCTCTCTGCTAAAGTTCTCTGATTGAAAATCCCAAGGATTAATACTTCCTCTTATTTCTATGACTGATAATGTCTCCACTACATCAGTCTCTGCCACCATTTAGGTCAAGCCTTGCTAATTTCACTTCTGCTTGTGTTCCAAAGGACTGCTGGGAATGCCCCAAAAACACAGAGCCTCCCTCTTCAAAGGCTTTCCACCTGGATAATCAGTTTCAAGCAATTACCGTGATATTCAAGGCCATTTATGATCTGATTTACAGATCTCTTCAGCTTCAGCTTTAATTCCCACCACATCTCACACACAGGCTCTGTATGTGCCTTTGTATATTTTCCTCCATCTGAAATTCATCCCTCATTTAACCGGGTGAACTTCCAGTCTCCTTCAAGATAATAAAGATAATGCATCTTTTCCTCCGTTGAATCTTCCCTGACATCCTGTCCTTTTTCCACCCTCATATCCTCACCCCACACACTTACACTGAATTATTCATTCTCTTCTGCTTTCACGTAAACTTTGATCTATTCTCTACGATAACCCCTAGCACTTTCTTTTTTCCCATTGCTTTGCTTGGTGGTCTTTTCTTACTAGACTGTGAGTTCCTTAAAAGGATGGAGATTTTTGTCTAGTTCATTTTTGGCTCTCAGACATAGCACAGTACTCAGCACTATGAAGGTTTTCTTTAAATATTTGTTCAAGTACTGATGTCACTATTCATTCCAACAAATAGATGTTGAACATCTACTCAACAAGAGGGAAATACACTGCAATCCACAGTCCCTGCCTTCCTTACTTAACCTTCCACAGTATTCTGTTCTTCCTTCCTTTACCATGTGGCATTCTCTGTTTATCATTTTAAACCCTCTCCTATTACCACTCGCATTCTTGGCTTGTTTTAATAAAGCAAGTTCATGCCAAACAATCTATTATAGTAATTCACCAAATATCCCTGCCCTTCCTCTTTCCATACCCTCTTGTTCCACAACAGTGTGGACCCAGTTATTAGATAAGGGGAACTGTTGCAACAGAAAACACATTAGACTATAAATGCAGAGAACAAAGTTTGGGTGCTGTATTTTCCAATAACTACTAAATGAACACAGCTCAATCACTTAAATTCACTAAGCCTCCCCTCTGGAGTTCCTTTGGCTCTATGATTAGGCTTCATTTCTAGTACTTTATTAATAAGGTAAACATATCCTTCTTTATATATGTATAAATTGAAGGGACAACCAGATCCTTGCAAAGTAGCTGTCCAGCATATGCTTGAACTCTTGAGTGATAGGGAACCACTCACTACCTCACAATAGTATTCATCTTTGAACAGCCCTGCTAGTCCCTACTTGGAACTGAAATGTGTCTTTCTGTAGATTTGGTAGGTAACAATGATATTAGTAGAAAACACTACTGGAATTAAACTCCAAAGTGGTGTGGTCAGATCGTAGCTCTGTAACTTCTAGCTGTATGACTTTGGACAAGCACAAAACAGCTCCAAGTTATGAGTTTGCTCAACTCTAAAAGGGGGAAATAATAACACCTTAAATCATTATCATTAGTATGAATACAACTGTATTAAAGTACCCAGCGAATCTGAATCTGGTACTCAGATGTATTGAATACAGAACAGCCCAATTCCCCTTCCATACACAGCCTTTAAACATCTGAAGTCAGCAACCAGAACATGTGCCTTCTCACACCAGCCTCCATACACAAGCCCCATTCATCTCCTCCATACACTTTCATCTACACATACCCTAGTGCCTCTTACAATGTGGCATCTAGAACTGAGTCCAGTATTCCAGGTATACAGAGAAGAATAAAAAAATACAGTTTTCTACATTCTTATGGTGTTTCAAAATTCAGCTTGATATCACATTCATATTTTTCCACCACCCCACACTGTTCATAAAACAAACAAAAACCCTCGAATCTTTCTTAGGACTTTAACACACACACACCTGTAAAACCATATCTCCTCCAACCTGTATTTGTGCAATTTGTTTTTGGAGACTGAGTGTGGATCTTTGCATGTATTCATCTTAAATATCACTTTGGAAGTTATGTACCAGAATCCCCTGCCAAATAGAAATCAATGTGAAATAAGAATAACATTTGAAAGGCATTGAGGACTGGGGGGTGGGGAGAATCACAAAAGCACTTTAAGCAACTCGTTCTTAAATTCCTAAATTCTCCCCTACAACTTCCCTTAGGCTTTTTATTAAATGCCATACTTAAATGTCATCTGAATTTATGTAACATCTCACATTCATTTTAGTTTTATAATAAGTTAATATTTTATATGCATATGTTTCCCAAACATCATTCTCTGGAACTTCTGAAGAACTCACTTAGATAAGGTAGACCTGCACTGTTAATGCAGTCTTAATGAAGCTCAGCAGGGTCAAGTAACTTGCTGAACACTCACTCGGCACCCAAATAGGCTTCTTGGAGAAAATGCCCCACCCACACGCCCTGCTGAAGGGGGGGCCCCAGGCAGTACTCTTTTGTGCCTCTGTGGACTACTCCTGGGAGGGCACCTGACCTGTTAAACAGCCAATTCACACCCATTCAAAAATGACCTGGGAAAAACACTCAATCCAAAGAGCTGGTCCAAGGACTTCTCTAGTGATCCAGTGGTCAAGACTCCGTGCTTCCAATGCAGGGGGCGAGGGTTCGATCCCTGGTCTGGGAACTAAGATCTTACATGCCACGTGGTGGGCCCCCACCCAAATAAAAAAGAAGAAGAAAAAAGGGTTGGTCCAATCAGACAATCAACTGGGGAAGCTGGACCCAAAGGGAGGCACAGATGGTAACCATGGATGAGAAGGACTCTGACACATCACCAGGGAGCAGAAGATGTCAGCCAATGACTAAGCAGAAAACATCCATTCACTCATCTGCTCAACAAATATTTATTAAGAATTTCCTGTTTTAGGTTCTGGGAATGCACTATGGACAAAATACACAAAAATTCTGCATGGACCTTGCATTCTGGTAAATGGGACAGGCAATAAACAATAAATATGTAAATCAAATATTGTATTAGAAGGTGGTAAGTGTTGGATAAACATTATGCAGGGCAGGGAACTAGAAAGTGCCAGGGGCTGGGGTACGGCTTTCAATCACAGGAATAGGGAAAGCCACACTGAGAAGGTGACATTTGAGCTAAGGCTTGAAGGAGGTGAGGCACTGAGCCTATAGTAAAGAATCTTGAGGGAATCAACTGGTAGTGGGCTGATCAGGAAGCAGACACCAAGAGAAGAGGCAACCCAGGCAACCCAGAGAGCAGGGCATTCAAAATCTAGCTGGGATCTTTTTAAAAACAAAGCGTTCCCAGCACTTCCCCAGGTGTACTAGACCTGAGCCTTTGCAGATGGGACCTCAAAATCTGTATTTTTAAAACACTCCTCAGGTGATTGGGATGCTCCAGCAGGATGAGAAGTCCTACTGATATGTTGGGTTCTGAATATCCTTCAAATTCTGTGTTCCGAAAAGCCCAATTCAACTGGCATTCCTCTCCTCCTAAGAAGCTTTGTTGTTCAACTTTCCTGTTATTCCTAGGAAGGAAGCCGGATATCATGGCTGAGATTTCAGTTTTTCTGATTTACATATGTATTCTTTACAAACCAAACAAACAAGAACAAACCCCAACACCCTCTTCCCTGAGGTCACATGTTTGGGTTTCTATATTTTGCAACCAAAATTGCCTAACAAACCACTGTCACAAAGCTGTGAGATGGTGCCAAACCTGCAGCACTGAGCTAGTATTCATCCTGCAACTCTTGCCTTTGGGAGTATTTAGCACTTCAAAATCAGTATTTGAAAAATTGTCAAGGTACTGTATTTTTCAATCTAAAGATATATAGCATTTATTTTAATAATGTACACTTAATACATTAGTGAATTTTTAAGAAAAATCTTTAATAATTTTATTTAAAAATCACTTTGAGTACTTATTTTATTAATTTTTGACATTTTAATTCCAAGCTCAAAACTTCTTTCACTGAGGAAGTTTAAAAGATGTGGTTATATGGAATTTAAGAAAAAAAAAATGTCATGAAGAACCTTGGGGTAAGACAGGAATAAAGACACAGACCTACTAGAGAATGGACTTGAGGATATGGGGAGGGGGAAGGGTAAGCTGTGACAAAGCAAGGGAGAGGCATGGACATATATACACTACCAAATGTAAGGTAGATAGCTAGTGGGAAGCAGCCGCATAGCACAGGGAGATCAGCTCGGTGCTTTGTGACCGCCTGGAGGGGTGGGATAGGGAGGGTGGGAGGGAGGGAGACGCGAGAGGGAAGAGATATGGGAACATATGTATATGTATAACTGATTCACTTTGTTATAAAGCAGAAACCAACACACCATTGTAAAGCAATTATATTCCAATAAAGATGTAAAAAAAAAAAAAAGCAAAAAAAAGATCTGGTATTTTTTTAAAATGTACTTTTATGGTTCTGAAATTATATAAATAACTCTTTTAAGGGTACGGTTTGGTTTCGTTTTGTTTGCTTTGTTTTGTTTTGTTTTGCCACCTATTAGTTCAGCATCTAGGCCAATGTATTTGGAGTCCTTTAGACAACAGAACTTTTTCCAAGGCCAACATAGTTTGCATTCATTTGTATCAGGTGGGGCTTTTTTCCCCCAATGACACTTTCACACAATGTTTTTAGTAAACAGGCCAAAGGAAATAGTAAAAAGCAGTGTTTGTTTTTTTATAAAATCAGCAAAATCTTTTTCTAACAGAACTGACTGTTTTTTCTACTAGTGGAATCTTAGGGTTTTAAAGCTGGAAGACACCCACCTATTCCAACATCCTCATTTTCCTGTGACCTGGAAAAATTATGCAACATACCCAACACTACACTTAGTTAACAAAATATCTAGTGTCCAGGCCTCCTGACTACTAGTTGCTATATGCTGAAAGTTTATGAATACTTGCAGTATCATCTGTATGTGTGTAAACAGATATGGTGCATAATTTAGGCATAATACAAGTTTTTCTCTTGAACATCAATAGTGCTTTAAAAGTATTCTGAATAATAGAAAATGAAATAAAATTTCAAACTAAGGAAAAGTCCCTAATTTGAGCAACCAACTTACTGTCACTCTTAATGTAAGCTTTGTAACAGAGATTAACAAAGGAGGTCAAGTTAAAGGCAAATTGTTTGGACAAATTGTTTTACATGCTTCTGGCAATATACAGTACATTACATAATACAGTAAACTGTCTATGCCAGTTTTTATAGTTCTGTCCAATAAATTTTCTTCCAATAAGTACCACTAAATGTCAATACAATATGTGCTCCAGTAAGTGTTCCTGAGTCAGAACTCTTTGGTTGCAAGTACCAAAGCCAATCTGAACTGGATTGGGGTGGAGGTGTGATGGATTTTCTGGAACAACACTGAGGTAGCTCAAGAGCACTGATGGAAGAACAGCATTTCTGAGAACCTCAGGGACCAGAACCAGAGACCAAAGTAAAGTCAGCATCTTTCTCAGCCCCTTCTCCCAAACCTGTTTCTTTTTGACTTGTCTTCAGTCTGTACCATAGCAAACTAGTGTTTTAGGCTACAAGGAGAAGAGCCACAGGTTGTGCTGGGTGTGTATCCTGCCTCTGATGAACAGTTCATGTAGAAAAATATCAGGGGTGGCTAATACTTTGGGTCATATGAATGTGATGAATCATCACAGGCAGCTCCCATCACGGGAGGAAGTCTCCTCCAGAGGACACAGGGGCATTACCAGCAAAAGGGGAGAGAGGAGAACCAGACTGACAAAAACAGTAGATAGTCCCTGCAGGATGTGTACATCTCTTAACCTTGCACTGGAGAGACAATTTTTGTGAAATATTTTTTGCTGAAATATTTTATTACCCGTCCAAATATAAAAATTTAAATTATGTTAATTTCTTCTAGTCTCATAATTGGATATTAAAAATATACATTCAAGTATCCTATTTTCTGGTTTGTTGATGTGCATTTAAAACCCTAGCCTAGAAAAATTCTTCAACTTATTCATGATTAGGATAGAAAAATACAATTTTGCTTAATCAGAATATTTTTACTTATTATGTGCATTGTAAGTCTAAAAAATTTTAGATCTAAAAATAGTTTATTCAAAGCTGAAGAGGTAAAAGCACTTGATTGTCAAGTTTAATCTGCATAGTGAAAGAATCAGGTCTCATTTAAAAGGTATTATTAGTTAAGTTATGGAGAAAGTTCTTTAGTTTCTGTTACATGGTATTTCAATATGGGGCTAGGTCCCAGTTATTAGTAAGACAGAAAAGAATGTTAAAAACAAGCTTGGTCCAAGTCATAAGGTTTACTTTTGTTTTTCCAATATGTTCCAGTCATCAGCCTGATTACAAAAGTCAACATTTACCTCAGTGATCAAGCAATGTGTTTTGCTCTAGCCTCTCAAAATCTGAGGCCAGAGACTAAAGTGTTCCGTTCTAGCTTCAGTTCTTCCATGCTCAGAGATGGCTCTCTTGTCTGGGTGTTTGTTTTTTTGCTTTTTGTTTTTTTTTTTTTAAATCCTGTGTCCTTGAACAAAATAGGGACAAACCACATTTGAAAATAACCTCCAGCCATTGTCCAGGCTCCTTTCACTCCGTCACTCTCTCCAGCTGCTCTGGAGAGGTGGTAAAACTCTCAGCTGTGACTTTAGCAGCTGAATGGCAGCTTGGGATAAGTCCCATTGCATGAAGTTGGAGTAGGCTCTAGCAACACAAAAAGCAAAGGATTGATTTGCTTATGGTATAAAGTGGAAAATGGAAAGAACTGCCTTTTGTATCAGTCCAACTTTTCCTCTCCTTCTGAATAAAACATTATTATGTAACAAAGGGCCTTTAAACAATTTTTTTTAATTGGCAATTTGACAAACACAGATTGTGTCATCCTGGGTTAGAGCCACTTCTTAGGGTGTGGAGCTACTTGATTCTGGCACTGTGGATCAGTGCTCAAAACATGTCATACAAGCTAGGTTCATGCCTCAGTAATATTATCTTAGATTTAGGGGAAGAAAGGAATAAAAAGCGTGTTTCCCTTTGGGGACTTGAAGAAAGGGAGCCACAGGGTCCTAGTTGACCATTTTATTCCGAAACCTTAATTTTTGCATTAAAAAGTATGCAAATAAGCCAATAAATGTATCTTATCACTATTCCTAAGATGAAAACACTTACAGTTTAGACTTTTTCATCGTAAAGTATGGCAGCAAATTTGGGACAAGAGCTGTTGCTGGCGCTCAGCTTACCCTCCTGAGAAACGATCCTGCATGTTCTGTCTGCACAGAAATTATGCTGAGATGCTTCCATGGTCATTTTAATGTTATACAAACAACTTTTAAGCATTTTAGTTGGAAAAAAGGTGGAAGTGAACAGAAACATGGGAAAAGACATTCAATGATTTATTTTTTCATGCAACCAAAAATGTAGTGCCAGCCGTGCTCTCTTGCCAGAGAGCTAGAGACAAGGTTGAGGACGTTATGAGTTTGCTCTCAGTCTCACTGGGAGACAGGAACCCAAACAAACACTCAGTGCAATGTGATACATACTAATCATTAAATTCTACACAAAAATGTTGTGGAGACCCAGAGAAGAGTCACTGCCAAGGTGTCTAGTGAAGGCTTCATGGAGCCTTTGATGCTTGAACTGAGTCTAGAAGAAAGAGTGGGCAGTGTCTAGGCTGGAAAAAGGGAGAAAAAGCAGAAGAAACAATATACACAGTGGCTAAGAGGCACTAAAGAACATGCTACTTGAAGGGGAATTTTGAATATTCTTGCTGTGGCTACATGAGCAGAAAGAGGGTCATTTCAGGGAAGATCAAAATGAGAAGTACCTGTGGGCCACGGGTAGAAAATTCAAGACTGCAGAGGCCAGGCAGGTAACGAAAATGATCAAAGCTGAGCAGGTCTAGGTGCAAATGCATTCACTGTGAGTGAATGGCTCACCGGAGAACGAAAAACCTCTAAAAATATTGCGCCAAATTATACTTACCTCCCCAAATGTGAGAGATTGCATCTTTCCCCATACCCTTGCCAAGAATGGGTATTTACAGCAATATTTATCGAGTGCCTTCTATTGTGAGGGATGGTATTTAGGAATTGAGGATACAGCAGTGAATAAAATAAAATTCTTATCCTCATGGAACTTATACTCTAGTGAGGGGTAGACAGACAAAATAAAGAAGTAGAATGTGTAGTTTTTAGATAAATGCTGTGGAGAAAAGTAAAGGAAGGACGACAGAGAGAGAATGGGAGATAGGTTGGATTTTAGATAGAGTAACCAGGAAGGCGTCACAAAGAAGGTAGCCATTGAACAAAGACTACAGAAGGTGTAAGAGGAAACTCTGCAGAAGTCTGTGGGAAAAGCATTTCAAGCAGAGGAAACAACAAATCAAAGCCCCTGAGGGGAAGCCGTACCTGCCAGGGCAGGGAAGTGGAAGGGAATAGAGTGAGAGGGAAAGAGATTGTGTTGGGTCTTTTAGAGAATTGATTGAGGCTTTTCCTCTGAGCCACTTGAAAAAGCTTTGAATGGTTTTGAGCAGAGGGATGATAGCCAGGGCTTGTACTTTTAAAGACTCGTTCTGGCTGCTGAGTGTAGAACTGAATGCCTTGCGGGGAAGGGTATAAGCCCAGAGACCAGCTGAGAGGTGAGAGTTGCTACTCCAGGCAGATGTGATCGTGGCCTGTCCCAGTGCGGGGGAAGCAGGTGGTAGGCAGTGGCTAGATTCTGATTATAAGTTAAAAATAGAGCCCCAGGATTCCATGACTGATTAGATGTGGGGGGTCAGGAAAAAAATGAATCCAGAGATAACTCATGGGTTTGGGGCCTGAGCAATTAGAACAATATTCTATTTACTAGGGGGAAATCGTGGGGAAAAGCAGTTGGGCTTGAGGGGGATGGAAAGGGAGGAGGGCTTAATAATATGGTTTTGGAAATGTTAACTTTGAGATATGTATCAGATAATAAGCATGAATTTAGAATAAAGCAGCTGGAAATATGAGTCTGGAGTTAAAGGGAGAGTTCTGGGCTAGGAATATACATTTGGAACTTTTTGGTACATCAGCAAAAAGATAATGTCACAGCTATGAGACTTGGTGAGATTAACGAGAGAGCAAGTATAGAGAAGAGGTCTAAAGACTCAACTGTCAGTTCTGGAGATCTAATATTTAGACACTGGGAAGACGAGGAGGAAATCCACAAAAGAGACTTAAAGGGAAAAACCAATGAGGTTGGAAAAAAAACAGGAGCATGTATTATCAGAAATCAAGTAAAGAAATATTTCAAAAATAGGGGAATAATCACCTCGGTCTACTACTACTAACAGGGTGGGTGTATTAGTCAGGGTTCCCAGAGAAACAGAACCAATAGGTAGGATGTCTGTATGTGTTTTAAGGAATTGGCTTATACAATTACAGAGGCTGGCAAGTCCGAAATTTACAGAGTGAGCTGGTAGCTTGGAGACCCAAGCAGGACTGACTGTGCAGTTCAAGTCCCAGGGCCTTCTGCTGTGGAATTCCTCTTGTTGGGGGAAACGTCAGTCTTTTGTTCTATTCAGGACTTCAGCTGAATGGATGAGGCCCACTCATATTATGGAGGGCAATCTGCTTTACTCAAAGTCCACCGATTTAAATGTAAATCTCCTCCCAAAACACTTTCACCAAAACATCCAGAAAAACGTTTGACCAAATATCTGGGAACTATGGCCCAGACAAGTTGACCCCTAAAATTAACTGTCGCGGCAACAAAGATGAGGCTGAGAAAAGGCAGTTGTATTTAGCAACATACAGGCTACTGGCAACCTTAGGAAGAACAGGTTTGATAGAACGACGGGAGAAAGCTTGATCCGAAGGGGTTTACAAGAAAACAGGAGGAGGAACGTCATGCACTTCTGGGTTCACAGGACATGGGGGAAAGAAAACACAGCAGTGTTAAACCACCAGGGCAAACCGACCTGATGTTGGTTGCCAGCACCCGGAGAAGCAGCCTAGGCACAAGAGAGGGAACTAAGGGAGATCAAGCTCTCTCCTGAAGCTGGAGACCTGAGAAGGGGCTACAGTGGTCCCAGGTCACTAGTGTGGCATGCAGCTCCACACAGAAGAGGATTTGGGGAGAAACACATCTTTAGTTTAAGTCTTTGAGTATCCCACAGATTAATACTGTATCAACTAAATGAGAGTTCATAATCAATAGGCAAAATATTCAAACATTCAAGTTACCAAACAAAATATATTTAAAAAACTACTATGAAATGTTGAAAAAATTTAAAAATTATATAAAAGATGAGTACGCAGTAAGAGGCTTGCCTATAAAACCAGGCAAATTTGAAAACAAACCAAACAAAGCTTTTAAAAATAAAAAACAGAATGCTACTCAATACTCTGAATGACCTATATAGGAAAAGAATCTAAAAAAGAGTGGATACATATATACGTATAACTGATTCACTTTTCCATACAGCAGAAACTAATACAACATTGTAAATCAACTCTTCTCCAATAAAAATTTTAAAAATAAAAAATAGAACTGTTAAAATAAAAATCTCAATTTGTTAGTTAAAATACATATTAGGCACAGTAGAATAAAACTATTGGTAAATTAAAGGACAGATCTGAAGAAATTATACAGAAGATAAGCAGATGGAAAAAATGAAAGGTTAACATGGGAATTCCCTGGAGGCCCAGTGGCTAGGACTCTGTGCTTTCACTGTCTGGGTTTGATCCCTGGTCAGTGAACTAAGATCCCACAAGCCCTTCAGTGTGGCCAAAAAATAATAAGGTTAACAGATATGGAAATAATCATATGAGATTACTAGGAAAAGAGAAAGAGAAAGCCTGTTTGTTTCACATGCCTAGCACCAAGCAGGCAAGCAGAAGATAAATAAAACCCACAGGATTCACATACACTGACCCTGAGCCCGGCTGGTGCCATCAAATTTTAGATTGATCTGATTAGTATTTCCTCCTTTGTAGGAGGCTGGGAAAGGGGTTGGGAAAATGGCAGAACCAACAGAAGCTCCTTATCCCAGTTACCAATAATAAATGTGATGCATAAACAGTGGAACCACTTAACAATATTCATATTTTAAAATTAGACTAATCTTGCCACGTGACATTAGAATTATCTTTTGGGTGTGGTTTCTTCTTCTTTGCCTACAAACATACTTAAATTTCGATTTATTTATAAAAACCAAAATTCAAAGAATTCTTTTAATCTGTTATCTTTTCTTTCCCCTTCCATTTAGTAATAAATTTCTTGGGGAAAAAAAAATCATCTAGACTTGAAACGATTATTTGTTCACTATTCATTCACTACTTGCTGCCTCCCAGTTAATCAACTGAAACAGTTCTTTCAAAGTTAACAATGACTACTTATCATATTCAATGAATTTTCTTCCTCTTTCCCTCTTGGTAGTACTTGATACTGTTAACCACTCATTCCCTTTTTTTTTTTTTTTTTGGTTGTACGCGGGCCTCTCACTGCTGTGGCCTCTCCCGCTGCGGAGCACAGGCTCCGGACGCACAGGCCCAGCGACCATGGTCCACGGGCCCAGCCGCTCCGCGGCACGTGGGATGTTCCCGGACTGGAGCACGAACCCGTGTCCCCTGCATCGGCAGGCGGACTCCCAACCACTGCGCCATCAGGGAAGCTCCCTTCTTTTTTTAATCTACAAACATTTATTAAGTTTTGATAGTCTCTAAATTAGGCCCTGGAAATAAAAATATAAGAGAGTCCTCCGACATCAAGTGGTTTACAGTTTACTTACCAAAGAAGACATATGCACTACAAAATGAAATAAGGCACTAAAAGAAAAAGTGGAACCACAATGAGGCGGTGCTCACTTCTACCCGGGGTGGTAGAGGGTGTGGTCCAGGATTTTACTTTCCTCCTCAGTTGAGTTTTTGAAAGATAATGTGTGTTGATCATGTGAATGGGTGCAGACTCAGGCATCACTAGAGGCAGAGGAAACATGAGCAAAGATACAGAGGCATAAAGCATCCAGGTGTGTTGAGAGTACTGTAAACAGCTCATTAAGTGTGGGACAGAAGACCCAAGATGAGCATTAAGGGCAGAATGAAAGGCAATGCAAAATCACGGAAGGCTTTTTACTCATTCAAAGGAATTTGGGGACTCCCTGGTGGCGCAGTGGTTGAGAGTCCGCCTGCCGATGCAGGGGACACGGGTTCGTGCCCCGGTCCGGGAAGATCCCACATGTCGCGGAGCGGCTGGGCCCGTGAGCCATGGCCGCTTAGCCTGCGTGTCCGGAGCCTGTGCTCCGCAACGGGAGAGGCCACAACAGTGAGAAGCCGGTGTACCGCAAAAAAAAGAAAAAAAAAAAAAAAGAACAACAAAGGAGTTTGGACTGTGTCTTATCCATACTCTACAAAGTGCTGAAGGGATTCTCCTTCTCCTTTTTTCTTCTCTTTACTATGTTTATAATTTAGAAATAACAACCTTGAAGGAAGAAAGAGGCTTAATTGGAATGCTCTAAAACTGGAGGAAGGAGACATTGACAACATTGACACACTGATGAACATTAAGATTGACTTCTGTTTTGCCATCAGATATAAATGTTGTAATACATTAGCATTATATCACTCTGATTATTTCCTTGGTAGAAATTCCTGGAAGTAGAAATTACAGTATCAAATTTATTAACAATTATAAAATCTCTTGATATATATTGACAAACTGCTTTCCAAATACAGTCTCAATTTATGTTCCCATTAGCACTGAGAATTATGTTAATTTTAAAAAAATTTTCTAAGTGTATAGGCAGAGATTTCTTCTTCATTTAATTTGCACTTCCTGAATTACAAGTTAATACATTTACTGGAAATTTGTATTTTCTTGTTTTGGGAATTGTCCCTTCAAGTTCTTTGATCATTTTTCTATTAGAATGTTGTTTTTTCAGGATTTATATTAAGTATATTGATGTTTTTTTGCAAATATTGATATGCAAAATTTTACAACTATTTTATAGCTAAATATATTGATCTTTTCCTTTGGAAAACTTGATTTCCTTCTCAAACACTTTTCTTTCAATGTCTGTGACATTATTTTATCCTGTTTCCTATTTCTTAGTCCATTTTGCTGTAGTGTCTAGCTGATACTTCTTGAGGGAAGGAGGCTTCAAATAGAGATATTTGTCACAGTCTTTGGCCTTCTTATGTCAATGTCCTTACACTCAGAGATCTAACCTATTTCAAATGTTTCACTGGTTTTAAATATTGACCCTCTTAATCTAAAAATATTTTTTCTGAGTAATATATGTACACAGTATCAAATTCAAAAGTATGAAATAATATACAGTGTAAAATAAGTCTCTTTTTCTCCCTGACCCCCACCCATCTAATTTCTCTCCTAGGAGGCAATCACGATTACAGTCTCTTCAGAGCCTTCTAAGAATAGTCTAAGCATTTACAAATATATGAGTTTGTGTATGTACATGTGTATGTATATTTATAATATATATAATTATGTGTATATATATAATTTTCCCCACATACATATTAGCATGCCATGTACCCTGTTCTACACATTACTTTTTGCACTTAACAATAGATTTTGGAGATCTTTTACGACCAGTACACGAGACAGCATTGTATTTCATTATTTAAATATAATTTTTATAAACCAGTCTTCTAATGCTAAACATTTAGTCTGCTTCAAGTCTACTACAATCTATTAGAAACATCATTTTGTACTTATAGGATAAGTGCTTAGGACTAGAATTGCTAGGAATATGTGCATTTGTTGTTTTGACTGATTACTGTGAAATTGCCTGTTATTGAGGTTATACCAATTTACAGCCCCTCCAGCAATGCTTGATAACTGTCATAAAAATTTTGGGGTTTTGCCAGTCTGATAAGTGAAATATAGCATCTAATGTAGTATATAATTGGGTGAGGATTGGTGTCTTTTTTATACATTTAAGAGCAATCTGTATTTCCTTTTTAGTAAACTGTTTTTTCATATCCTTTGCCCCATGTACTCCTATTTTGTATCGAATAGTTGGTCTTTTTTCTTATAAATTTATAGGAATTGGCTTCTAATATATGTTGTACATATTATTTTTCAAATTTTAGTTTATGTAAGATAGTTTTGTTTCCTATAAAATTTCTGATTATTATATAAACAAATTCACCAATCATTTCTTTATGGCTTCTACATTTTGTGTTATACTTGTAAAGCCCTTCTCGTGCTGGTATTACATAAAACAAGATTTTCCCGGCTATGCTTATGTATTTTTACATATAAACTTTAGATTCAGACTGTCTACTTCTAAAATTTAAGTATTTTTATTGTTACACTGATTGGGATCAGGTTAAATTTACAGATTAATTTAGGAAGAACTGACATTTTTATGATGCTTGTTATTTCTATCCAAGAACATAAAATGTTTTTGATTTGTCCAAGTCTTCTTTTGTGTCTTTCAGTAGTGCTTTTTTTTTTCGTGTAAATGATACACATTTATTTTAAAGTTTAATCTTATGTATTTCATCTTTTTGTTGCTATTATAACATCTATTACTTCTATGCAAATGATTTTCAAACAGCTATCTCTACCTTCACGTCTTTTAAGAGCACCACACATACATGTCCAGCTGTTTTTTAGATTGTTTCCACTTGAAAGTTCTGCTGTTATTTTAAACTCAACAAGTTCCAAACATGACTCATCACTTTCCACCAACAAAATGCAGTCTGTCTTCTTCAGTTTTGCATTAGTGCCTAATATAGGGCCAGGTGCTCGGCACATAGTAGGTTTATATACATCTTCTGTGTGGAAGCACTTGGATGTGTGCCTTCTCTCTTTATCCCTTTCTACTTCTCTCTCTCTGTCACATAGACACACACATACTGAAAGGCAGCTACATAATTTGTGGGGCCTCGTGCAAAATAAAAATGAAGGACCCTTTGTTGGAAAAGCAGGAAAAGAAGTACTACTAAAGGTACTAAAATAGAAAGTTTTTCCTTTTTTCCCATGCTCTCTCTTTTAACTTGTGGTATTTTTGTTTGATATTTAATGTCATCCTACATAAAAAAATCAAAATTTGTAATAATTAGCATGAATTTTACCATTCATCTTTATGTTGTGCAATGCCAATTTCAAACAGAAATAGAACATTTAAAGTATGCAGAATCACAGAAATGACACAATTTGTGTACGTGCATATGCATTTTGTTCTTAACACAACAGTGGAAGTACTGCACAAAACTAACTCAACTGTTACTTCACTTCTTGATACTCATGCATCCTACCCACAGTGTGTGCTTTTGCCTTACCGCTAAGTAAGAAAGGAGTGAAAGGAAATGAACTATCTTTTCCTTTCCTTCTACACCATCATTCTCAGCTTAAGTGGTTGGTTAGTAAAGGAAGTAAGATGAATAAGAAAGTATATGTAGTTTTCCTTGCTCATTTGAGTTTCTAAGAATGCCACTGTCTTACTTCTGCATTTGAAGCAAGTTCTGGTTTACAGGGAAGGTGTGGTCTCTTGGCAGCTAACAGCACCGCGACTTACTCAGGTGTAGGCGTAACATGCTTACCTTTTACTTGCTTCAAGTCTCGTTGAACTCCGCACATTGCAGGTCCACCAGAATTCTGTGCCCATGCGGCGCTTAAAAGCAAATGAGATGGTAAGGAGCTACAGGCAGACATTTGCGTGTATCTCCTCTGCTCATAGGCATACTCCATTGCCCCACTGAACTCTACTTACAAAAGTCCAAAGATGAAATTGTTAAGAATTTCAAGACAGCAGAGCATTAAACGATGCATGGCTCCCTTCTGAGAGTGGTGTCCTGTTGGGCTACACAGGTCCTACGCCCACGAAGCCAGCTCTGTATACACCAAGCTTCTCTTTTTTACTATTTTATTCTCACTTTCTAGTAGTGGCAAACAGTCATGCCAACTGAGAATTTTGAAGTTAGTTTTGGCTTTTTCCTCCCTCCTGTGCTGCCTCACCCTCATCTTTCACTTCTACTTCTGAAATCCTATGACTTAAGTTCATCTCTAGCATCTGCCTTTCCTTGTTATTCCTACCTTATCATCCAAATTTAGATAATTGTATTCTTCAATAGAATTTTAGTAACAGTAACCACATGCTGTGGACTAAATTGTGTCCTCCCTAAATTCATACATTGAAGCCCTAAAATCCCATGTGATTGTATTGGAGAAGAGGGCTTTCAGGAAGTGATTAAGGTTAAAAGAGGTGGAACCCTAATCCAATCTGACTGATGTCTTTGTAAGAAGGAGACACCAGAGTTCTTTCTCTGCTATGTGAGGAGGACATAGCGAAAGAATGGCCCTCTGTACACCAGGAAGAGAGTTCCAACCAGAACTCAATCATACTGACACCCTGATCCTGGACTTCTGGTCTCCAGGACTGTGAGAAAATAAATTCTTGTTGTTTAAGCCACCCACTATGGTATTTTTGTTGTGGCAGCAGGAGCAGACTAATACATCACCTAACTCTTTCTCCCTATTTTCAGTTTTTATCTGCCTTTGTCAGTGCACTTTTAAAGAATTATCATCCTAAAATTATAACTCAGATCAAAGTGCTACTCCATTTAAAACCACTGATGATTGAGTTGAATGTTTGCCTCTCAGTCTGGCATTCAAAGACTCTACACAGTGCCTTCTACCTACTTTTCCATCTTTTGTGCCCCAAGAAAACTGGACCACTTAAGCTTTCAGAAATAGGCCCCTGCTTTCCTGCCTCAGTGCTTTTGGAACCCTTCCCCTCCCATCTCTGCCTGTTGAAATCCTTCCTTTTATTCAAGGTCCATTTCTTAATGTTGCTTCTTCCTTGAAGCTTTAACTTATCTAATTGTATGTTATTTCTCTTTATTTTTGGTGGGGGGATGAATCCCCTTGGTATTTTATTTTCAATCCATGTGGCATTTAAATAAAATTCAAGGATGATTTAGGCATTTTTTTAATCTTCCTTATTAGACAGTATTTTCTTATGGATAGTAGCTGGGTCCAAACTTAACCTTCTGATAACTATGTGACTGTTGTGGAATCTCTATTTTTCATATTATTATTTTAGATAATGATTATCTAGCCATAGAGAAATCCAAAGGATGTTCTAGTGTAACTACTGGCTTATTAGCCTGCCTCTGCCAATAGAGGGTGAATTCTTTGAGGGTAGAAATATTCAATTGCCTTTTTTGCAGTCCCCCCCCCAATTTAATATGGATTCAGTAATATCACCTAATATACATTCCAAGACTCAAAAATGTTTTATAGCTGTTTGAGATCCAAGATCCACTCAAGATCTATCCATTGCATTCTGCTGTCAGATCTTTTTTCTCCTTTAATCCAGAATACTCTTCACTTTCTTTATTTTGTCTAGAGTCTAGGTCCAATTATACAGAATGCCTCATGGTTGTCATTTGTCAGATTATTTTCTCATGATTAGATTCAGTTTAAACATTTTGGGCAAAAACATTATGTAGGTAATGTTTTGTCCTTCTCATTGCATTATAAATGGAGGCACATAATTCCAGTTTATTCCATTCCTGATGACTCTGCATTTGGTCTCTCTATTGAAAGCTTTATTTTTCCTTTGTAGTTAATAAGTGGATTCATTTGCAGGTCATATTTCGAAATCCAGTGAGTATCCTCTTCCTTAACAACTATTAATCTGATGATTTTAATATCTAATTAACAATCATTTCCTGATTATTACATTTGAGATAGCAAAAAGATATTCTTCTATTGTTCGAGAACAAAAATGTCTGACAAAATCTAAACGCTTCTTTTAGAAACTCTAATAACAAAAATGCATTGTCTTTTCTGGAAAAAAATGGGAAACTGGCACCCAGGGTTTTAAACCCAGGACTGAGAATTGGTTAGATAGGCAAAGAAAAGGCTGTAGATTAAAAGCCATACCAAGGAGTCTTTTTCTTCTAAGAGCTGTCTGCACATGAGTGCAAGAATAGTAGCCATTTCCTGCTAAACTGAAGCTGCGCTCATGAGCAGTTGTGAATCCTTTGGTGAATAAAAAAAAAATAAAGGTATAGAACAGGAGTCGGCAAACTATGGCTCATGGGCAAGTCCAGCCTGCAACCTACTTTTGTAAATAAAGCTTTATTGGAATAAAGCCTGTTCATTTGTTTACATTGTCTATGGATGCTTTCCCTGTAACACCACATCTGAGTTGTTTTGATAGAGACTGAATGTCCCACAAAGCCTAAAATATCTACAATCTGGTCCTTTAAGAAAAAGTCTGTGGACCCCTGGTAAATTGTGTCTACAAATGTGTGTTCAGTAAGATGTGATTTTTTTCCCCCAGGCTTATAAAGAAGGGCTCCAAGCAAGTGAAGAATGATGTGCCCAATTAAGATAAAGCTCTTTAGATGAGAAGTAATAAAGTCTGTTGCCTACCACTGGCTCTGGAGCTGGCCTGCCTGAGTTCAAATCTCTATCACATGTTAGGGGTGTGACCTTAGGAAAGATCTTTAACTTCTCTGTGCATTATGTTCTTTGTATAATAATAATAAGAATAATGATGATGATCTAATACAATAATAATATAATGATAATAAAGATAATAATTATACTTACCTCAGGACTGGTGTGAGGATTAAGCTAATGCATATAAACCTCTTGGACTAGAATCTGGTACATAATAGAGTTCATTAACAACTATCATTATATGTTAAGCAATTCTGACATAATTTTGTATTTCCTAAAGCATTTAAGACAATAAAATAGAGAAATATAATATTGAATTAGTATGCTAATAATCAAAAAAAGTGGAACCTGACTGATAATGGCCCAGGTGTAAGGAGAAATTGTGATATATTTTGAAGGCCATAGCCTGAGATCTGTCTGGTTTTGGATAGGTAAAAGGACAACCATGAAGTGTTACTTAAACTCTGAAGCAGAAGGAAAACAACAAATTCCATAATTGAATATTTATTCATATTGCTATGGTGAAGTGCAAGTCTAATTTTAAGTAATTTTTTTTCTAAGAATTATCATTTGGTAATTTAAATAGTATCTGATACTTGTTTGAAATCACTGGATGAGCCCAGGTTTCTGCGTGTAAAGCTACATCTATGAAATTTAAGTATAAATATAGAAATTTAAATCAATTAATTATTTGTGGGCATTACTGGCTTTAAAAAAATTCCACATGATTTAGTACAATAGAAGGAAATATCAATCTACTGTTGTTTTTTAGCCATTCATTCATTCAACAAAAACATATCGAACACCTAAAATGTGCTACACTCTATACATTAGAGGATTCTGTTAGGCTGATATACTTCTGTGTGCATGTGAATTTATGTGAATATAAAATGTTTTCTAAAAAGCTAAGAGTACTTTATATCTGTATTACATCAGTTAATTTCAAAACTATGCTCTACTGTGGGGAGAGAATACATGGCTTTTACTTCCATTTTAAAATTTCAAAAATGAAAAATAACACCTTGTTCCTTCTGGTTGTCAAATCATGCTCACAGCTATGAATACAGGTACCCAGTTCTGAGATAGACAGTGTAGGTATCAACCCTGTCAAACTGATAAGGTAGGAGCTTCCCTGGTGGCGCAGCGGTTAAGAATCTGCCTGCCAACGCAAGGGACACGGGTCCGAGCCCTGGCCAGGGAAGATTCCACATGCCGCGGAGCAGCTAAGCCCATGCGCCACAACTACTGAGCCTGCGCTCAAGAGCCCACGAACCACAACTACTGAAGCCCACGTACCTAGAGCCCGTGCTCCGCAACAAGAGAAGCCACCGCAATGAGAAGTCTGCGCACCACAACAAAGAGTAGCCCCCGCTCACCGCAACTAGAGAAAGCCCGCGCACAGCAATGACGACCCCACACAGCCAAAAATAAAAACAAACAAATTAATTAATTTAAAAAATTGATAAGGTAGCCAAGGCTCTGAAGGATTAGGGGATTTACTAGAGGCTGTGGAACTGTTTAGTGAGACCCAGAATCCACAGTTGGGTGGCCACCATTGTCCACTTTTTAAATTAAATTCATGTGGAAGAAATATTCAAAATCTGCTTGTTTTTTAGAACCTCATCATCTTACAGGACCTCTCCCTCTAAGGTCTGTCACACCTGAATCAGTTTTAGAGTCAGGAATAAATGCAGATCTACTTACTCTCAAACACTGTACTTTCCACAGCTTTTATAAATATTTTATCAAGGAAAAAATATTTTTATTTCTGAGTCTGAACAGCTAAGACTGTACACACAGACCATAAACACAATTAACCATAAATCAGCTCTAAAAAATTTTAATCATATAGAAAATTCACAGGTACCCAGAAAAAATTCATGTCAGGGAGACTTTTACACTGAAAGAGTTTGGTAAAAACAACATTTGCACTGAGGGACAAAAGGCCTCTGTGTGCACATAATAAAGAGTGGAGCTACCACCTACTTTATATTTTCCTATTCATTGTTTTCCTAAGTAATATGAATGTGGAGCCTACTGTTTACCTAGAAACTCTTCAGTGAAGCCTGAAATATGAAAATGCTGGACATAATAAATGCAGCTAATACTTGTTCTGGGTAGCTGGACATTTAAGTGGCTGTGTGTGACTACAAAGAAGGAGATTGTTGTTTTCCCATTTGGTGTTTCCTCATCCCCCCTACCACTACCTACAACACTGGCTCCACAGGAAATTAAGGTCCTGAGGTATGCTGGAGTAAGCCATTTATTATTGAACATTTTCAATAAAGTGGATCAGAGAGAGTAGAATAAAATCCTTGAGGGCAAATATTTCCCCTTTTCTTGTTGCACTTTGTTGTACCTACTTTATTTAAAATAGCAACTGGAGTCCCAATAACACAATGGAATTCAATGTATGATGTAATCCATCTAGGAATATACGAACTTCTCTGCATCAGCTGAAGAGTTGGTCCACCCACTGCCCACATTTTGAGACAAAGAGGGAAATGCCAGCTACTCAGCAAACCTAAAATTTCTGGTTGGGTTATAACCCAGTTCTCCCATCCTATGCAATAATTGCAACAAAGTTCAAAAGAATAATCTGAAATAGGCAACTAAGAAAGTTTTGTATTTTTAGATGACTAAAGAGAGAGAGAAAGAAACTATTTCCAGGTTCAGTTTCTTTCAAAACATTTCAAAGATTTTATCTGTCTCTCAAAATCACTTTCAAGGCCTGTCTTAGCTTGGGTTCGTTAGACACAGTTACTAAAATGGAGAGTTGCATCTGGAAAGTTTACTGGGTAGTGCTCTTAGGAAACATACCTGTAAGGAAGTGAAGCAGAGGGAAAAGATGAATTGCAGTTGGTTGCAAACGAGACCTCAGCCAGTTTTAGCAGGAGGTCTAAGCTGGGGTGGACCAGTTTGAGGGGAGGAGGCCAGGCCATTGTTTTCCCACATTAGCCAGTCATTAGTCATGGGCTGCTCCCTCAAAGAGACACAACCTTGGGGCAGGCTGAGGTCTCCAAAGCTGAGGGCAAGATCCCTGGAAGGAACATGGGTGAGCCTATTGTCAGCAGCTAGGGATGAGTGCATCAAGCCTGAGGAGTGGGTTCTGGTTAAGGGCTATTGCATCCATTACAAGGCCCTACATGATGTGATCCTTCATATGACAGAACTCATCTCCTCTTTAGCCACACTGGCCTCCTTACTAGTTGCTGAAACTGCCAGACATGCTCTCCTCTCAGGGCCTTTGCTCTTCTTTTTCCTCTATCTGGAACATGCCTCAGGTGATCAACTGTCTGGTTCGACTAGGCTGGGACTGCCCTGGTTTCAGCACCAGGATGCATCCTGGGAAAATGTTAGTCTCAGACAAGTCAGGATGGTTGGTCACCTATACCTCCTCCAGGTACCCACATCCTTCACTCATCTTTTCTGAACATCCTACTTATAATCGTACCCTCTAAACCTCACATACATATTCCTAATTCCCTTTCCCTACTTTTATTTTTTTCTGTATCACTTAATACCTTCTAATATACTATATCACTTGTTTTATTTAGTTTAGGAATATAAACTCCTTGAGGACAGTTTCTGGCATATAATAGTCACTTGAAAAGTATGCGTTGAATGGATGAAATAAATATTTCTGATATTTTATAGAAAATAAATAGTTCCTGGTTGTATAAAATGTATGCTGTCCTTTAACGATCAGTGAAAAATTTCAGATGGTAATCATTTATCATTGTTAATTATTTGGCAAGTATGCTGCTGAAAGGTCAAACTGATCACAGAATCATTTCTTTGGTAAGCAAAAGGAGAAGGGATTTAAAATTAAATCATTCTACTTAGTGGCTGATGGTAATGACATGTTATTTTTAAATTATGTGAAGTAATTTAACAGACTATTTATTTAGAATTTGCAACTTGAAAAAATAGACTGGAAAAAATGGGGCAATCTAACTGACTGGCAGCATTGCCCACTGTGAAATTAACACATGGTAGCAGCCATTTCCTAAACACATCTTTATAGGCAAATGTTTAAACTGGAGCACAGGATAGCTATGAGACTGAAATTCCAAACATTAGATTTTGCTTTATCTTCAGTGATCCACATTTTCTTCAATAAGAAGCGCAGAGGAAAAAAAGAACAGGTATCTTTTGGAGAGATAAATAGTGATTTGCACTTGAAAGAAAAATTTTTAGAAAATGTAAGATATTAAGATATACTCAAACGCACATTTCCATTTCCATGAAATGTAATAAATACTTTGACTCCTATTCCAAAGAACTTGGCCCAAACTATAGTTCCTTCTGCACCACAAAGAGTGAAATATGATGAGAAATATTAAGTGGTTTCACACAGTATTTTAAATGAACATTTTTTATTTTTAATTTTTTTAATTTATTTATTTTTGGCTGCGTTGGGTCTTTGTTGCTGCGCCCGGGCTTTCTCTAGCTGCGGTGAGTGGGGGCTACTCTTTGTTGCGGTGTGCGGGCTTCTCATTGCGGTGACTTCTCTTGCTTTGGAGCACGGGCTCCAGGGGCGCAGGCTTCGGCAGTTGTGGTTTGTGGGCTCTAGAGCGCAGGCTCAGTAGTTGTAGTTGCTCCCCAGCATGTGGGATCTTCCCAGACCAGAGATAGAACCCGTGTCCCCTGCATTGGCAGGCGGACTCCCAACCACTGCGCCACCAGGGAAGTCCTGAATGAACTTTTTTGCTTTTGGTTTTAGTAGAGAATTAAGATCCTTCCAAACTAGTTTACCAGCTGATCTTTAATACAGACATAATTATTCTCAAGCTGTGAAGAATTTTTAGAACCAAAAATGTGGAAAATTCTCCTTTAATTTTATTTCTTTAATATTTTATCCTGAGACGATGTAATAAATGAAACCTAACTGAACATATTGTATCATGATAGGAATTATGCATTTAGCTTCCCATGATTTATACATGGATTCATACATAATACTGTAGAACTAAAATAGATCCTGTATCTTTGTCTGTTTATAGAACAATAGAAGGAGCTAATTAACCTAAGTAATTTACCTGAAAAAAACTATTGTTGGGACTTCCCTGGCGGTCCAGCGGTTGAGACTCCACGTTTCCAATGCAGGGGGCATGGGTTCGATCCCTGGTTAGGGAACCTGGGATCCCGCAAGCTGCACAAAAAAACATACATGGCCTGAAAGCTCATTTTGCTAATCAAAGTTTTGTCTCCTAATGATGAAAAGGTAGTGAGTTCATACAATGTTTACTGTACCTTTGTTAAAATTCTACTAA
The DNA here is from genome assembly GCF_003676395.1 of Aethalodelphis obliquidens. NCBI lineage: Eukaryota > Metazoa > Chordata > Mammalia > Artiodactyla > Delphinidae > Aethalodelphis > Aethalodelphis obliquidens. The sequence goes on along the minus strand of NW_020837946.1, from coordinate 53,559,602 downwards.
AGATGAAGCATTTTACTTTGTTTCACTAATAAGTTTGCATTTGTAAAGTTATAAGTTCAACTCTAACACAGACTCAAGGAATATATAAAGATTTGTTAAAATATTAAATGAAATTGGTTAAGTACTGTCATGGATTGAATTGTGTCCTTATGAGAAGAGGAAATCTGGACATACAGAAAGACACCAGGGGTACGTGAGTCAGAGGAAACACCATGTGAGGACACAGTAAAGATGGCCATTTACAAGCCAGGGAGAGAAGCCTCAGAAGTCAACTCTGCCAACATCTTGACCTTAGACTTCCAGCCTCCAGAACTGTGAGAAAATACATTTCTGTTATATAAGCCACCTAGTCTGCAGTACTTTGTAATGGCAGCCCTAGCAAATTAATTCAGTGTACTTTCAAAGCATGGTAGTTGTTAACCCTGATTGTAACAGCTAAGTCCCTTTCCGTTTAGTCCCTGATTACATGCAGTTTAAACTTTTTGTTTGTTTGTTTTGTGGATCCTGGCGTGGGGGCTGCATGAATTTTGTTTGCCCATCACCCTCACCGAGCATCCCTGTTTCCTTCCTCTCATCCATTCTTCCCTCCTTTTTTGTCTTGCCCTTTGTTTCACACCAGTGCTTCTCCTTCCAGTGCTTTAGAAATGCCCTACATGCTGCAACCAGATGTCTGCATTATGAAAGGAGGAAATGTCAAGTTTTATTTTAAATGGAACGCAGAGAGAGGCCGAAAGGCTAGGGGAAATAGATGGTACCACAGCTCTTGAAAAGAATTGGGATGGCATTCTTCATCATCTTATAAACAAACTTCTTGATATTTGCATAGATTTCTAATTAAATTACCTTTTTTATAACCACTTAATGATTTTACATTTCACTATCTTCATAAGCATTTCCGTCTCTTATTTTCTTCTCTTTGAAGAAAAAAAAATCAGTTTTTTTCACACCTCATTTTTACTATGAATCTTTCTAGACACATTTCTGACCATTTTCCCCCATTAGCAACCATGACAACTAGCAGACACTCAATAAATGCCTGATAAATTAATATATAAGTATCAGAATGCATACTGACATTCTCCACCATCTGCACTGCTGTGTCCCTGCTCTGAGCCTCATCCTCTGTCTCCTGGCTCATGGTGGAGGCTCTTAGCTGGTCTCCCTGCCCCTCTTATTCCTGGTGGCCTATTCTCAACACAGCAGCCAGTGACTTAGAATATAAAGTAAATGTGTCACTACCCCACTGAAAGCCCGGTCACGATTTTCCATTTCACTCAGAGTAACACATCAAGATCTTAAAATGGCCTGCAAGGCCCTACCTAATCCCCCTTCCCCTCTATCCTCACCTACTCCACTCCACACTAGCCCCTGCTGTTCCTCAAATAACTCTAGTAAATCCCCATTTTAGGGCCTTTGTACTAGCTGTTTTCTTTTTGTGAAATACCCCTACTATGGGCTGAACTGTGTCTCCCCCAAATTCATTTGTTGAAATCCTAACCCCTAATACCTCAGAATGTGACTGTTTGGAGATAGGACCTTTAAAGAGGTGATTAAGTTAAAAATGAGGCAAATAAGGTGGACCCTAATCCACCTTATAAGAGGAAATTTGAACACAGACATGCAGAGTGGGAAGGCTGTGTGAAAACACGGGGAGAAGATGGCCATCTATAAGCTGAGGTGAGAGGCTCAGAAAAAAACAACCCTGCTGACACTTTGATCTTGGACTTCTAACCTCCTGAATTGTGAGAAAATAATAAATTTCTGTTAAGTGACCCATTCTGTGGTACTTCATTACGGCACCGCGAGCAAACTATACAATCCCTGAAACTCCCTTTCTTACTTTCTTCAAGTGTTTTGTTTTGTTTTTTTGTAATGTTACATTTTCAATAAGCCCTACCCTGATTACTTAATTTTTTAAAAGCAGTATAGCAGTTTTATTTTTAGTATCTTAAAAATTGAAATATAGTTGATATTCAGTATTTAGTTTCAGATATACTACATAATGATTTGACATTTGCATACGTTATGAAATGATCACTGTAGTAAGGCTAGTAACCAACTGTCCCCATACTAAGTTATCACGATATTACTGACCATACACATTTCTTATGTTGTGTATTACATCCCCATGACTTATTATGTAATTGGAGGTTTGTATACCTTAATCCCCTTCACCTACTTCGCCCACCCCCCTATTCCCCCACCTTCTGGCAACCACCCATTTTTCTCTGTATCTATGAGTCTGTTTTCATTTTGTTTTGTTTGTTTGTATAGATTCCACTGTAAGTGAGATCATACAGTATTTGTCTTTCTCTGTCTGACTTATATCCCTTAATATCCTCTAGATCCATCTGAATTGTCACAAATAGAAAATTTCATTTTTTATGGCTAATATTCCTGCATGCGTGCGTGTGTGTGTGTGTGTGTGTGTGTGTGTGTGTGTGTGTGTGTCACATCTTCTTTATCCATTCATCTATGGATGGACACTTAGGTTGCTTCCCTACCTTGGCTATTGTAAATAATGCTGCATATATGCACAGGTGTGCATATATCTTTTTGAATTAGTATTTTGGGGTTTTGGGGGGTAAATATCCAGAAGTAAAATTGCTGGATCATATGGCAGTTTTATTTTTAATGTTTTGGGGAACCTCCATACTGTTTTCCATAGTGGATGCACCAACTTACTATCCCACCAATAGTGCACGAGGGTACCCTTTTCTCCACATCCTTGCCAACACTTATTTCCTGTCTTTTTTTTTTTTTTTTGCGGTACGCGGGCCTCTCACTGTTGTGGCCTCTCCTGTTGCGGAGCACAGGCTCTGGACGCGCAGGCTCAGCGGCCATGGCTCACAGGCCTAGCCGCTCCGCGGCATGCGGGATCTTCCCGGACCGGGGCACGAACCCGTGTCTCCTGCATCGGCAGGCGGACTCTCTACCACTGCGCCACCAGGGAAGCCCTCTGCCCATTTTTTAATCGTGATCATAACCTCGCTTTGTCCCCCCTCCATTCTCAACCTCCCAACTCCACTCACGATCCCCTTTACTCCTCTCTACCATTTTTTTTGTTGTTTGCTTTAATAGCATTAATCACCTTCCAACACACTCTAAAATTATTCATTTACTATGTTTATTTTTTATTGACTATCTCCCCTGCTAAAATTTAAGCTCCACAACAACAGTGATCTTTGCTTTTTGTGGTCATTCCCTGATTTATCCCCTGTGCCAAACACTTGGAATAGTGTTTGGCTCCTAGTAGCTGCTCAATAAATATTTGTTGAATATTGAATGAGTAAATGAAACAGGATGTTTGACTTTTGCTCATAGCTGACAGTATATTTTCTTTGATAATGTATGTTCTCAAATTAATTTAATGTATTTCAAAATATATCTCCTATCATATAAGAATGTCTGTATTGTTTAATCCAGAAATTGGAAAAAATTCAAAGGTCTATGCTAGCATTTATTGAGTATTTACAAAGTATCACTACACATGGATTATCTCATTTAATTTTCATAAAAACCCCATGAGATAGATGCTATTTAAATGACCCCCATTTTACAGATTAGAAAACAGAATGATAAAGAGATTAAATAACTTGTTCAAGGTTCTTGTGCTAGGAATGATGTAATAGAATGTGAACCCAGGCAGTCTGACCCCAAAGCCTGTGCTCATAACTGCTATCTTGCACTGCCTTTTAGAGGAATATTGATTTCCAATTCAATGTGTTACAGCCCCATACACTACTGCCCTCTAATCTCAACTTTTTTAAGATTCCCAAAGTTACAGTAGGAAGTATATCTACATATATATTCATATATTGTTTATACAAATAAATAATGGGAGAATAATTAATGTCTCATTTCAAAATTTCTTTGATTTAGTCTTAAATTTCCCCCTTAAGTGGACTTTTTCACTCTTTATTACTTTTCTCCCCCCACAAACACAGTCATGCCTAAAAGCATTATCACACTCTTTAATGTTTCCATTTTATACTGTGGGGTCCAGTTGTAGCTAAAAAACAAACAAACCTTCCTAACTATTAGAAAAGAATTTTCATATGACTAAATTTTAGATTGACAGTATTCAACAAGGTAGGTAAAAATATCAATCATCTAATCAGATAAAGTCACAATGCAATGATATATATTATCTTGAGACTATGACCCTTGGCTAACTTTGATCTTCAAGTTCACAGGATTAAGGCTACTTACTTCCTCTTCTGCACACAGACTGTACTTCAGGTATCAGCAGTATCAAGTGAATAGTGACATTCTGAGTTACAATTGCTGAACTTTACTGTGCAGGCTTACCTGAGGTGTGGGTAATTAACCAAAAATTAGACTAGCCCAGAAGCTCATCAGTTCTCTATAAAAATTAGCACTTTGCTTAAAAGCCAATCTTTGCCTCCTATACATTTAAAAAGAATGGACCAGTGACCCCTCAGCATCTTGGAGTTCCGCTTTAGCTGGACCATCAGTGGTGCACATCATTCTGAGTCCACTGTGGATGGGCTCCCTCATTCATTCCCTGCAACATTTACTTGTAAATCTTTCCTAGTCTAGTTAAATCCTCTGAAGTACAATACCCTCTCCTTGTTTCAAAAAATAAAATTGCTTCTATTTTACAGAGAAAAGATAGGATTTTCAGGGGGGAAAAATCCCCAATTTCCTGCCCTTCCAAGTCAAGTTTATCTGTGACCCTACCCACTTTCAATCATTGCCTATTTCCCAGCCAACTCCAGAATTGCACCTCTTTCTCCTGTATTTCTTAAATCTCTGTTTTCTTCGCCTGTTTATCCCTCACCCCCTGAGCTCCTAGTTTATAAGTCCATAGACATATCAGTTCTCATCTTACATCACTCCCATCTCTTGGATCATTCTTAGGTCTCCTTGGTTGGTGTCTTCTTCTTTTCCTGCCTTCAATATTCTGTGTTTTAAACCTACTCTTCTTTCTGTGCATGTTCCTCAGAAAGAAGCTCATCCATTTAATAACTTTAAACACGGTACCTCTACTATATGCTTAGGATTTCCAGATTAATATCTCTAGCCCAAAACCTCTCCTCTGCACTCAACATGCATACATCCAATTGTCAACTTGTCATTCTCTTGAATGTCTCACTTAACATGTCCAAAACATATTTTCTCCTAATCCTGCTTGTCTCCTATTTCTGTAGCTCAGAGCAGGGTAATGTCATCTACCTAGATGTTTAAGCCAGAAAACTGGAAGTTATCCTCCCTCTCTCTGTCTACACCCATACCATCTCGTCTAGTAGCAAGCCTGGGATATTATCTCTAAAATAAATCCCACACAATCCACTCTCCATTCTCACTTTCATCTCCTAGTTCCAGGCCGCATTCATTCTCTTGGGAGGAAAGGCTCTATGCTTCTATTCTCGTTCCTGTGTCGTATTTCAGGCCCTCGTCACTTTTTCCTTGGACCACTGCCATAGCCTCTTGCCTTCTTTCACTCTAATCCCTTCTCTACATTGCTGCCAGTTAGATCTTTTTTAACATGTGAGATACAGATCATTAGCATTGTATACAAGGCCTTTCATGATCTGGTGTTTCTCTGTGTCTCCAAACTTATTTCCCTGCCACATTCCCTATCAGCAGTCAGACATACTACATACTTTCCCTGCTTCTATGCTTTTTCTGTGCTGCTCTCAAAACAGTCATCCATTATTTATCTGCCTTACACCTACTTGCCCCCAAAGAGACTCAGTTAAGATTTTGTCCCTTCTAGAAAATTTCCCTTGATGTCTCACAATTCAAGAAATGTGACCCTTAAGTTCCCTAACTTCTGTCATGGCACTTATCAGAGAATGTTCTCTCTCTCATACTAGACTGAGCAATTTGAGAGCAGAGACTCAAATTGTGTATGGCTGGCACAGAGTCAGTGCTCACTGAATGGTCACTGAATAAATTTACAGATGGACAATACAGTTTTGAATAAATTAGGGAAGTACAGATATCTGGGCACAAAATAACAAGGCAACAAAACTATTAACTCTGGAGAGAGCTGTGGGCTGAAGGGTTGAGTAAAGGAAGAATTTCAATTTTTTTCTTTATGTGTTTAATTGAAAAAAAATAACTGACCTGTTGTAGGGGAGTTATGAGATGAAGAGAGAATGTCACAAGTGCTATCAGAACTGGGCTCTCATCCCACACTAGAGTCCTAACTAATTGAATAATCCCGGATAAACCACTTAACTGATTTGGGCCTCTACTTCTCCATCTGTAAAATCAGAGGATTGGCTAAATGAGGTGTTATTTTAAGAATATCTTTCCGAGATCTAAAATTCGATTTTACAAATGGAACAAATGAAGTACTTTATAATGGAACCCTGAGTTCCCGTCTTCTGTTTTAAGGCAATTTTTATATACTCTTTGGATGTTAAAAAGCTATCCCACAATTCCCCAGAACCAGAGTCCCAAATTCTCTGTCTGCAAGATATCAAAGAAAGTGTTCATTTGCTCTCTTGGCATGTCTGACTTCTGGTGGGGGGAAGTCTGAATCTCTACATGTTTCTTTTTAGCTGCATTGTCCAAACCAGTGTTCTAGGAGACTGAAATAGGTCATCTCAGTAGAGGTCAAGTAAGTTTGGGAAATTGCTGCCTCCTAAAGCCCTTTTTGAGGTGCACAATCTATCTTGGTCTATTGAAGGCTCAGAGAAGCCCTGCAATGTAGAAATGTGCTTAGCATTTCCTTAAACGACATAAGCATGGAACACTTTGTTCATGGCACATGTGCTCGTATCCTGTGGCAATTTGTTCTGATGGAACCAACCTGGGAAACTGACTTAGAGCCACCTTTCTACTGCTTATTTTTGTGTTTTTGTTCATAAAGCCCCTATGACTTTATAAGCATAGGACTAAGCATATACGGTGTGCATAAACATGCTGACTTAAGCAGCTTGACTTAAGCTATAACTATTTCGTGGCTCGATAAGTGCCCTTGACGATTCCTTTCCAATCTGATCGTTATCCCCACATAATCCATTTTTCTGTTTTGGGCTGCCACAATGTAAAAGTTAATTTCTATGGAATTTCTTAAAGGTAGCTACACAGCACTTTATAAGACTTCCATTTTACTTTCTTGCTACTGATTAGAGTGGCTATAAGTTTTTCTTTATAACATTTTAAAACACATTTGATTTTTTTAAATAGTTCTTTATTGGAGTATAATTGCTTCACAGTACTGTGTTAGTTTCTGTTGCACAACAAAGCGAATCAGCCATATGCATACCTACATCCCCATATCCCCTCCCTCTTGAGCCTCCCTCCCATCCTCCCTATCCCACCCCTCTAGGTCATCGCAAAGCACCGAGCTGATCTCCCTGTGCTATGCTGCTGCTTCCCACAAGCTAAGTATTTTATGGATATATAGTTATACATTTCCAAGCTAATCCAGTTGGCACTTAAGCTTTTCTAAAAAATACATGATCTTAGAAATTGCTTGAATTTCTTGTCTTATCATACTTGAACCACATCTTATTGGTACTTAAAGCACTTAAAGTACAGAATATATTCTTTCCATATCTCTTTGCACATAATAGATGCTATTCTGAGAAGTCCAATGAACTCTGAGTATGGTATGTCACCCTGCTGTCAGCAGTACAAACTGAAAATCTTTTAAAATGTCTCTCTCATGTTTTATTATTCAACCAACAGCCTTTCACTTCTTTTCTAAGCAGATCTACTAATGCTTCATCAACTTAAGATCAGAGTTGAGTCCCCAAGCTGAAAAGTTACAAAGCTTCAATTATTTGTTCTACTTTATACGGATTTATTTTTAAAGCAGGCGGGGAAGAGTTTTTTGATGGTCTGTGCTGCTGGACCTCACATGCTCAGCATGACTGCAAACAGCTGCAACCAAAGTTAGCGAGAGTCTAACGGGCTCTGACCTGACTGCTGAACACCATCAATAACCTGAAGCAAACGCTGGGGGCTCTGGCCAAAGGAGCTGACAGCTGTCTCCTTAGGAGCATTTCAGAACAATTTCAGAGAGCTTGATTGTAACCTCTTTTTAAAATCCTCCAGTTTCAAATTTTGGGAGACAGAGTCGTTGAATACGGCTAACATGAATAATGTCATAATAGCTCCATTTAGAACTCAAATGAAACAATACATTTGAAGGAGCTGTGAAATAAATACTGTTTAGAGAGGAAGCAACGTATCTTTATTAGTAGTATTGATTTTGAATAACAGATTCAGCTCTAAAAATGATACCATAGTTATAAGACATATGGGTAAAATAGACTGACCTAAGTAAAAAAGGAAAGTCATAAGTATTTTAACATATTATTTGTAGTTAGGTCATTTTATAGGTATGATAATTAAAATAGAGTATTAGCCTAAGAATAGATAAATGGAATAGAATAAATAAAACAGAAATTAATGGTATAAGAATTTAATATCAGATACCAGCAGCAGCACAAATAAAAATGGGATGAGAAAGAAATTGAATAAATAGTATCATGCTAACCAGATAGCCATCTTGTACTATATACTAGTGTTTCTAGTAAGGATGAGTATATTAAAACTAGGGAGTTTTTAGAGCTAAATAAATTAATTAATTAATGCCAACATAAACATTCAATAATGGGGAATTGCTTATATAAACTGTGACACATTTATGAGATGAAATTGTAAACAGCCATTAAAAATTATGATTACTGTCTTAATCTGTTCAGGCTGCTATAACAGAATACCATGGATCGGATGGTTTATAAACAACAGATATTTATTTCTCACAATTCCAGATGCTGTCAAGATCAGTGATGAAGGAGGTGAGGGAGCTCTCTGGGGTCCCTTTTATAACGACACTAATCCCATTCATGAGAGTTCCTCATGACGTAATCACCTGTCAAAGGCCCCTCCTTTTAATACCATCACATTGGGGTTAGGATTTTAGCAAATGAATTGTAGGGACACAACCACTCAGTCTATAGCAGTTACAAACAATATTTGGCAACAAAAAAATGTATCATATAGTGTTAAATGAAAAGGGTGGATTACAGCAAAATCCATGCAACTATATTACTTAAGTACAATGTGTGTGAAGAAACTCCTAAATAACAGTGGGTTAAAGTAGATAGAAGTTTATTTCTCTGTTAAATGAAAGTCCATTTGGCTGTCCAAGGCTGGTATAGTATAATATATAATATTATAGTATATAATAACACGCAGATACTACTTTTGTTGTTCCGCTATGCATGGACTCAACCTCAAAGCTGAAGATGGAAATATCAGGCAGTAGGATGAAGAAAGAGATAAAAGGAAAAAAGGTAAAGGGCACTCATGCTGTTTCTGAGGCATGTTTATGATTCCCAGAAGTTGCTACATGACTCTTCCACCTGCTTAGATCCCTCTGGCCTGAACTCAGCCAAGTGGCCCTTCCTCACTGCAAGGATAGCTGGGAAACGTAGTCTTCAATCTGGATGGCCATGTGTGTACCCAAAAAGTCAGGGGCTCTATCACCACAGAAGAAGGGAGAAGAGATTTTTGAGGTCAACCAAAAGTCTCCGTTTTAATACCATCTTATAACAATATAAAAAAGCAAAGAGGGAAAAGAATGAAAGGAAATAAACCAATGGGAGAGAATATGTCGCTGGAAAAAAAGACACCCAATTCCTACTTTTGTTTTTTTTTGTTTGTTGATTTTAAAGTCCCTTCCCTGGTCGTGCCACCAAGAGGAATTCCTTTTTCCTGGATTCTTCTCTTCACATTGTCCTTACCTTCCCTAGGTCCTGTCTTCTGGGTTTCCCTCCCCAAATACTCAAATCCTATATGCCTTCTCCTCTCTTTTATTTGGCAGAGCAGTTAAGCTCTGCCTCAATTTTAGTCTTCAGTATGTATATAGGAGTTGAAGAACAAAACAAGCTACAGGGTAAGGGCATCCACTCTTCACAAGGCAATGGTATTTTGTTATTTCAGTTTACAGGCAGTATTTTCCCTAAAAGGAAGCTGTAGCAAGTCACAGGGATAGTATTACACCAATTAATCACTGTGCCCAGCTTACCTATAAATTCTGTTTGAGGAAAAGCTGCCCTACTCCTAACCTGGAGCTGAGGCAGCAGTTTACAGGTCTTTGACCTCATTTCCTCCAAGTCACAGCTAGTTGGACCAGAGATAAGCATCTGATCTAAGAACAGCCTGGAAAGAATAGTACAGTCTAAAAAGGTGATAATAGATATGAACTGGGCCAGTTAGAGAACACATTCTAAAGGCAAGTAGAAAGCTCTGAGTAAGTAAGTGCTATGAGGCCCAATAAAGATGCATCAATAGAGAGAGGGGAATTGGCTGGTCATAGTATTTCCTTGTGGACATTCTTTCCCAGCATTTCTTAGGAAATCTGTGTGTTTTTTTAATGCTGAATCCCTAGCAAAAATCAGTTGAGAAACTGAGAACACAGGGACAAGTATTACAATTCTCCTGTGAAGAATTAAAGCTGAAAAATCAACCTGGAGACATCACTGGATACATGGAAGCCACTGATGTAAAGCTGAACAGGAAGGAACAGGAAATGCTGACATGTGGAGTCAAAAGTTACGGTTATCATTTCTGGGAACAGGACAGGAACATGTAGAAGTACAGTGGTTACAATCCAACCAGTCACTCCTGCTTGTAGCTGTGGCTAAGTTATAAGTGTATTTCTGTGGCTCCATCTCTTGTTAATGAGTTATTCTTGCAAATTAAAAGAAATTAAGAAGTTTATATGCATATACATTTAATACAAATTCTGTGAGAAGTGTTCCAAGAAATAAGTTTTGGAAGCAAAATGAGTCCTTAAATTGGCAATTTTCATGCATAATCCTATGAAGTGTTATGAACCTTGCTAGGAGAGCTGAATGTTAGATGACTTGAATATGACCTAATAATGTTTGCTGGTGTTTTCAGTGTTGAAATATTTACCATAAGCTACAGATCTCTGTAAATACTATAACAGAAAAATACTGAGAGAAAAAGATGTGTTATGTTGTGGAATACTGTTATATGAAATCAGAAAAAGATCCAAGATCTGAATTATCAAAAGCAATATTGATTTCAACAGCTAAACCAAAATCAGGGCAAGCAGACAAAATATTTTCATCCTTAAACAAAGACATGAATTTTATGAAACAAAAGTACCCTAATACCCAACTTGAGGATACTTTTGGACACACACTTTTAGCAAGTTGACCAATATCAATGCAAAATAAATGAAAAATTTCTACGTTGAACAGGCAATTAATTCTAGGCGGATTTTGAAGTTTTACTTTAAGAATAATAATTTTAAATATTAAATATTTGTCATTCTATTTTTTAAATTGCTTTTATTTGACATTTACTTTGTGTTATCTTGCCTTCTTTTAGTGTCTTTTTTATAATCAGGTAGAGAATATTTTTAAATATTTTATATTTTTGCTATATATATTTACATATTTATACTTTATGTATATTTATATTTTATATACTTTTATATATTTTCATGTTAGTATATATTTACATGTTATATATATTTACATATTAGTATATTAGGCCCGTAATAATGGGAACCCCAATTTTTTTTTTTTTTTTTTTTTTTTTTTGCGGTATGCGGGCCCCTCACTGTTGTGGCCTCTCTCGTTGCGGAGAACAGGCTCCGGACGCGCAGGTTCAGCGGCCATGGCTCACGGGCCCAGCCGCTCCGCGGCATGTGAGATCCTCCCAGACCGGGGCACGAACCCGTGTCCCCTGCATTGGCAGGCGGACTTTCAACCACTGCACCACTAGGGAAGCTCTGGGAACCCCAATTTTTAATTATTTTTTATAGAAAAACTTCTGAGAATTCTTGTATAATTCTAGCACAGAAAAATGATTGTCTATTATTATGATCATTTATTATTACCTAACAGCACATAAGTAAAGTGGAATGGAAAACGTAGGTAACCTATGATTTTAGGAATTCCTGAGACTTTCCAGGAACTCTGATTCTGGCTTCTGAATCCTGAAGGTTAATACCTGTTGGGAATTGAGCAATTTGTGGCAAGAGCCACAGAAACAACAGCAGAAGGAAGTGAGCCACCATCAAGGAAGGGTGTGCAGTGCCTGCGGTGCTGATGCAGTCGCCCTTGCCTTATTCCGGGAGCTGCTGTAGGTGCTCTGGTTAGCCAAGCCTCTCTCCTGTCTCCTTGGGGCCCTCCTGTAATGCCACTCTTATTCCCTCAGTGAGAATTCCTGTTCTCTTTGTTGCCACATATTACCTTACCGTAATTTACTGGAGGTAATCTGAGTGTGTCGAAAGACCACAACATGCAAGGACATTTAGAATTATAGGATCAATCAGGGTGTGATTGAAGAAATACTAGAAATATTATTTTCAAGTAAGTATAGTCAATGCACAAGAAGTGATCTTATTTCCCCTCCTGATTGACTAGCGTTCTTTGCATGAAAATACGTATAATTCTAAACTCTGCTATCTGAGAACACTGCTCTACCTCAGAAGTCCAGGTGTGGCCTCAGCTTAGTGTCAGTCTTGTTAAACAGGTTGAGGAATCATGCTGATTATCCAGATAGTACTGTAAAATGTCTACTACACTTAGTAGAATACAAAATTATTTCTTTAGTCTATAGTCATTATCAGAAAGAAAGCCAACACTTCCAAAATAGAACTAAACGTTGAAAAACTGTGCAGATGTATGGAATTCAGGAGGCATTTAACAACTTCACTAAACATGTGTCTTCTATTGTAACTCACTCAGTTGTGTTACTAATTGTGTTATCATTTATCTCTCCATATTCTGGAGTTACCTCTTTACCTTTTTCTGTCCTTTGCTTTTTTGAGTTACAGCCAAAAGAAATTTGTATCATAAGTCAAAGTGCCCCAAAATGAAAATGATGTACAGATTCATTTCCACATCTATTTATAATTAAATATTTTTATTTTGTCAAAAGGGGAATTAACTTCATTTTAAAATCACCTGTGTATCTACTCTCTCAACATGAATCTTTTCTCTTTGGAATATTAGATCTTACATGTCCACATGCTTTAAACATATTTCAATCTCAGACAACTTTGTTTTCTTTTGTGTTTCATTTTAATCAAACATGAATACTGTTCTTCATTGTTGGGCTATTTACTATTGGGATGCAAATCACTTCATACATTATATGTAAGGTTTCAGTGAATTTTTTTTGTAAAGGGTCAGCTAGTAAATATTTTAGCTTTCGCAGGTCAGACAGTTTGTCAAAATTACCTCTACCTTTGCAGCGTGAAAGCAGCCACAGACAGTATATAAATGAGGACTGTGGCTGTATACCAATAAAACTTTTTTATGGACAATTAAATTGAAATTTCATATAATTTTTATGTGTGACAAAATATTATTTTTCTGTTGAATTTTTTCAAGCATTAAAAAATGTAAAGGACACCTTTGTGGGTCATACAGAAACAAATGGTGGGCTGGATTTGCCCTGCGGGCCACAGTTTGACAGCCCATGTACTATATACTAGATTCGTACATAGTATAAATATTTTCAGTATGATGTTTCTATTCACTTCTATTGGTAAAGAATGAACATTACGGTGTTAGTAGTACAGAAATCCAGTTGTTTTTTTTTTTTTTTTGTGGTACGCGGGCCTCTCACTGTTGTGGCCTCTCCCGTTGCGGAGCAGAGGCTCCAGACGTGCAGGCTCAGCGGCCATAGCTCACGGGCCCAGCCGCTCCGCGGCATGTGGGATCTTCCCGGACCGGGGCATGAACCCATGTCCCCTGCATTGGCAGGCGGACTCTCAACCACTGCGCCACCAGGGAAGCCCGGAAATCCAGTTTTAAAGGTAAACCTCTGACAATTTGAATTCACCTATTTATGTATTCCAACACTTTGTATTAGTATGATAGGGAGACAATAACTAGCTTTCATTTGAGTCAAAGTGGTTTAGTTAATCATATATAGAGACAACATTGGATTAATAATGCTTCCCTCTCAACCTCAAAGGAGAATTGGAAGAAGTAATTAGTGATTTGCCATCAAAGAAGTAAAATTGTTATACAAATACTGAATTTAATAAGGCACGTGGACATGGTTTTAATCAAACCCAATTATGAACGTGTAGATTCACACAAAGGAGACTGCAGGGTGATTGCTGAATTTACCAGAGAATACACGCTTGTATCTCTTTGTTCAACATGCTCAATGAGTACATTTAAAATATAATTTGGTTTGCACACAGCTTTCCCACAATTAAAAATATAAAATGAAGAACTGTAAAATGATACAAAAACATCTATAAAATTTTCACCCACCCACTCTCAACCATGCACACTGAAAAGCACAAGTTGAAGCCTAAAAGAATGTTATCATCTGGTTTTTACCTCAAAACCATCAGTGGAACCCTAGAAGGCCTCTAAGTGTCACCTTACAAAGATGCTTCTCCAAGCATCAGAGAAGCCATTTGGTATACATGATGCAGAGTTGACTCTTGAACAATGTAGGGGTTAGGGGCTCAAATTCTCTGCCCAGTTGAAAATCCAAGTACAATTTACAGTCTGCCCTCCTTATCCATGGATTCAATCAACTGTGAATTGTGTGACACTGTAGCACTACTAATGAAAAAAATCCCAATATAAGTGGATACACACAGTGCAAACCCATATTGTTCAAGGCTCAACTGTATATTGAATCTTCGTATTTAGAAAATTCCAAAACGCTAGAAGACAATCTTTTTAGTCTCACTGCTCTTGAATCTTTTTTTTTTCTTACATCTTTATTGGAGTATAATTGCTTTACAATGGTGTGTTAGTTTCTGCTTTATAACAAAGTGAATCAGCTATACATATACATATGTTCCCACATCTCTTCCCTCTTGCGTCTCCCTCCGTCCCACCCTCCCTATCCCACCCCTCTAGGTGGTCACAAAGCACTGAGCTGATCTCCCTGTGCTATGCGGCTGCTTCCCACTAGCTATTTTACATTTGGTAGTGTATATATGTCCATGCCACTCTCTCGCTTTGTCACAGCTTACCCTTCCCCCTCGCCATATCCTCAAGTCCATTCTCTAGTAGGTCTGTGTCTTTATTCCTGTCTTACCCCTAGGTTCTTCATGACATTTTTTTTTCCCTAAATTCCATATATATGTGTTAGCATACGGTATTTGTCTTTCTCTTTCTGACTTACCTCACTCTGTATGACAGACTCTAAGTCCATCCACCTCATTACAAATAGCTCAATTTCGTTTCGTTTTATGGCTGAGTAATATTCCATTGTATATATGTGCCACATCTTCTTTATCCATTCATCTGTCGATGGACACTTAGGTTGCTTCCATGTCCTGGCTATTGTAAATAGAGCTGCAGTGAACATTTTGGTACATGACTCTTTTTGAATTATGGTTTTCTCAGGGTATATGCCCAGTAGTGGGATTGCTGGGTCATATGGTAGTTCTATTTGTAGTTTTTTAAGGAACCTCCATACTGGTCTCCATAGTGGCTGTACCAATTCACATTCCCACCAGCAGTGCAAGAAAAAAAAAAAAAAATGGGGTTCCCATCTCCACACCCTCTCCAGCATTTATTGTTTCTAGATTTTTTGATAATGGCCATTCTGACTGGTGTGAGATGATATCTCATTGTAGTTTTGACTTGCATTTCTCTAATGATTAATGATGTTGAGCATTCTTTCATGTGTTTGTTGGCAGTCTGTATATCTTCTTTGGAGAGATGTCTATTTAGGTCTTCTGCCCATTTTTCGATTGAGTTGTTTGTTTTTTTGATATTGAGCTGCATGAGCTGCTTGTAAATTTTGGAGATTAATCCTTTGTCAGTTGCTTCATTTGCAAATATTTTCTCCCATTCTGAGGGTTGTCTTTTGGTCTTGTTTATGGTTTCCTTTGCTGTGCAAAAGCTTTGAAGTTTCATTAGGTCCCATTTGTTTATTTTTGTTTTTATTTCCATTTCTCTAGGAGGTGGGTCAAAAAGGATCTTGCTGTGATTTATGTCATAGAGTGTTCTGCCTATGTTTTCCTCTATGAGTTTGATAGTTTCTGGCCTTACATTTAGGTCTTCAATCCATTTTGAGCTTATTTTTGTGTATGGTGTTAGGGAGTGATCTAATCTCATACTTCTACATGTACCTGCCCAGTTTTCCCAGCACCACTTATTGAAGAGGCTGTCCTTTCTCCACTGTACATTCCTGCCTCCTTTATCAAAGATAAGGTGACTATATGTGTGTGGGTTTAGAGTCTGTCTTCTTGACCAGGCTTTCCTCTCTTCTGTACTTGGCTTCAGCCATTGTTTAACTCAAAAACCTTTTAAGCATGGTTTGAACTACAAACCAGGGACTGAACTTCAAACCATGGATGATTTGTTCGCTTTACCTCTGGAAATATAAGGTCTGCAGCAGCCTCTAGACACCATATGTGGGTGCTTGCTAAGAATTAGACACTTTCTCAGTGGTGGCAAAATCTCTGCTCCTCTTTTATGATTTTACCATGAGTTGTAAAGTGGAAACTGCTACACATATCAAGTGTGAGTATAAAGCGACTAGTCTGAATATGGGCTGGGCTCCACTTGTTCTTATGTGGTAAAGGAGCCATTAGTTGTGAATTGGTAGTTTTGGAGTCACACCCTGTCACATATCTTAAGGCTTTAATTCTAGTGGAAAAATCTCAAACATCATAAATTTCCTTGCATGCTTCCAATTAGATATTTTGTATTTGCTCTACTGAGTCTAATCATTTCAATTCTCTTCATATCTGGCTTAGCTATGACTAGGATCATGCCAATAAAAAACTGACCTAGTCTCCAGTGGGATATTAATTTACTTTCTAAAGGAAAATTAGATTGTAAAATTCCAGATTTCCAAAGTTTTCCACAGAGCACTTTATTTGACATTAAAGCTTACCTTTATTAAAGTCCTTACTGACAAGTAATTTTACAGATGTGCAGTGTATCACAGGAAAATAAAGTAACTTTCCTATAAGTTGTCAGGGAATCCTAGATTCCTTGAATTTGAATATTTTGCTTATCCTTTTGAGCTGTTCCCCATCTTAAATTTAAAAAATCACTTTAAATTGTTGTTAACTTAGATTTTCCTTAAGGGTTGAGTCAAATCTCTTCAAACATTACAAAATATTTCAAAAACACTGTTAGACATAGAACAAATTTTTTTCCTCTTGAAATTTTTATACTAAATTTATAATTAAATATATTTAAAGAATATCCTCTTAAGTATCGTTTCCTCAACTGGAATTTCACTGTTTTTCTCTTATCTTCTATTTAAAATGATATTTCAGATGGTTTTGGAAAGGTTCACCATTACAACAACTATTTGACAGGACTCACTTTTCATTTTCCAGATGAAGTCAATTCTACACAGTGAGCTTCAGAAACAGACTTAAAAGTCAGTTCTTGTACTCAAAGCTTAGGCCACTGAACCATACAATCCTATAAGGCATATAGAAAATGATGTACATAGTAATATTTCCTTTAAGTAAATATTTTTGTATGTTTCTATAATGCCTATAAGAAGCACTACGTTCTCAATTTTTAATTCGTAAGTTAGCACTAGTATTAATACCCAAATATATCTCAAGATTAAAAAAATGATTAGATACTGAGCCTCTTACTTGATCAAGGACAAGAGAAGATGATACACAGATACCTAACTTTACAAATCCTTAGGGAAGAAAGGAAACTGTTGTTATGTAGAACTGATCAAAGAAACATGGAAATGAACAACATAACCTCGAATATTAATGTTAATCAGAAGACTAACCAACGAAAGTCAGGCAAGAACCAGAATTGCGAGTCCTAATTACAATGTAGTTTTCTAAGAAGTAAACTGAACAGCAACTACTCTATTCATTCTTTCCATCAATAAATAAGGATTTCTTGGACATCCACCATGAGCAAGGCATTGAAAATTCAGAGTCACATGTTGCTCTCTATGAACTCATGATTGAACAAGAGAGCTCATAACCTGTAAGAACAAAGCATCTCCTACCATTTGTAATGAAATACTTCTCATTGCCCAATTCAAAATTCCACAGGATTTATTAACTGTATTAACAAAGGTATATCAATTGTTCATAGAAGTTGCTTTGGGTGTGGTATAAAATGACAACTTTCCAGTCTCAGTGATTAAGGATAAGATGCTTTATTGCATTCAGACGTGCAGGTTACTGCACCTGGGATTAGAAAAGTGTTCAGATATATTGAGGTAAATTCAAGGAAGAGAAATGTGTGTCTTCCCAGACAGTAAAAATATTGGTTATATTTCTGCATTCATCACTGAGGCATTCTACTTAGGCTCTTGGTGCTTCAATTTTCTCATCTATAAATAAGATACTTGGATTAAATCTTTAAAATCTCTCTCTAGAAGTTAATTCAATATATTTCAAGAATTTTTAAATGGAAAGAAGTTGGTTTATTCATCTGACTGATATGAATTGAACAATTGCAAGTTCTACGGTTAAAATGACCAAGAAACTATGATAATCAGAAAGAAAGGAAACAACATAGAAAGGAAGAGTGTTTGTTTCCAAGGATTAGGAGACAGATGGAAGACATTAATAGCAATCCATAGCAACTTTTCTGGACAATGCTTGAGTTCAGTTTGTAGGACATACATCTTAACCAAACGAAACAAAATTCTTGACGACATATCCCTTTCCTGCCTCAACCGTATTTCTTTGCTTCCCATTCACAGCAAATGCACTGAAAAGAGCAGTCATTATTTGCTAGCTCCATAATCCCATTGCCATTGCGTTTTTGACCTTTCATTCCACTAAAATGCCTCTTTTTAAGTCACCAGCACTTCCCACATTGCCGCCAAATCTAGGGATTACTTCTTTGTCCTCCTCTTCTCCTTTCAGCAGGACTGACACACTCCACAATTCTCTTCTTCCTCTTCTTGTCCTCTTGAGCCCAACTCTCCTGATTTCTGCCGACCTCACTGTAACTCTGCAGTTCCCATCTCTAGTTCCTTCCCCTCTGCCTGTTCTCTAAATATTGGAGTGTGATGCAATTCAGGCTTCTCTTCTCTACCAACACTACTTTCTGCCCCTAGACGATCTCATTTGCCCCGTGGCTTTAAAATGCAGTTATGTTTGATGACCTCCAAATATTTATCTCCAGACTTGACCTCCCTCAGGTTCCAGATTTGTAGAGTTCACTGCACATCTGCTATCTCCCCTGGGGTGTCAATAAGTACACTAAACTCAACATGCCTAAAAAGAATTCTGGAAACAATCCTCCATCACCACTTCCAGGAAAGCTGTTCCTCATGTAGACGTCCCTATCTTAGAAAAGGACACCTGCAAACTCTGATTGCTAAGTTAAAAAATCTGGGCATAATTCTTGATATTTTTCTTTCTCTCATTCCTACCATCCTCACCCCTGCCCCTGGCCACCTAATCATTCATCTAGTCCTGTCAGCTCTACCTCCAAAATATATCCCAAATTTATTGACATCACTTCATTTTCACTGTGACCATACTATTCAAGCCATCTCATTTTTTACATGGGATATGGAATAACCTAACTGGTCTTCCTGCTTCCATACCTATCAATCCAAGCAATTGTTTTTTCATTGAAAAGTTCAAAGTTTTATTAGTTTTTTGAACTGTGGATCATACTTGACATATTTTAATTCCTCTATGCCTTATTATCAAGAAATAAGTTGCAAGTCAACTTTTTAAAACTTATTTTGAAATAATTTTTTATTTACAGATGAGTTGCAGAAAGAGTACAGGGAGTTCCTCTACACCCTTCACTCAGCTTTCTGTAACGTTAGCATCTTATCCATAACCCTAATACATTTATCAAAACTAAGAAATTAACACTGGTACAAGGCTATTAACTAAACTGCAGACTTTATTTAGATTTCACCGGTTCTCCCACAAGTGTCTTTTTTTCTGTTCCAGGTTCCAGTCCAGAATACCATCTTGTATTTAGTCATCACAGCACCTCAGTCTCCTCAAATCTATCATATTTTCTCAGTCTTGTCTTACTTTTTATGACTTTGACACTTTTGAATAATGCTGGTCAGGTGTTTGGTGGAATGCCCCATGCCTCTCAGTTTGGATTTGTTTCATGTTTGCTCATGATTATACTGGAGTTATATGAATTCAGGGGAAGGATATCACAGAGGTTAAACACTCTTGGCCTTCTTGTTCTCCAAACATACTAAACTCGGTTCTCCCAGGGCTTGTGTACTAGCTGTTTCTTCAGCCTGGAGTGTTTATTCCCTTAAATATTTGCATGGCTGGCTCTTGGTTTTCATTTTCATTGATATAACAGCTCAGATGTCATTGCCTAAAAGAGTTCTTCCCTTATTTCTCTAAGAGTACCTTCTCTTTAGTCCTTTCCTGTAACATTACAGTTGACC
This sequence comes from Aethalodelphis obliquidens, assembly GCF_003676395.1. Classification (NCBI taxonomy): domain Eukaryota; kingdom Metazoa; phylum Chordata; class Mammalia; order Artiodactyla; family Delphinidae; genus Aethalodelphis; species Aethalodelphis obliquidens. The sequence continues at coordinate 53,539,253 of NW_020837946.1, read as the reverse complement.
CTGAACAACATGGGTTGGAATTGTGTGGGTCCACTTATACACAGGTTTTTTTTCAATAATAAATACTACAGTACCACACGATCCCTGGTTGGCTGAATCTGTGGATGCAGAGGAACCCAGGATACAAAGGAACCATGGATCCAGAGGGCCGACTATAAGTTATATGCAGATTTTCAACTGTGTGGAGGTCAGCATCCCTAATCCCCTGGTTGTTTAAGGGTCAACTGTATTTTAGGGTTTTTGTCCTTTCATCTCATCTGTTACTATTTTAAATTTTATATACATTTAACTTGTTTATTGTTGATTTCTCTCTGTAGAATGTAAAAAAGGAACTCAGGAGTTCATTATTATAATTCATGTCTTAAACAGTGGTTGGCACATACTGATAATCAATAAAGAGTTGTTAAATAAATAAGTGAATATCACAAAGATAGACCTCATATTTTAGAGCTCTAAGAGACTTTAAAATTAACCATTTCTACTTTTTTATTTCATAGATGTTTTAAGTTCCAGAAAGGTGAAGGACAGGTAAACTGGTCACTTAACCTTCACAAAGCTAGTTAGTGGCTGAGCTAGTGATAGAATCCAGATTATCTGACTTCCAGTTCAAGCTTTAAAATATACTCCAGGGACTTCTCTGGTGGTCCAGTGGTAAAGAATCCGCCTTCCAATGCAGGGGACGCGGGTTCAATCCCTGGTCTGGGAACTATGATCCCATATGCCGCAGAGCAACTAAGCCTGCGTGCCACAAATACTGAGCACGTGTGTCTCAACTAGAGAGCCCGCGTGCTGCAAACTACAGAGCCCATGCTCCCTGAAGCTCACGTGCCACAACTAGAGAAGAGAAAACCCTCATGCCACAACTAGAGAAAAGCCTGAGTGCTGCAACAAAGAGACCGTGCACTGTAACGAAAGATCCCACATGCCTCAATGAAGATCCCGTGTGACGCAACTAAGACCCAATGCAGCCAAAAAAATAAGGAAAAAAAATACTCCATACTTCTTTGATATTTTTGAACAGGATTTCAAGTCCAACTTTGGCTATTATTGGTTTCCTATTCATTTTTTGAAGTCATCGTGTTGTAAGTAAGGATGAATTCATTCTAATCTTTCCCTGCTGCTACGGTGCCCCTGAGCTGCTAGAGGAACTTGTACAGTGACATAATTTGGTGCCACTACAATTTGTATCTTCTAGTCTCACCTGGGTTCTCAAAGCTCTCTAAAATATTTCTGTTTATTCATACTTGTCTCTTTTTTCCATCTGCACAGCAGCTGTCCCAAACTTTCAAATTTACCCCAAGTATATTTATTAAACAATTTTACCTTCAATTTCTCATGAAAAAGGAAGTGACACGGTAAATAATTTATCAACTTCCCACAACCCTAACTATAAGCTTCCCGTTATTTTCTTTGGTACTTCCTTTCTTTGTAGTCTCAATTTGAACCTACTATACATTAAATTTTCTATCCAAAAAATCCTTTGATAAGGTAAGCACCCTTCCTCCTTCTTGGAACTCTGTTTTCCCTTGAGTCCCCTGTTACCACTACCTCCTGCTTTTCTTCCTACCTCTCAGACCACTTCTCAGACTCCTTCTCTGAGCTGACCTACCCCTTAAAAAGTGTTTCACTCTGGGATGACATCGTTGCCTTTTTCTAATGTTTAACTCTCTCTCTCTAGGAAATCTTATCCATTCTATATCTTTGCATAACACCTGTAGATATGATCCATAGTTCCAGTAGAGATGTGAAGGTGATCAAGCTATATTTTCAGCTCTCATATTTTATCTGAACTTCATATTTATATTTCTAACCAGACAGAGTTATAGGAGAGAACTTCTTACCATGTGGGTGGTGATAGGGAGCTCAAAGCACTATTTTTGCACCACATATTACTGAGGTATGTCTGGAGCTATCAGTTTTCTATCACTACCATAAAACTAATCAGCAAATGCTTATTAAAAATCTACCACACCGAATAGAGAGCTCAGAAATAAACTCACACGCTTATGGTCAATTAATCTACAATAAAGGAGGTAAAAATACAGAATGGAGAAAAGACAATCTCTTCAATAAATGGTCCTGGGACAACTGGACAGCTATGTGTAAAAGAATGAAATTAGAACATTCTTTAACACCATATACAAAATAAACTCAAATTGGATTAAAGACCTAAATATAAGACAGGAAACCATAAAACTCCCAGAAGAAAACATAGGCGGAACACTCTTTGACATAAATTGTAGCAATATTTTTTTGGATTGGTCTCCTAAGACAAAGAAAACAAAAGTAAACAAATGATACCAAGTTAAAAGCTTTTGCACAGCAAAGGAAACCACTGACAAAATGAAAAGACAACCTACTGAATGGGAGAAAATACTTGCAAATGATATGACCAACAAGGGGTTAATATCCAAAATATATAAACAGCTCATACAATTAAACATCAAAAAAAAAAAAAACCCAGTTAAAATATGGGCAGAAGATCTGAATAGGCATTTCTCTTTTCTTTTCTTTTGTTCTTTCTTTCTTTTTTTTTTTTAGAGTTCTGTTTTATTAGGGAACCTTACTGAGGACTATAGCCAGGAATCAGCCTCTCAGATAGCTCTGAGGAACTGTTAAAAAGAGGTAAGGGAAGAGCTAGGATAACTCAGAAACAGCCAGATGGAAGAGATGCATAGGGCAAAGCATGAGGAAAGGGCACAGATCTTTGATGGTCTCTCCCCAGGTCACCACTCTCAACTAATTTCCATGTGTTCACCAACCCAGAAGCTCTCCTGAATAGACATTTTCCCAAAGAAGACATACAAATGACTAACAGGCACATGAAAAGAGGCTCAACATCACTCATCATCAGAGAAATGCAAATCAAAACACATTGGGAGCCGCATAGCACAGGGAGATCAGCTTGGTGCTTTGTGACCACCTAGAGGGGTGGGATAGGGAGGGTGGGACGGAGGGAGACGCAAGAGGGAAGAGATATGGGAACATATGTATATGTATAACTGATTCACTTTGTTATAAAGCAGAAACTAACACACCATTGTAAAACAATTATACCCCAATAAAGATGTAAAATTAATTTAAAAAAAAAACACATTGGGATAGCACCTCACACCTATCAGAATGGCTATCATCAAAAAGACCACAAATTGGGGCTTCCCTGGTGGCGCAGTGGTTGAAGAGTCCGCCTGACGAAGCAGGGGACACGCGTTCGTGCCCTGGTCCGGGAAGATCCCACATGCCCCAGAGCGGCTGGGCCCGTGAGCCATGGCCGCTGAGCCTGCGCGTCCGGAGCCTGTGCTCCGCAGCGGGAGAGGCCACAGCAGTGAGAGGTCCGCGTACCGAAAAAAAAAAAAAAAAAAAGACCACAAATAATAAATGTTGGCAAGGATGCGGAGAAAAGGGAACCCTTGTACACCACTGTTGATGGGAATGTAAATTGGTGCAGCCACTATGGAAAACAGTATGAAGGTTCCTCAGAAAACTAAAAATAGAACTACCATATGATATAGCAATTCCACTACTGGGTATATCTCCAAAGAAAATGAAAACACTAATTTGAAAAGGTATATGCACCTCACTGTTCATAGCAGCATTATTTACAATAGCAAGACATGGAAGTAACCTAAGTGTCCATCAACAGATGAATGGATCAAGAAGATGTAGTATGTATATATAGTGGAATATGACTTAGCCATGAAAAAAGAATGAAATTTTGACATTTGCAGCAACATAAATGGACTTAGTGGGTATTACGTTGAGTGAAGTAAGTCAGAGGAAGACAAATACTGTATGATATCACTTATATGTGGAATCTAAACAATACAACAAACTAGTGAATATAACAAAAAGGAAACAGACTCACTAATACAGAGAACAAACTAGTGGTTACCAGTGGGCAGAGGGAAGGGGGGAGGGGCAAGATGAGTAGGGGATTAAGAGGTACAAACTACTATGTATAAAGTAAATAAGCTACAAGGGTATATTGTACAGCACAGGGAATATAGCCAACATTTTATAATAACTATAAATGGACTATAACATTTAAAAATTGTGAATCACCATGTTGTACACCTGAAACTTATATAATATTGTAAATCAACTGTACCTAATAAAAATAAAAAAAGAAATAAATAATCTACTACAGTGAAGGTGTGCTAGGCCCTTTATCTTCTAACAACGCCAGCAGGATCTGCTCAACTTTGCCTACACTAATAAAATTAGTTAGAACTTTGATAAAATTGATCTAGAGGAAAAGAACACATAGAGATATAACTCCTAATTAAGTGCTAGAATATCTGTCCTTTTCCCACCACAATTATTGTGAGTGAAAATTGATGCGCTCTGCATTGTTTCTGAACAAACTCTGAAGAAGTTTCCACTTTGTGACTTGAAGCAAATGAGCACATTATAAAAACATCAGAGGGACAATGATTCGATTGATTTTAAAATGTCCTAAGAATGCATGAAGCAGGTACACACAAAAGATATAAAGATCTAAGACTGCATGTTTACCTTGTAATTCTGATTCCATGTCTTCACTTACAAAGTTCCTAGATTAATATTTCGCCCATTTCTATCAGACAAAGTGCAAAGCAAACCTCAAGATTGGAATTCCTGTTGGAAGGGCTTTTTCCTCCATGAAGGAATCCTCTTTGTCCTAGTGAAAGAATATTACTTTGTAATTCAAGAGAAAAATATATTAAGGCAGGAGAACATTTGATCAGGTAGAGAAGGAATCCTGGAACAATTTAGTTAAGAGCACAATACTTACAATAATTAAAGAAAAGGAAGGGGATAGATTAATGTCTCGTGTAGATTGGCAAAAAGGTTTTATGCTGAGATTGCTTTAGTAGCGGATGTCTGGTATGTGGCATTGAATTCCAAGTTTAAATACAGGCTAAACAGGAAGAATCGATGAGTGATGCTTGCCTTGGGTGTGGAGTTGGGGAATGATTGCACCCACATATGTATTTACCAACCTGAGTCTAATGGTGTTACCAGCACGCTGAAATGGAGTCTGGAGTTTACGATGTAAACATGATTCCTGAAAATGGAAGGAAAAAACTGATTTTACAACCCCCAAAATATGTAAACCATTGGTTAGATAAAAGAAAATGTCTGCTATGGGAATAGATAAGTAATAGCCCTTGGAGGAAATTCTACATCCTAGTAATGTTTGGAATTTGTGAACTTTGATATGGTTGAAATAGCATGATACGAGAGGTTAATTATCAAATAAGTAATGGGAAACCTATAAATCAAAACAGGGAAAATGCACATTCCTATTATCCAGCAATGTACAACCTAAACATCACTGATTTGTTCCACTAAACCCAAGATTCAAAATCTTGAATGAAATCCAATGTAAGCCCAAAATTTAAACAAATATTTGATGTTCAGGCTCTTTTTCTAGTTTGTCTTTATTTTAATGCTGATTCCATGTAAAGCTTTTCCCCCAGCTTGTCAATCAGGATATCTCTCTACCTTTCCCTTTCAGTTTAATTTGGTTTATTTTATGTAAAACGGCTCTGAGATGAAATGTAATAGAAAACAAAGAAAAGACAGAGGAAATTAAATGAGTAATCACCTAATTAAATTAGAGGCTTATCTCCTATCTCTTCCCTTCTTCTAGCTCATTGACACCTATGCATTTATGAAGAGTTCAGCATACTTTGCAAAACAATAATGCCACAATTAAGCTAACCTGTTTATTTCACTGTTAGCTAAGTAAAATCATTTAGGAAATCGATGTCCCCTACCACAATTTTATGGCTTAACTTATGCACTTAAACTGGCTATTTTCTTAAAACAGGGAGATTATAAAATTGCATGTGTTATTATGCCACGTTTGATGAATAAAGTTTCAATTCATCTCTAGAACTCAGAAAATTTGTTCTATTCATTTCATGAAACTTTTTAAAGAGTCAGTTTACTAAAGATTACCAAGTCTTCAAGCCTAGTAACATTAACTTTGTGCTCAACCTTTCCCTACATCATTGATTTGTGCCTTCTCTCTTCTTCAGGGAAGAAGGCACAAATCCAACTTTTGAGAGGGTAGAGCTTTGTTTCAGAAAGGGCAGGGTCTTGGCTTCTTGAAGCAAATCCTCAAGGAACAAGTGAAAACACAGCTCTGAGGTGATGTTTCTTAGGGAAGAGATGGAAAGTTCTTCCCAAATTACTTGATTGGTTCTCATAATACCAGCACACTGTGGCTAACCATATGGGGAAAAAAAGTGTATTAATAAATGTGATTAAATAAATATTTATTGAACACCTACTTCAGTATGTGCAAGGTACCAAGGTACTATAGAGAAATACCTGGATAAACAAAAGACAGACTTTGTTATTAAAGACGTCACGGCTCACGGGGGACTTACACAGTTATATAAATCTGTCTATCAAAAATTTGATAAGGGTAAACAAAATATATCCAGAGAAGTGAGGTCAGAGAATGGTCTTGCTTAAAATGATTTATCGGGCAAGTGATGGAGGCAGGTTTTGACTGCAGGTTTACTAATTGCAAAGGCACCTCTTCACAAATTAAATAATAGTTAAAAAAAGAGCCCCATCAAACAGTGGTAGGGAAATGGGGGCTGGGGTGTGGAGGAGGGAAACAATGAAATTAGATGACACTGTTACATTATTTACTTGGAGCAATAATTAAGGAAAAAATTCCAATTTGTAAGCAAGAGAATGGTAGTAGGTTATATACATTTATATTTATATATATATATATAGTATTTTCTTGGTTCTAATGTGCATGTTTTTCCATAGTTTAATATTTCTGAATTCAAGATTCATCTTCTGATTAACATTTACATTTAAGCTGTTGTTAAATTGATGTTACTTCTTATAATTAACGACATCATAGACGAAGAAACCTTGGTTTGGCTACACGCTGAGCGTATGATTCTATAAAACGGAAGTGGCAGTGTCCCATAGAGTTTATGAAGATTTAATGACATAATGTATATAAATCACTTAGCAGTGCCTGGCACACAATAGGCCCATAGCTAAAGTCGTAATTATTGTCGTTTTTATTGTTGCTGATGTTTACCAGTTCACAGGCTGAGCATCATTCACGGTGAAGCATCTACAAAGTAACTTTACTTTCTGTCGGAATTTAATCATCATACACAAAACATGACAATACTACAGCCACAAACCTACTTCTTGAAAGAAAGGGATTATGATAGGGGTTAGAAAGAGGAGACAAATTAGAGAGGGAGGGTTGTCAAGCATTGAAAGCCTTCTTTCATAATGTGACCTCTAAGAGAGGAACTCTTTCACTGAAAGCACACAGATGCATCGTAAGAACATGTCAATTTTCTATTCTGTGGAAGGATAAGCAAATGGTGGCTTCTCATCACTGAATTCAATAGCGACAATAATAGGATGACAGTTATCCGATGACAATGGCTGCCATGAATGGGGAAAAAGTCTTCAGAAGAAAAGCAATATTTAGACCACAAGAAGGAGGCCAGAAGAATGAAGAAAGTAGAGGGCTACATACAAAATTGCCCAGGTTACCTAGCAACAGGTTAACATTTTGTTGCTGTCGTTGTTAGAAAATGGCAAAATAGAATACCAAGAATAGGATGTGACACTGAGCTCAGGAGGGCTAAAATGCATGAATATTACCAGTGAGTTTATAATTACATCAATATAAAATGGTGATTTGTGGCACATGCTTCAGGGGACTGGTTGCATAAACAGGTGTGTGTATGTGTGTGTGTGTGTGTGTGTGTGTGTGTGTGTGTGTTATAATTTTATAGCAACGTCTATAGGAAGGAGGAACAGCCCCAATACAAAGAATTCAGATAATAAAGGGGAAAAAATCTTAGGTACCACCCCAGCTGGAATGTACGACAAAAAATTAAACTCAAGGAGAAACCAGATGTGAGTTGGCTAAATATAAGGATTTTCCCAGTAATATTTACATTTTAGGAGGCAACTCCTGAAATGAATTCTTCTAAGCTGTGAGGTATAGGGGTAGGGATTGTAGCACCTGCGAGGCAGAATCTTTGCAACAGCTGAGATGAGTTTCCAGCCCACAGTCTGCTCTTCTCCTGTTCAAGGTCAGTGTGCCAGGTGAAAAACTGCCCTCCTTCAGAAAAGGCTAATACAGTCTGCAGCAGCAGCTACAGAACAGCATATGCTGTCAATCCAAGCCAGCATGACGAAAATTATTCAAATCAATCAATTAAAAACAAACTCACATACATAATGCATTTGCCACCCAACTTTGTTCTGTTTTCCTGACTGAGTTCATAATCAAGGGAGTTAACATTCTTTAAAATGCAAATATTCATGTATTAAATCTTGAAGACCTTGCTAAGTAGACAATAAATAAAGTTCTACCAAGTGTAGTTCATGAAAGCCTTTAGAAGGGAAGCATTTGCCAGACAGATTTTAGTGTAAGTCAAAAGGAGATCATTCAAGAAGTAAAGTACTCTCGATTTCAGCCTGTGGTCGAGCCCAGGGTCTCCTGAGTTTTAAAACCTTCACCTTCATTATTCTCTAGTTCTTTCTTCCCTGTGCTAAAGCAAGCACAAACTAAATTCTCTAATTCATGTCTAGAAGGGCACCAGCCACAAACGTACTCTCTTCAGTCAGCAGCGATCAACAGCTACCCTGTAGTCCCCATGCAAATCTCTCAGTACACTGAATCTCTACATCTGGAAAATATTGCTTGCTGCTTGAAGCATCACTCCAGCTGTGCGCTGCTGGCAGGAATTCTTGCTGCTCAGACTTTTGGTATTTATTGGGAGAGCCCCACATACTGGCGCAGGATGCCCTAAGGGAGTCCTGGAAAATCCTTTGGAGCTTCACAGCTGGGCTCCCTTTTCAGGCTGCACAGCTGGTATTATATGTGGGCAGCGTGCCTTAGCTTCTGTCTGTGGGGATGAGAAACCAGCCCCCTGTGCTGTCTCAAGACGATCAAGCTCTTCCAGTACCCACCTTCTGTCTTCATGAGAATTCTTGAGTTGGTTGGTTCTTAAATGCTTTCAAATTGCTCATTAATGCTCAGTTCTAAATATGGCAGGCTTCACTAAAAAATACTATAGCTTAAATGGGTGTTGTTTAACTCCGAGAAAATGGAATTGTTAAATTTAAGATGATTTTATTATGTACCAGCTATGGAAAGAGAATCAAAATGAAATTTTCTTGAGTATTCACTTAAATTTTAGTGGATCTAAAACTCATTCCCCAAACTCTTCTAGATGTCAAAGCTCAGAAAGTTTGTTAGATTTTATAAAGGATATCAAAGTCATCTCCCAAACATCCTCCCTGGCTCCCTCATGCTATCCTGTCGGAGTAGGTATGACGCCATTTCCAGGTCCGGGATTTAGACCTGGTATAGCTAAACTAATCCGAGTAATCCTGTACCCTTGACACCTTTATTAGTTCAGGTAACTCAGGCCTAGGCAATTAGCACATGAACTTTCCCTTGTTAAGTGGTTGGGGAAGCCTGCCTCTTCTCTTACCTCGGATGTGAATGAGGAACAGCAGCTGAGGCTGGCAGCCATCTGGCGAAGCCAACCTGAGGGCAAAGCCAACCTGAGGGCAAAGTTGATGGATGAGGGAAGGGAGACTCGAAGAGCCATTTCTCACAGGTTCCTGCACCTTGAATCTCGCTTCAACCCACACACAGTCTCTCGACAAAGATTTAGTCCTTTGAGCCCCAAATTCTCATTTACTCTTTAATTCAGTTTGGGTTCAGTTTTTTGCTACCTGCATCCAAAAGCATTTCAGCTGACCTAATTTAAGGTACAAACTGAGTACACACAAACTTCTCCGTAATTCTGGCCCTCATCCTGGGAGACTGCTAGAAATGCCATGTGCTTTCCAACTGCTCTGAGGATGGCCAGGAAATGATTCTTTTTCCTGGTGTTGTCTTGTCACCTTTTCTCTCGTGGCTGGGGCCGCTCTCATAATCTAAGTACTCCCTTTCCCTCTTTAGTTTCAGGATGACAACTCTGTTTCTAGGACAACTACAACCTCAACCAGGAAGTTCCAAATTAGTTATTATAACAATCTCTACATTTGTGGAAGACAGTTACTCACGGAGAGAATTATTATCTCTCCATAACATCTCACTGCCCTAATATTCCCCCAACCTCAAAAACACCACTTCAGCACCAAGGTTTGGCCCTTACCTTGCCTAACCAGAGATCCAGTAAAATATTTCTGCACAGAAAAGGACAATTTTCCTCAAAGAAGTTGCACTCACCCTCATTAATACAGAATATACTTCAGTTTTTTTATGCTATTACTTACATATATTAAAATTAGGCAAAAATGGTGATTATGGCTGAGCTTTTTCTAATGCCTAAAATTGTGTGGGCATTTTAAATAAAAATGAATAAAATATGTGAAATCTAGCAGAGGATATGAGCTATGTCTTGTTGACTAACGCTTACGACACAGTGCAATAAAATGCAGAAGTTTAATAAATATTACTTAATGTTTAGGTATAAAGTCAGTAAAACAACTTATTTTATTGTGATACTCTTTTGGATATAATTTAGCAGATACAATTCTTTCTACTCTTTCTATTACATTATTTTCTCATTAAGAAAGGCTTTGGTTAAATCTCTCTACTCACCAAAAATGCCTTTATCCGACTTATTTTTGCATTTCATCAGTGAAATTCTAGGCAAGTAAACATCACTGGGGAAGTATTTGAGTCGGAAGATAGTATTATAATTAATATTATGCTTTAATTGAGTTACATTGACATTCATAATAGATCTCTATCTGGCTAATAAGAGCTAATATTTTCTTGGATAAAGAGAAATGCAAATTACAGACAGACAGTGATCAGCTACTGGTGTTTGATTTTAGCAGTTCAGATAAAATGGATCATATTCTATGGGGAAATTATAGAAATAATTATGAAGAGTAATGACGCTCTGAAAAAAATACAGATTTTCAGTAGAAGCTAATTATAACAGTTACTGATAGCTCTAAAATTTTTAATATCTAAAACTTTTCATGAGTGGATTGGATTTTTACACTTAATTTTCTCTTCAAGCTGATTGGGTAGCTTCCAAAATAACTCAGTGTGCAACCTAACAACATAAATTGATATGACCAGATACCATCTCTGCTCATGGTGAAGACCATTCCAATAGGTCCACTTCTGACCATCAACAAAACTCAAGTCAACCCAGCCCCAATAATTCAAAGCATCTTTCTTTCCCTACAATCACTGATTAACCGTAGACAGTACGAACAAGTGAAATCACAGCAGAGCTTGGGGCTTCTGGGCTCATTACACTGTGCTCTCATGTCCTCTCCACCTTCCCCGTGCCCTCCACCACACAGAAATATATCTATTCACTGAACTTTTGCCAGTATATTTTTATACATACCACTCTCAACCTTGATCAATTTGATACAGACACACTGATATTCTTTTTGTTCCTTAAACATGCCAAACTTGATCTTCTTGCCTTGGGGATTTTTTGTAGCTGTCCTCTACTGGAAGTCTCTTCCAGCAAGGCTTGCTCGGCTAATGCCCACTTGGGTCTTGGAGCAAATGTCATGTTCTCAGCGAGCCTTTGCCTGATGGTTCATACTAAGTGTGCACATGTTCCACATGCATAATCACATTATCCTGTTCTTCCTTCTTCTATAATAGAAGTAATCTTTATTTCTTTGGCTGCTGTCTCTCTCCGCTTTAACATTCTAAAAGTCAGTTTCCCCAGAGCAGAGACCTTGTTTATCATTTTTCTTCTAGATCTCTAGCATTTAGAAGGTAGTCAAAAATATTTGTTGAATGCATGAATGAAAGAATGAATGGATGTAAAAATGAAATGAAAGAAAAATCACAAGGTTGCATCTTTAGAAAGGAGGAAGGGGTATCCCACTACTTAGGCTTTAATGGTAGGGAGAGTTTTATGCACTGGTTTTATAGCTGCAGTTATGAAAACCTCCTTCTTGAGTTGCTGGCCAGCTACCCTGTAAGATTTCAAGGATGGAGCCTGGGAGATTCACCTCAGCCCAGGAGTAACCCCATCAATTAGACTCTTCTTTCCTCTCAATATATTCTGGCACCAGAACTAATGGAGAAACCATTCAACTGTAAATCGATTTGCAGCGGGTGAATGATTGCAAAGCACACAAAGCCTACAGAGGCAGGAGGCCTTATATTTTAGACTTTTTGGAGCATTCTATTGCTTTCTCAATATCCTGCACTTGTACCTATTAAAAGGGAAAACACTGGAGTATTCTTTTTGGTGTTGGCTCTACTTCCTGAAGTATACAAGTCATTTTTAATATTTGTCTGGAATAACCTATTGATTTTTAGGCAAGGAAACACAAGTGGGTTTTATTCTTTTACCTTGATTTCCCTAAGTCCTAGATGTTCTGAAACCAATGAAATGATCAGAATGTGAACACCTTCTTGCTCAAACTCTGTCTCAACCTGTACATGGCTTGCACACCCAGAGTCTTGTATTAGTAGAAGCAGACACTAGAATATGGAGGAAGGCCCTGGAAAAGTTCACCTGAATGTGTCAGAAACATTTGAACAGGTATGTGTACATGTGGGAACATTTATTTCCTGTCTTGTTACAAAAAGATTTAAAGCAGTTGATACTAAAAGGCACAAATAAACCCTCATCTTCCATCAAACTGACAAAATAAAGGATGGCAAGAACACAGAAACACTGTTAGGAAATATGATTTCTCTGTCTGAATGGTTTATTCATTTAACTATACATTTGTCGAGCATCTGCTTATTAAAGCAATGCTTTAAGTGTTGGAAATGCAGTTTTTTACCCAAGTCCTACTGTTAGAGGAGGAACTGGGATTCAAACCTAAGTAGTATGACTAAGTAGTAGTAGAATCTATGGCAAATATACTTCTTCAAAATTATAACTATGTTGGCCCTGTTCTCAGAGAGGGAAGAGTAGCCAAAGGAGACCCCAAAGCTCTGAGCCTAAGTCAGTGCTTCTCAAATGCTAACGTGCATAAGAATTATTTAGGGAATCTCGTTAGAATACAGATTCTGATTCAGAAGGTCAGGGATAAGGCCAGAGACTCTACCTTTCTGACAAGCTCTCAGGTGAGATTAATGCTGCTGGGCTGTGGACCACGCATTGAGGAACAAGGGCTTGGGTAAGGAAGACCTGTACCAACCAAATTGGCTTCACAGTCACTGATCCGCTGCCCTCTTGTGGCACCTGAAGTAATTACCCTCTGCGCTAGCATTTTCTTTATTCTTGAATTTAAATTATTCTTGCAATCATTCTGTAGTTACTCCAGGTAAACGCTTTTCAAACTTTAGTCTTCTCATAACAGTGTCACATTTTTTCCGTATTCACATACCATTACATGTTACCTCATAATTTTTAACATCTACGTATAATCCCTTCTCCAAACTTATTGCTATTTTACTTGACTTTCCTTAAATAGATATTTTCAAAGGAAATTTTATATCATTACCTCATAAGCATTACCTCAAATGGAAGGACCAATATTGTTTATCACAAATACAAGGTAACTGTAAAACTAATTGAAAGGAAAACAAAACAATGTTTAAAAGTCCAGGTAGATGTCCTTCAAATCTCCAAGCCTAAGTCTTTGTTAAAGGGAGATTTTACAGGATGGACCTAGAGTTTGTCATACCGAGTAAAGTAAGTCAGAAAGACAAAAACAAATACCGTATGCTAACGCATATATATGGAATCTAAAACAAAAACAAAATGGTACTGATGAATCTAGTTGCAGGGCAGGAATAAAGATGTAGACACAGAGAATGGACCTGAGGACACGGGGTGGGAGGGGGAAGCTGGGGCAAAGTGAGAGCAGCATCGACATATATACACTACCAAATGTAAAATAGATAGCTAGTGGTAAGCAACAGCATAGCACAGGGAGATCAGCTCGGTGCTTTGCGATGACCTGGAGGGGTGGGATAGGGAGGGTGGGAGGGAGGCTCAAGAGGGAGGGGATGTGGGGATATATGTATGCATATGGCTGATTCACTTTGGTGTACAACAGAAACTAACACAGTACTGTGAAGCAATTATACTCCAATAAAGATCTATTTTTTTAAAAAAGAGAGATTTACATATGTTAGAGAGTGTTAAAGACTCAGCACTAAACTGGCTCTTGCTCTGATACTATCAGGAGGTTTGAAAAGGAGCAGAATAAAGATTAAGTCCTCAGTAATTCAAAGTTATTTAATGCAGTGGATGTGCACCACCTAAATCATCTCTTGGGGAACCAGGTGTAGATAATGTGTTTAGGGTCTTGCTTTTCTTCTGCATGTTCATGTCACCTGTCCTTGAGAAGTGTATTTATAGATCTAAGTGTATCAGTGTCACCACAGAATTTGTCTAAGGCAAAAGTATGAGTGAGAGAATTTACTCTTACCACTCCTTTCTGCACAACCAATGGTATGGAGGCATTGTGGGCTCTGAAGTCAAACAGACTTAGTTGATTTCTGTGACAATTCACAATCTCTTTTCTGGATATCACTAGGATTTCCACCTGTAGTCACAGATTAGCTTGCTCTCTCATTCATCCATTTAAGAAGTGGTAACTGAGCCTTACAATATAAAGCTTTGAGGAGGGTAGTGGACAAATTCTACTTCCCTTCAGATGATTAATCAAATCAATCCTGAAAATTTCTCTCTCTTTACCAGTGAATGGTTCAGGGTGGGCAAGCTGAAGACAACATGGGTCAAGATGCAAGGAGATGCAAGGAGAGATTAGCTGACTGACCATAGTTGAACCACAGGGAGTTAGCCTTCCTCTCCTCTCAGATCATATAAATGAAGTGTGATTACTGCTGGGTATTGTAGGTGACCACAGCCCTCTTCACCAGTGAGGGTAACAAGCCTTAGGGTGAAGCAGATCCTGTCCATGGTGGAGCAGAGAAAAAGATTCTAGCTCTTTATGACATTGTCGATTGTTCAATCAACCACCCTTCAAGCCTGCCCCGACCATCCTGTGTGAGGTAATTGATTTCCTTCCTATTTAATATAAATTTAGTTTCCAGAACATGTAATCAATAACATTCTAACTCACACAAGGAGGATACAAAAGGTGTATAAGCCATAGATTTTTCTGTGTGGGGGAACTATAGCACATATAAAAAAGTTCAGTATCAGTGTATTTCAGTATAAGTCATGTTTTGATACTTGAACACCTAGTATGAGCCACATTGTGCCCCATGTTTTACATACATTATCTCATTTAATGGCTTTAACACAGTAGGTAGGCATTGTTATACAAATTTTAGAGCTGAGGAAATTAAGGCCTGGACAACTGTGTACCATGACCAAAATTACACAGTGAATGATTAAAGAATACAACTCCAAACTTTACACCTTCTCCATAGAGTTACTGAGAATAGGAAGTTAGATAGAGGTCAGTGTAGCAGACTGGTCAGCCAAACAGTGGAAGCAGAGTGGCTTTGAGTTCTGGTACACCAGACATCTGTTTTGTACTGTCTTATAATCTTAGCTAACTTACCTTTTTTGAGCCTCAGTTTTCTTATTGGAAATATGGGATAATTATATCTACCTCAAATGGTTCTAACCAGGATGGGTAAGATAATAATATATTTATAATGAGACCATGCTACTCAAATGGTAGCTGGCATGATGATTTGGATACGGGAAGAGTTTGTAGAGGAAGCTGTTGAAGTATCAGACACATTACTTTATGGGAAGCCACCCTGTGTTTCGGTAGGACCAATACTCATTTTAAAACTGTTTTTATTTTGCAATGTTGTTGATTCACAAGAAGTTGCCACCAATATCCATTTTTAAAAGCTTATAGCGTCAAACTTTTTCCTGTATATCCTTCCTACTTCATTCTTTTTCTTAAAAAGTTTATTTTAATTCAGTAGCCTCTGGGAAATATAAAATAGAAAGTTCAAATGTACCTAGACTGATTTTGAAGCATGGGATATGTGAAGATCAACAGCTAAATCCAGGTGTCCAAAAGCTCAGAACTCTCACACACTCATCCTGTTGGTACCCTTCTCTTAATGGGAGGAGGAGAGGTCATCTTCCCATTGAACTGGTGAAAAACTGAAAGGCGGAGGCCAGTAAGAAAGGATAAGAACTCAAGAAACTCTCTACAGTCCCAGCCCAGGGCTGATGCACTATCTCCCTGCTGCTAAATAAGGGAATTTTCCACTCGCACGCTTTTCATTTATGAAATATGATCTTCCACAAACTGTGTGAAAAGGACTTTGTGCCTTTTACCCTGCACAAACGTCTTGCCCACTTTCCTAATCCTTCTGAATTTGCTCACTCTTGAAAGCGACCTTTTAAGTCCTGGGAAATGATTCTGTTTTCTCAGTTGGCTACTGCTGCCCAGTTCACTACTGCTGCCCAGAGAATGTCTCTTGCTCCCTTCAGTGACTCAGCACCTTAGAGAGAAAAATTGTTCTGGAAACAATGTTAAGACAGGCCGCACTGCTTTTTACAGGAAAGAGAGAGATCAAGTGCTATCTCCAAGGAAAGTTGAAACACCGTACTTAAATATTGAATGGAAAAAACAACAGATGATGGAAATCCTGTGAGAACAAGATAATGGGGAAAGCAACTGCAGAAGCTCTCTTAGGTATGAACAGGTAAATTTATTGGTACCAGAAGCAGGTGGGCTCTGGGCAAGTAACACTGCTGTGGGAAAGGCAGAGCTTGCACTCCTTTGTTCTAATTTTGGACTTTGTCTTCACATTTCTGAAGCTGAAAGTTTGTAAAGGAGTTTGTGAAACAAGTGGATGCAATGGAGAATTTGACCTTGGAAAATTGCAAAGAAACAAAGAAAAAAGTCACTCTTCCCTGCCTTTCTGACTTGTCCACTTGAGACCAAAGCTGCTGGCCTGTTTCCTGAGAAAACAGTTCATTTTAGGTTGTTTCCCTTGTCACAATGGATCTTGTCAGAGCTGTACACGTACCTGGGACTTGGACTCTGTCATTCTTCTTTAAAACAAATAATGGGGAAAAATCTTCCATTTGTCATATTTTCATCATGTCAGCAACTCTTGAATCACTGCAGATTGTTCTAGAAAAACAGATGAAGCAAGAAAACTCTGATCATTGTGCTGATTTGAAATCATAGCCATAAGTTCCCATCACAAATTTGTTTTTACTCATTTATCTTTTTTTTTTTTTTTTTTTTGCGGTATGCGGGCCTCTCACTGTTGTGGCCTCTTCCATTGCAGAGCACAGGCTCTGGACGCGCAGGCTCAGTGGCCATGGCTCACGGGCCCAGCCGCTCCGCGGCACGTGGGATCTTCCAGGACCGGGGCGTGAATCCGTGTCCCCTGCATCAGCAGGTGGACTCTCAACCACTATGCCACCAGGGAAGCCCCATTTTTCTTTTTATGGTTTATTTATTTCTTCCCTCCCCCTCTTTATATGTTTTGAAGGAGCATAAAAAATTGGGGAAAAAAAAAAGGGAGGAAATCAGTGCCAGAAGAAAATCAGAGAGCAGTTCAACAAACACACATCTGGACTTTTGTTAGAGGAACACCACATATTTGGCCCAGGGCTTTATGGCAGCTAAGACAGAGGTGTGTTGTGTGTAGCCTGTAATTTTTAAATTGATAATACAAATTACAGTGTCCATAAAATTAAAGCAAACCCATTGCTTATAAATATCATGGTGATTTTTGACTTGGAAAAAATTCCCTTCTATAGTGTAAGATATGGTGAACAACTGTTTCAACAGCACTTCTACATTTAATGCAATTATGGTTTTCATAAGGTTGTTACTTACAAGATCCCTCATTGCAAGCTGATGGTTTCATGGCTAAATTCAGCTCAGTAAATGTAATTTTGTAAGGAGCTCAGCAATGTGACTGTAGAATACAGATGTAAGATTCAGTGGTAAAATGTCATCCCAGAGAAACAGACTATATGGCCATCTGGTAGTTTTACCTGAATATATATATATTCAGGTAGAATAATAATATGTAATACATATAAATTTAATATGTAAATATATATAATAAAATAGTCAAGCTCTTTGTTTTAGCAGAGTTCAAGGTTATGCTCTGTGGAGAGATACTGGAGTATAGATAATCTATAAGGATGATGAAGGACACATCTATCAGTGTCAGTTGAGCTGGTGGTAGAATTGATGTTTTCTTATG
The DNA here is from genome assembly GCF_003676395.1 of Aethalodelphis obliquidens. NCBI lineage: Eukaryota > Metazoa > Chordata > Mammalia > Artiodactyla > Delphinidae > Aethalodelphis > Aethalodelphis obliquidens. The sequence continues at coordinate 53,521,120 of NW_020837946.1, read as the reverse complement.
AAAACTAAGGAGTCTAACCCAGACAAAGGGCTGGATAAGAGGCCACCTACCTCTGTGTAGAGGTGAGCATCACTGTCTCAGGCAAAACAAAAACAGACTCCTTTTTCTTCAATGCTAGAAATTAGGAGAAATTAAATTTAGAAATTTTTATGCTTCATTATACAGTAATTTTGGAATTTAACATATGGCCACTTCAAAAAATTTAGAAAATACAGAGAAGCAGGGCTTCCCTGGTGGCGCAGTGGTTAAGAATCCGCCTGCCAATGCAGGGGTCACGGGTTCGAGCCCTGGTCTGGGAAGATCCCACATGCTGCGGAGCAACTAAGCTCATGCGCCACAACTATTGAGCCTGCACTCTAGAGCCTGTGAGCCACAACTACTGAGCCCGCGCGCCTAGAGCCTGTGCTCCACAACAAGAGAAGCCACCGCAATGACAAGCCTGCACACCACAACGAAGAGTAGGCCCCGCTCTCCACAACTAGAGAAAGCTCACAGGCAGCAACAAGGACCCAACGCAGCCAAAAATAAATAAATAAATTTATAAAAAGAATCCGCCTGCCAATGCAGGGGACATGGGTTCGAGCCCTGGTCTGGAAAGATCCCACATGCCGTGGAGCAACTAAGCCCGTGCGCCACAACTACTGAGCCTGCGCTCTAGAGCCCGCGTGCCACAACTACTGAAGCCCGCACACCTAGAGCCCGTGCTCAGCAACGAGAAGCCACCTCAATGAGAAGCCCACGCACTGCAACGAAGAGTAGCCCCTGCTCACCGCAACTAGAGAAAGCCTGCGTGCAGCAACGGAGACCCAACACAGCCAAAAATAAATACATAAAATAAATTTATTAAAAAAAATACAGAGAAGCATAAAGAAAAACTTAAAATTACCTTTCATCCAATTGCTAGAGACAATCAGCAATGACATTCTATTATCTATTTTTTTTATAGTACAAAATTGGGATTTTACTGTGCAGTACTTTTTAATTTAATATTACATTGTGAGCATTTTCCCATACCATTAAATATTCATAAATTCATTATTATGTTTTATTATTGCTTGATATTCACTGCATGGGTAAACCATCATAACTTATTTAGTCATTCTACTATTTGAGGCATTTAATTTTTTTGGAAGACATTCTGGTCAGGGATCACACCTTACTTGACTTCTGCAAAGATACAGTTTCTGCAGTCACACTGATTGGGTTCAAGTCTCAGTTCAACCACTGTGTGACCTTGGGATAGTTACTTAACCTCTCTGATTCTGTTTCTTCATCTGTATAGTAAGGTTAATATTGGTGCCTGTCTCCTAGAAATTTTGTGACAGATGATGTCTGTAAAAGAGCTACCACATAGGAAGGGCTCATTTAGTGCTAGCTATTATTATGATTACCTTCCAGAGGAATCTATCCAGAGCTGCGACATCAAAAATCTAAGTTCAGGTTGTAGATGCCAGACCCCAAGCACTGCAGCCTGCTTCAAGAGAATTAGCATCTCACAACTGAAGCTTCAAGAAGAGAAGGAGGAGGCAAACACAATGAACATTTCAGTGTTTAAAATAAAGGTACTGGATGAGGGCTTCCCTGGTGGCGCAGTGGTTGAGAGTCCGCCTGCTGATGCAAGGGACACGGGTTTGTGCCCCGGTCCGGGAGGATCCCACATGCCGTGGAGCGGCTGGGCCCATGAGCCATGGCCGCTGAGCCTGCGCGTCCGGAGCCTGTGCTCCGCAACAGGAGAGGCCACAACAGTGAGAGGCCCGCATACCGCAAAATAAATAAATAAATAAAATAAAATAAAATAAAATAAAGGTACTGGATGAAAGACAAAGAGGAAAGCAATTAAATACATTTGGACTCTGTATTAGTTTGCTAGGGGTGCCATAACAAAGTACTACAAATTGGGTGGCTTAAACAACAGAACTTTACTGTCTCATGGTCCTAGAGGCTGAAAGTCCAAAATCAAGGTGTTGGCAGGATGGGTTCCTTCTGAAGGCTGTGAGAAAGGCTCTGTTGCAGGTCTCTCTCCATGGCTTGCAGATGACCATCTTTTCCCTGTGTCTCTTCACATCAACTTCCCTCTATGTGTGTTGTGTCCAAATTTCCCTTTTCATAAGAAAACCAGTCACATTTGATAAGGGCCCACCCTAAGGACCTCATTTTAACTTGATTACCTCTGAAAAGACCCTATCTCCTAATAAGGTCACATTCTGAGTTCATATGACTTATGGAAGGGACACAATTAAACTTATAAAAAGTTCCAGGGCTTCCCTGGTGGCTCAGTGTTTAAGCATCCGCCTGCCAACACAGAGGACATGGGTTCGAGCCCTGGTGTGGGAAGATCCCACATGCCATGGAGCAACTAAGCCCATGCGCCACAACTACTGAGCCTGTGCTCTAGAGCCCGCAAGCCGCAGCTACTGAGCCCGCATGTCACAACTACTGAAGCCCATGCGCCTAGAGCCCGTGCTCCGCAACAAGAGAAGACACCACAACAAGAAGCCCGTGAACCGCAATGAAGAGTAGCCCCCGCTTACTGTAACTAGAGAAAACCTGCATGCATCAAGGAAGACCCAACACAGCCAAAAATAAAATAAATAAATTTATTTAAAAGAAGTTCCAAAGTGAGCTTCATCTTACTTTACTTTTTGGAAGAAAATCCCTTCATCAAGAAAGAAAAGACCACATCTGTTCTAACTTTTAAAATAGCCTACAGTAGCATTAAAAGCACATATGCACAATGTAAGCTTTCTGTGAGAGCCACAGTAGCTGGTGAAGGAGTGGATGTGAGGAAAAGACCTAGTTTAGATAATAGAGAGGGCTGCAGAGCCACTTTCTCAAATTCTACCATTCAAATTGTCTCTTCATCAAGCAATTCTTTCATGAGTCCTCACGTGTTCATTATATTCTTGTGTTAGCTACATGGACATTTTACAAGACATGCAAAATACTGTAGGGTGAAACTCAATCCTGTTTCAAGTCTAAAGGGACCTCGCTGCCATGATAAAAATCAGAGAATGAAATTGAACTCCTAATGGGACCAAACAATGGCTTAAAGAGATCAGAGAAAACCAGAAAATCATGAAGAAAATATTTCCTTTACTATACTAAAACAATAAACAAATGTAACTGTAAATTTAATTGGTTGAAGGAAATAAGCATCCCGGAAATAGATCACATAAAGGACTCAAATATTTCAGGAATATAAAGGACCTGGGGTTGAGGGCAATGGAAGCCCAATGGATCAGCAGTAACTGACAACAGACATCCTTGGGAGGGGAGATGGAGACTCAACCTTACTGAGTCTATCCCATCCGAGGTCGTTCTTCTTAACTACCAGGTAATAGAATCATTATTCAAGTTAAATCATCCATGGATTTACAGAACTGCAGAAACTGAAGAGGCATTCGTTAAATGTAGAGGTGGCAAACAAAGAACTACTGGTAAAATCTTAACTCAGAGTTGAGTCCTCACATATTTGAAGACTGTTCTAAATTTTGGACCTGATACTAGACAGGGACTCAAGCTTTAGTGTTCTTGATTTAATTCCCAATCTAAAGGCTCAAAAAGAATCCCATGGAGTCCAGGAACATGACAGATCCAAATGCTTCTCCAGCAGATCAGACTTCCTCTTCCCTTGGAGCAATTGTTCACAGGCTAGTGTCTACGATCTCCCTGGTCTGTGGAGAAGTTTGGCATGCAGCATTACTCAGGGAGGCATTTCCCCTGGAACACTGGCCAGCATTCCTCCAGAAGCAGAGTTGAAAAATGAAGAACCTTTAGAAAGGACAGGAAACTGGAAGTAGGACAACACTTGAGAGTACATTTGTCCCAGTGGCTTTTGGTGTGTTGTCAGATGTTATGGAAATTTCCAGTTTGAGAAGTTTTAGTATTTTCTAGACTCTCTACTTGAAATATAGTTTCCTCCTTTTCTAAACATCAAAGGATGAGGTCACCAGCCTTCTAAGTCATTTAGGATCAAGACAGAAAAGTAGGTTTTTGGTAATGTTTCACCCAGAGTTAGACAGAATTGGACAGGAGCAAGTTATAGTTCTTCCTGAGAAATGTTTGCTTTTGGATTTTGCTTCCAAATTGCCATTAATTCTGATATATGCAAACATTGAGGCTGTTGAGGAATCTTCTTGTTTCTAAGACAAACTTCTTCTCAGTTTAGTAATAAGCCAAATGCATGGACATCACTTCCTAGCCTTTGAAATGATGATATTTATAAATACCTCACGATTTATTTCAAATGCAACAAATTTAGTGGATGGGCAATTTAAATCTCCTCACCAGAAGACTCAAATGCAGAGGGATCAACTCGAATTTTAGTTTCACACTTGTGATAGAAACACACTCAGAAGGATATGTAAATAAAGGGGTATGAGTAATTCCATGTCATAAATATTTTATTTTCAAGTTTATATTTCTCTCTCCATCACATACACTTGTGATATATGGCTCAAATATGCATCTGTAACAAACCCTTCTAGCAGATACTTGATATGAGTAGTGAAAATAGCTTGGTGAGTTCGTTTAGTTTTTGTTATTATTTTTTTGTAAGGTATCAAGGACTTTGCTGAAAAATTGGTCCACTGCATTCTTAATATATTTAAGAATGAGTTAGCTATTGCTTCCTGCTTGAAAATCAAAATTAGGTTGTCTTTCCCCTAGTAATTTATATCATGCTATAAATAGTTATTGCTAATAATATTAACAAAGAACTGACCTACTTCCTCTTCTTAACCAAGAGATAAAAGGTAACTGACTTTCCAATTACTCAGTACTGGTCTTGCTATCTGCTTGTCTCATTTCATAAATATATTGAAAGAATTTAAATTCTAAACCTTGGGTAAAAAAAGCCCAGTAGAATTAAAATTCCCTGGCTTTCTTAACAGGATGAGCAGGAAAGTATGACTAACACTATAACTGGCTCCTGGGCATCATAGTTCCAGAGGAAATATTTGGATGTTTCCAATTAAAACCAAAAAAAGATAAATTGCAGCGTGAATGACAGAGAAAATCAAATACCAATTTTATTAGAAGGATCCCATTAGGGAGACCCATCAAAACTAGGAACTTGTGGCAACTTACAGTTCTAGGGAGACAGAAAGTGGGTCTATTGTCACTCAGAAAATATTTCACAGCTGTATAAAATTAATTCAACAAGTACAGATAATACAATTAGACATCTTAGTTCTTTGGATGGCCAGGGACAAGCTGTACTGATCAGCTGTATCACACTGGGTTTGATACCTGGGCTCTGTGCACTGTGAGCTCCCCAAGGACAAGGGGTACATCTTTGAAGTTCCAGAGGGAAGAGATAAATGCTTATTGTGAAAATTCAAGAACAGGACAGAAAGCCCAGAAATAAACTCACACACTTATGGTCAATTAATCTACAACAAAGGAGGCAAGAACATACAATGGAGAAAAGACAGTCTCTTCAATAAGTGGTGCTGGGAAAACTGGACAGCTACATGTAAAAGAAGAAATTAGAACACTGCCTAACACCATACACAAAAATAAACTCAAAATGGATAAAGACCTAAGTGTAAGACTAGATACTATAAACTCTTAGAGGAAAATATAGAACACTTTTTGACACGAATCACAGTAATATCTTTTTGGATCCACCTCCTAGAGTAATGAAAATAAAAATAAACAAATGGGGCCTAATGAAACTTAAAAGCTTTTGCACAGCAAAGGAAACCATAAACAAAACAAAAAGACAACTCACAGAATGGGAGAAAATATTTGCAAATGATGCAGCTGACAAGGGATTAATCTCCAAAATATATAAACAGCTCATGCAGCTCAATATCAAAAAAAAAAAAAGCCCAACCCAAAAAATGAGCAGAAAATCTAAATAGACATTTCTCCAAAGAAGACATACAGATGGCCAAAAAGAACATGAAAAGATACTCAACATCGCTAATTATTAGAGAAATGCAAATCAAAACTACCATGAGGTATCACCTCACACCAGTCAGAATGGCCATCATCAAAAATCTACAAACATAGGGCTTCCCTGGTGGCGCAGTGGTTGAGAGTCCACCTGCCGATGCAGGGGACGTGGGTTCGTGCCCCGGTCCGGGAAGATCTCACATGCAGCGGAGTGGCTGGGCCCGTGAGCCATGGCTGCTGAGTCTGCGCGTCCGCAGCCTGTGCTCCGCAACGGGAGAAGCCACAGCAGTGAGAGGCCCGCCTACCAGTGTAAAAAAAAAAAAAAAAAATCTACAAACATAGATGCTAGAGAGGGTGTGGAGAAAAGGGAACCCTCCTACACTGTTGGTGGGAATGTAAATTGGTGCAGCCACTATGAAGAGCAGTATGATGGAGGTTCCTTAAAAAACTAAAAATAGAACTACCATATGACCCGGCAATCCCACTCCTGGGCATATATCTGGAGAAAACCATAATTCTAAAAGAAACATGCACCCCAATGTGCACTGCAGCACTATTTACAGTAGCCAAGACACTGAAGCAACCTAAATGTCCACTGACAGAGGAAAGGATAAAGATGTGGTACATATATACAATGGAACATTACTCAGCCATAATAAAAAGAATGAAATAATAATGCCGTTTGCAGCAACACAGATGGACCTAGAGATTGTCATACTGAGTGAAGTAAGTCAGACGAAGAAAAATATATGGTATCACTTTTATGTGAGTTTAAAAAAATGATACAAATGAACTTATTTACAAAACAGAAAGACTAACAGACTTCAAAAACGAACTTATGTTTACCAAAGGGGGAAGGTTGCGGGGGAGAGGGATAAATTAGGAGTTTGGGATTAACATACACACACTACTATATATAAAACAGATAATCAACAAGGACCTACTGTATAACATAGGGAACTCTACTCAGTACTCTGTAATAACCTATGTTGGAAAAGAATCTGAAAAAATTAGATACATGTATATGTGTAACTGAATCACTCTGCTGTACATCTGACACAATATTGTAAATCAACTATATTCGAATATGAAAATTAAGAAGAAATTCAAAAGTCACTGAAGATACCCGATGCAGAAAATGAAAGTAATCCATGATCTACTCCCTTAGAGATAGTTTACTGTTGATAGTTCAGTCAATTGTCTCCTAGCCTTTCGAGGCGCTATCCACATCTATCATTTATTTATCTATTAGACAATAAGGTGGGAATATTTTTATCTTAACTGCTGACCTGAAAATTTGTCACAGATTAAAGCTGGAGAAACACCTTAATAAATGATTGAGTTGAAAGGTAAACCCTTAAACGTATTGGCCAAGGTGTAGGTTGATACCCAAACTTCAGAGAATAGGGCAGAATTGCTCTTTGTGAGACAAGGAGAGGAGTTCTTCCTTTTTCATTTAAAAATGGGTAGAGGGCAGAGTTGAGAAGAAATAATCAGGGGGAAATAAATGAGGGGGGGTAGAAAGGAGGTTGTGAGACTGTACGGAGGAGTGAAGAGATTTCATGGTGCTGAGGTAACAAGAAGCACAGAGACCAGGGTCTCTTATGGGGTGTTTCATGCCATTTGTGTGCAGTGCTGGTGCCACCTCTTCCACGGCCCCCAGTAGTTTAGTAAAGATTGTTATAGCCACAGAATGCTTCCTATGAGTGAGCTTTCCTTGTGAAAACAGGTCCTGGGGCTGAGTGTCAAAACTATATTGAAGCTATGGAGGGAGTCCACACCAGAGGGGGCCATGAGACGTAAGTCCCTTCCTTCTTCGCTGCCTGATTCCCTTGAACTCACAGAACATTCTGGGAAGTTTTAGAATCTATAGGACTTGAAATTGGAGATGGGTGTTGAACCACTTTATCTTTAAAGGTCAGAAAGACCCCAGATAACATCTGGGTTATAATTATTCTAATCCAAACCATGATGGTGAGGCCTCTCCCCAGTCTTCTTTATTAAGATGGAATCCCCTACAAAGACTGTCCCTCAGATATTTCTAACAGTTTTTTGGTACCTAACATCTGCTAAGGAACATGTCCCTGGGGCTCTTCCCTTCTGGTCCTCTCTTCCTGTCAAAGTGCCCCTCCTTGCTCCGGGGATGAAACTCACCACCTTCATTTCACAGGACATAGGAACCCTCTGGCAGTGACAACTGGCGACTAGCATGGACATAAGCTCTCCAGTAATTTCTCCTCGATCTGCTGACCTTACAGAAGGACAGGGACTAATGGAAGGGAAGTCCAATATGAAAAATAAATTGCTGCTGCAGCTCGTGTCCAGCCTGCTCTGGGTCCCCTGTGGGCTGAGCCAATTTCCTGACTTACCAGCTTGTCTCCATGTGATAGGGCACAGGTCAGGGCTCCTGGCCTCTCATAATCTCCCATTTTCAAACCCAGAAAAGAGGAAAATTTTCTCCTTATCTCAGTCTAATTCTTGCTCACTAAGTCCCCATTTTCCGTCTCAGGATGAATCTCTTCCTAGTATGGAGAACATCCATTGCTTGCAGGGAAACCCAACTCCTATATATAAGAATGAGATCTAACTCTGTATCACCAAGAAGACAATCACAAAGACGATGCTTTTTCCATCATATGCGTTAGATAGACTTACCCTTGGCTAACTTGATGTAATATTATTTTTATAAAAGAAGTATATAAAATAACTACAATACAATTTTCCACTTCCATTTCCTCATTTCATTAGACAATGTATTTTGTACATCATTCCAAATACGTACATATTCACATCATTCTTTTCAATAGCTGCATGCTATTCCATTAAATGGTTATACTACAGTTTTTTTGTTTTGCTTTGTTTTTTTGCGGTACGCAGGCCTCTCACTGTTGCGGCCCCTCCCGATGTGGAGCACCGGCTCCGGACACGCAGGCTTAGCAGCCATGGCTCACGGGCCCAGCTGCTCCGCAGTATGTGGGATCCTCCCGGACCGGGGCACGAACCTGTGTCCCCTGCATTGGCAGGCAGACTCCCAACCACTGCACCACCAGGGAAGCCCTATACTATAGTTTTCTGATGAACATTTTGGTAATTTTTTTGATATTGCAACAAGTATTTATTTCAAAAATACCTTAATAGATAATGTAAATTTAATATGTACTCCACCATATACCATCCAATACTTTTTCATTGTGGTTAAACATACATAAAATTTACCATTTTAACCATTTTTTAAGTATATAGCTCTGTGGCATTTAGTACATTCACAGTGTCATACAACCATCACCTCCATACATCTTCAGAACTTTTCATCTTCCCCAACTGAAACTCTATGTCCTTTAAACAGTAACTCCATTCTCTCTTCCCTCCAGATCCTGGCAACCACTAATCTACTTTCTGCCTCTATGAATTTGACTATTCCAGGTACCTAATCTAAGTGGAATCATACCATACTTGTCCTTTTGTGACTGGCTTATTTCTTAGTATAATGTTTTCAGGGTTCACCCATGTTGTAGCATGTGTTAAAATTTTCTTCCTTTTTAAGGCTGAATAAAATTTCATTGTATGTATGTACAGTTGGCCCTTGAACAACTCAGCGGTTAGGGACACCAACCCTCTGTGCAGTCAAAAATCTGCATATAACTTATAGTTGGCACTCCATGTCCAAGGTTCCTCTATATCTGCCATTTCACATCCACAGATTTAACCAACTACGGATCATGCAGTACTACAGTATTTAGTACTGAAAAAAAATCCATGTATAAATGGACCCAGGCAGTTCAAACCTATGTTGCTCAAGGGTCAAACTGTAAAATATTTTGTTTATCCATTCACAGATGGACATTTGGGTTGCTTTTACCTTAGGCTATTATGAATAATGCTGATATGAACATAGGTGTACAGATATCTGTGTGAGTCCCTGCTTTCATATCTTTGGGGTATATACCCAGAAGTAGAATTGCTGGATCATGTGAAATTACCATGTTCTATTAAGTTACTATGTTTAATTTTTTTTTTTTTTTGAGGAGCTACCATACTTTTTTCCACAGTGCATTTGGGTCATTTTTAATAATATAAAAACAGCTTTAGGGGACTTCCCTGGCAGTCCAGTGGTTAAGAATCCGTGCTTCCACTGCAGGGGGCATGGGTTCAATCCCTGGTCATGGAACTAAGATCCTGCATGCCACGCGGTGCAGCAAAAACAAAACAAAACAAAACCAGCTTTATACATATATCTCTGAATATTCATGCAAAGTATTTCTGTAGAATAAAGTCCTAAAAGTGTAGAAGTGAAATTACTGAGTCAGAAATATTTTAATAAGTATTGCCAAATTTACCTCCCAAAAGATTATATTAATTTACATTCCTACCTACAGTGCCGAAATTTCTACTTTACAAATTTTTCATTATCAACTCTTTTCATCTTTGCCAAGATGATCAGATGAAATTTTTAAGCCTGTTTAGATTTATGTTTCTGTATTTATTAATGAGATTGAACAAGATTTTTCATTGTTTTCTGCCCATTTGTATTTGTTCGTCTGTGGTTTCCCTATTTACATCCTTTGCCAATTTTTCTATTGGGTTGTCTTTCTCTTAGTGACTAAAGAGAGCTAGTCCCTTTTTGCTCACTAATGCAAAATGTCAATATTAGCATTTACTAAAATACCACATATTACTGTTTGTTTTCCTATTCCACTGATATGCCTCTCTCTTACTAGGCTGTTAACATACTGTTTTATTATGGCTTCATATCACTTTTAAACACATGTTAAATCTAGTCCTTCCCTCTAGTACCCTTATTTTAATTTTGTTGTTGTTCTTGGTTATTTTCACTTGCACATTCTTTCAGATAAACTTTAGAAACATTTGGTCAAGTATATTAAAATTCTACTGGGAATTCTATTCCAATAAAAATGTTAAAAAAAAATTCTGCTGGGTTGTCATTGAATTTATGGATTAATCTAGGGAAACTGACATCTCAAAATACTGAGTCTTTTTATGCAGAAACAAGACATTTTTATCTATTTATTAGTCATTTTAATTTATGGTTATCTCTTGATTACCCTCAGTTGCAGACAACCCTTAATTTCAAGTTTTTGTTGAGAATCACCTGTTCTGCTTGATTAGCTCCTTTGTTTTCCTTAACTGCCTTTATTTATTTATTTTTTTGCGGTACGCGGGCCTCTCCCTGATGTGGCCTCTCCGATGCGGAGCATAGGCTCTGGACGCGCAGGCCTAGTGGCCATGGCTCACGGGCCTATCCGCTCCGCGCCATGTGGGATCTTCCCAGACCGGGGCACGAACCCGCGTCCCCTGCACCGGCAGGCGGACTCTCAACCACTGCGCCACCAGGGAAGCCCCTTAACTGCCTTTATTGTCATCATCTATATACAAAGTGTAACCGATTAGGAATTTGGAAGCAAGAAGTTTGGAAGAAAATATCTAATTAAACTTCTACCTGAGGACTTCCCTGGTGGCGGGGTGGTTGAGAATCTGCCTGCCAATGCGGGGGACACGGGTTCAAGCCCTGGCCCCGGAAGATCCCACATGCGATGGAGCAACTAAGCCCGTGCGCCACAACTACTGAAGCCCATGTGCCTAGAGCCCACGAGCCGCAATAAGAGAAGCCATGGCAATGAGAAGACCGTGCACCGCAACGAAGAGTAGTCCCCACTCGGTGCAACTAGAGAAAGCCGGTGCACAGCAACGAAGACCCAGCATGGCCAAAAATAAATAAATAAATTTATACAAAAAAAAATTTCTACCTGAGAAGAATGTAGATAGAGACATAGCAACGATCTTGGCAGATGTTCTTTCAAAATGTGTTTTTCCTCAATTTAAAAATGTTCCCTGGTCCTTCTTGAGGTAGAGAAAGCAGAGTGAAAAAGGCAGGAATAGTGGACAAATTCTTAGTTCCTATAGAATCAGAAGTTCCATGGGTGGCTTCTTTATTTTATTTCAAATGTTGTGAATTCTTAGAAAATGAGATGTACTCATGACTAAGCATGAGTAAAAAGGAACTCTAAACCAAAATATAATGACATTTTGGGACATGTAGAATTCTATATATATAACTTCCTCCAGTGGTGTGAATAACTGCCTACTGACAATATTCCAAATGGAAGACAGGAAATTAGAACACTTTTTAAAAGTGGAATAAAATTTGGGTAAATGAAATGTGAGGAAAATGAGTCAATATCCTATGAACCTATTTTTGATGCATTCATAAACACCAAGACAGTGTAATGCAAATGATTTACATTATTTGTATCTCCTTAAAGGTTGATAAATTTCTTTTATACTGTACAATTTACAGTATAAATCGAAAGAATTAAATACATATATTTTAAAGTAAATATATAGTATTTATACTATATATAAAGGAAAAGGCCAAAGAATGAAATAAAAGTATTTTTAAGAATGTCACAATCACCACTAGAGGGTACAATAAGCAACCTTTCTTCCACTTCCACATAGTGGAGCAGAAGAATATTACTGAGAAATAAAAGGCAATTTAGAATCACAGTACTTAAAGCCACCTCCACAGGTCATCTGGAAGAGACAGGGCATTTAGAAATGTTCATCAGATTTGACATCTAACCAAGGGCAGAAGGTACCAAGTAATTTTCAAGGGCAGTGTTTATCTTAGGCAAAAGTAAAGTCAGTTTATCAAGGCATACAGAACTGTTTCTAAAGTAATTTAACAGGAAAAAAAAAAAGCCTTTTTATACTTACATGTAACTGTGCATCCATCTCACTCGGCAAGGCTGTTGATTAAAGCTTCTTCTAGAGTGATTTTACTCTGGAAAGATAAACTCCATGAGGACTTAGAAAACAAAATCATTACACAGACTTTCAGAACCTCGGCAAGATCCACGTTGGCAATAAAAGAAAGGAGAACATTTTCAAACCAGCTAGCGATGATTGGCATGACCAGATGCAGGGAACATGAATTCCTCACTTCAAATATTTCACCAGGCTGGTGGAGCCCATGTTGTGAAAAATAAACGCATTCCTCATTAGAATTCCAAGAACAGCAGTTTTTTGTTTGTTTAAGTTGAACCATCTCATCCAATAAACCACCTAATCTGCTGTAATTGTTCTTGGGGAAAAAAATCCTTTCTTTAATACAGGATTTCCCCTATTTCCCATTATAAACGTGCTTCCAGTCTTCAAATTGTGAATGCTATTCTGTGTTCCAGAATAATTGTGCTTCTTAAGAGAAACACACCAATCTTTGCAAAATAGGAGAAAATAAGACAAGCAAAGCTCATTATAAGGAGGAAAATTTGAACTTTTCAACTATTTTTTCTAAGCATAACATTGCTTAACAGGTATATAGCACTTTATAATGTATAATGTACCTTTACAATAATCTTTTGATCTAGGCAGGTACGTATTTTTATTCACAGCTTCTGAGTGATGAAATGGAGACTTGGGGTGGTGAAAGCCTTACCCAAAGTCTCTCAGCAGAGGATGGAGCTGGGAGAATAGAATCTGGACTCCTTAATCCAGTCCTATTGTCACTGTACTCTGGCCCCCATGCATCTGTAAGGATTCAGTGTCAGAAATCCCTTTAATTGCACATTTACATTTCTTTGAAGGAAATTCAGACTTAATATGTGAAGGATATTCTATTTGGCTGAGAATGTTCCTGTGTTTGTGCTCAGAGTGTCCAGTAACTAACCGTTTTGATTTCTTGGTCATATTAGTTTCCCAGATCCATTTCATCATTTGGGTATGACACCCCAGGCAGTGTATCACTCAAGGATTATTTCTTCAGAGGCTGAAGTCCCTTGACCTTCATTATTACCCTGTGTTAACCTGTCCTTGTTTTACTGATTACCTGGAAACCATTCTCAAAATGTACAAAGTTGTTGAGTGTATGCTTGTCTTTATAGCATTTGTTAAAACATTAGAATAGTTTACAGTGTTTGCTTATATGATTACTCAAAAATTTTAATGCACACGTATAAGAGGTAGAAAAATATCATATTTTTATATTTTAATATCTTGAACAGCAATGACACTAGTGAGATCTAGGGAAAAAATGCAACGTCTTCTATGTCTTCTATCATAATATGTAGATAGACTGCTACAGACCTACTCTTTCTTAAAATATTTGGTTTACATCCAAATCTTGAACTTAACGTGGCCACTGGATCACTTTTAAGAGATTTTCAAGATGTTGTTTGTAATTTCACATGAACTTGACATGATGAGGGTTTAAAACTTTGATCATCTCTAAGATTTTTGCCATATCTATATGCCATCTGTACTATTATTTACTGTATACATGTATATACATATGTTCATAAAACTCGATTCTCATTATTTTTCTAATGTATACTAAAATAAATGTGTAATTTTAAACTTTAAAAATGTTTTTTCATAATGTATTTAAAATAATCTTGGATAGCATATTTGATCAGTGTACCACATTTTGTGAGTCACTGGTCTAGTTGAAAGAGTTTTGAACTCTTGAATAGAGGCCTGGATTGTGCATAAACATTACCATTTTCTAACTTTGATCACTGAGCAAGTCAATGGACCTCCCTGAGTCTGAGAGAAGACTCTGCCACGAAATGTTGATATCCCATCATGCAGATAGAGGCTAATAACACTCAATACTGTTACTGAACTCAGGTCCGGCTGCTCACTGCTCAAAAATCAATACCCAAGAGGCAAGTGTTGGTAGAAATGGAAACCACTGCTTTTAATCAGAAAGCCAGCAATCTGGGGAGAAGGTGGACTCAGTGTCCCCAAAAACTAACTCCAGAGATTCTGCTCGGCCATGAAGGTTTTTGAAGGGAAAAGGGCAGTAATCTCAATCATTGAGATAAGGGGTCAGAGCTGTCACCATCCCCTACTGCATACAGGCTTGTCAACCTTTTGTGATCTTTCTTTAGTTGCTATCTTGTTCACACAGTTTGTTTGGAGATTGCTGAAGGGGAAGCTAGGGAAGAGATATGGTCATCTGTTAATTACTTATTCTTCACTGCTACTTCTTTGATCTATGGAAAGAACCAACAGGTTAGGCAAGGTATTGTGTGATCAAAAGATTTGAAAGGTGAGCTTGGGCAGGAGATGAGTAGAGCATGGGGGTGCTGGTTTAAGGTTAGTTTCAATATAGATTTGCTAAAGTGACAAGACAAAGGGGCCTCCTGCAGAGAGCTCTTTCCCACAAAGAGCTCTTTCCTGCCAAAAGCTGCTTACAAATACCCACTTGTCAGAATATCATTCCATTTCTATGGGATTATGGGTGAAGGTCCATCTTCTGTAATTTCTTCTTGCCGACATAGGATACCGTATTCTTAAGAGTCAGAATATATCGATATGGGTCTGTAGCATCTCTTTTTGACAGTTTTAGTTGCCCATTTACATATATGGGCAGAACAAGTTAAAATTATTTTGATGTCCACAAAGATAGACTATTATGAGCAATAGTATTAATCCCATTCTCGCAAGGCCAGTTCTTGGAATTGTGCTAGCCATAGATTCAGTACTGCTTAAGATGGAAGAGATTATGTCATGGATGCAGTCTGGTCATCATGCAGCTTTTTCCCTTTGGTGGCAGTTATAGTATGTAAAACAACTCAGGAATGTGCATCAGACACTGAGTCTGTGACTCTATTGTCCTAATTATTAACTGCTTGAGTCTTCGTTTTGTGACTCAGGGAGGCCTGGAAGACTTTGGCTTTTCTACAAACAAGAGGCAGGGCACATGCAGGGTTCTGCTCAGTTCTAATACCATCAGTTAAAGAAGTGAATGTTCATATTTTCAGTATTATTTTATATATACTGAGTGAATTCAATGCAAAATAAGTAACTTCCTCATGCAAAATTTTGCTAGACTCTTGACATGAAGATATGGGTCTCAAACTCTAGCATGCCTAAGAATCAACTTAAAGATTCCTATCCACAAGGTCTGAGAGAGCACCAAGAAAACTTTTAATAGTTTTGCACCCAGATTTTATGGGTGCAAGTGGTCTGAGAACCACACTTTGAGAAACATTTTCGAGGAAACGTGCATGAATGAGAAGAATCTAAACGAGTTCCTTTGGGCATGATCTGATTTCTGCTTTCTGCAAAGAGATCATCACACCATGTACTTTGTATTTGGGACACTCATGCACTAGCTGTACTTACTTAAGTCCCACTTACCTACTTTGAAATTATTATATAACAACTGATTTTTCAAAAACAGGGTTTCTTAGTGCCTAGGGAGAGAGCCTGGATCCTATCTAGTTAAGTATAACCAGGTCAAGCTGGTGCACTGGGATTCTGGTGTTGGTTTTGTGTTAGTCCACAACCCTTTAACATATTCACTTCAGTGATGTGCCATGCTTTCAGAGTATGCTGTGAAGAAAGCAGCTTTGTTCCATTTTGAAATAGGTGTTTTGCCAAGGGAAACGTGTCTTTTGAAATCAGGTACATTTTCTTGGGTGTTAGAATACATCATTGTAGCAAATGATTATAAAAATGCTATGATAGTCTTTGGAGCTATTTTAAAATGTCATACCATATGATTTTTGAATCATAAAAACTTCCTAGTGATACCATAATATTGTATGACTGAAGTCCTTAAGATATTCTGAAATCCACAGGGGTTTTTCGTGTCTCTATGGGAAAATGTGGGAAAACTGAAGGTATGTGATAGCATAAGACACTTTGGGTTGTTTATCATAAAGATCTCCTGGGTTTTAAATGGAATTTTTAAAATGATTGTTCCAACCTGAAAAAGGATTTAGACAACAACAAAGGCAAACTTATTTTCCAAAGTTAAACCTGTGCTTTTTACATCTAATGCTTCCTGCATGCTGGTTATAATTCTCCTTTATTCTCTACCTTTACATATAATGCTCATTTGGGGTCCTTAAAAAGCTTTTTTCTGCTTTAAATCTTCTCTTCTTAGCCATGGCCAAACTTGTCTTTGTGCTTTTTATTTCTCTAGACCGTGAAGAAAGTTAGATTCTGAACTTCTTTATTTTTCTTGATTTTCTCCTTGGAGATTTATGTTATCAGCCATACATTTTCGAATCAAAATTTCAGAAGTCTGTAATGATTTTAGATTTAACTCCTAATTGTTCCATATACTATTAAAGGAAATCACAATTTATTTTCTAAAACTAATTAGGTTTGTACGCCAAGTATGCTTTTCATGGTGTCCCGGCTCTGAAGTCTGTTCTTCTCCAGCCTCCAGTCTGAAATATTTCTACTTAGCCACACAGTTTCAGCCCAGAGCTCTTTCCTCTTGAAGTCTTTCCTGTGAATCGTTTGTCAACTTTGGTGTTCTGTGTCCTATTTTCCAATCTCTAGTCCTACAATTATCCTATGGTAATGTGATTGTTGACCTATCTCCACATTAGATAGTAGCTCATAGAAGGCAGGGAACTTACTTTGAAATCCACAGTGCCTAGTGCATTGCCTACTGCAGATAAAATGCCAAATAAATATATGAAAAAATGTATCTTTATGAATTAGACTCAAACCCATATGTTCTAATCCACATAAACATTTAAACTTTTATTTTGGACAAGAAACACCTCTCTTCAAATGTAAGAAGTCATAAATTTACCTGAGAAATGTGTTGCCAAACCACTTATTCAAATACAATTGCCTGTGGTATCGTAGAACACAGTTCCTCAACTATGGCACTATTGACAACTTGGGCTGGATAATTCTCTGTTATGGGCGACTGTCCTGTGCATCATGTTTAGTAGCATCTCTGGCCTCTACCCACTAGAAGCCAGTAGCACCCCTAACCCCAGTTGTGACAACTAAACATGTCTCTAGACGTGGCCAAATGTCCTCTGGAGGGCAAAATAACTCTTGGTGAGATATACCACCCCAGAATGTTAAGTTTACCAACTTCATAGATTTAAAATATTATTAGAAATATAATCCTATTAACTCTGCAAAATATTCACTTTTAAGTTGTAATTGCCCTTTTAAACTTCCAATTAGCTCACAATGTAAACAATGGCTCCTTAGCTTATATGACTGGTGTATGAGCCGGTATGGCTGGAAGTGTGTGGTTGGCTGGACATCTCTCTCTCTCCAGGAGGCCAGCTTGTGCTTCCTCACAGCATGAGAGTCTCAGGGTAGCCAGACTTTTTACAATTTCCCATGAGCAGGTGTTTCAAGAGACCTGGACAGAAGCTGCAAGATTTCTTAGGACCTAGCCTTAGAAGTACTGGAATGCCATTTTTGTTGCATTTTCTATAAAAGAATTCACTAAGTCCAGCCAGTTCAAGGGGGCAGGTAGAGAAAGAGAGGAATAGACACTACTTCTCTTGAGGAGAATGAAATATATTCACAGGGAGGGGAAGAAACTGATGGTGGCCATCTTGGAAACAAGCTACCAAATCCACCCAGGTTTGGACAAAATGCTCTCTCTTCTTTTCCATCCTTCCAGGATAGGTATTTCCACTCCTCACAGGTTTGTGTCAGCTCGATTTCTGGAAATGGGTAACAGAAGACAAATGCTCCATTCAGATTCCTAAGATATTCCTTCACTTTGGACAACAGCTCTTTCTTTTCCCTCTTTTTTTGACAATTAAAATTTGGGGTCCTACTATAAAGACATCCCACTTTGGGGGAGGCATGCTAAATTCATTTATACAGTTTTGTTCTAATTCTTCTGAGATATCTTTCCAGAAATAACATTTGTCATCCTGGGGTAGAGGGAGGTGCACAGTAAGCTGATAGAAATTTTCCTCCTAGAAGAATTCAGTCATGAGTTTTGTCTTGTCATAAACATAGACCGTAAACAGGCATGGCTTTTGAGAGTGGTTTGGTGGGGAGAAGGTATGGAAGGAGAGGGGTCTAGGTATAAATTCCAGCTACACCACTGTGAGGCCTAGGGTGAGTTCCTTAACTTCTCCGACCCTCATCATTTCCCTTCTCTGAGAAGTGAGTGAACTATGCCTATCTTGAAGGTTTTTATCAAGTATTGATTACTGGCTCACAGTCCTCTATGGGTTCCATGTTTTTGTACATCTTAGAGGCACTTACTGCCTTTGCTCCAGACTATCTTTTCAATAGCGAACAGATTTGGGGGACAGCAGCTCCCTCTGGGACAGAAGGCAGATTTCTTTCTTGACTGGGATAATAAGACAATGTTTATTTCCTGGGCAAAGGTCAGACAGGCTCACTGTCCATTATAAAGGATTCAGGTTTCCTAAGCTTGGAAGTGCAGTCAACTGCATTGCAGGAGTGAGGTGGCCATTTCCTGTCACACTGTGGGCATTCAGGCTTGAGGAGTTGATGCAAACGCTGACACTCTGGCTAATGCTATTGCTATTGCTATGATTAATAGAGTCCTCTGTTTCTTACCCAGGAGTCTGTGCTTTGAGGTTGGGTAGAGGCAGTGAGAGCAGCGGGCTTGAAGCTTCTCCTGCTCACTCTGCTTCCTTCTACTGTCTGTAGCACCTCCTAATCAGCCAGACCTAGAATGGGTGTTTCTTTCTCAGTCTTCCTCTCCTTGTGTTGATGGCATCTTCCTTATGCAAAACACCATGACTAGGATTACCAGTCTCACCTTACAAAAGGAGGAGATAAAGCAGTTTAGAGACCGTTTGCTCTATTTTTCTCCAAAAAAACTTGCTGAATTTTGGTGTCAAAAGCTGAATAGTAACACAATTTTTCCCTCTTTCCATTCCTATTTTATCAATTCTAAATCTCCCCTAGGCAAATTTTTGGCAGAATGGAAGCAAGACTAGGATAAGAAAATGCATAATAGAAAATCTCATGAATATTTTTAAAAGTCCACATTATTACTAGCTCTCAAGAATTACAATGGAAGGAGTCCCATCTCCCAGTAACAGAATCATTCAGTATATCGTGGTTAAGGTTGGTAGCACTCCCTTTGCTCAGCACTTTTTTTTTTTTTTGGCAGTCGGCTATTTCAAATCCCACATTTCTACCCTATTAAAAACCTCAGTGTCTTCCATGCCAGATAAAGGAACTGAACTTACAGAAACTTATTGAGCATTACAAAGGCATTCCTGCATATATTTCTACATACATGCTCTCTACAGCCATATCTGAGAGCTGGAATATAAATCTTACCTAAATTCTCAATGGCATGGTCAGTTTCCTTAAGCACAGCTTAGTTTGGTTGAAAAGCAGCTGAAAGAGAAAGGACACTTTCTAGCAATGTGATAAAGTACATTTTATTTCTATTTTGAGGAAGGTGTCACTTCAGATTTTCACCAGGATGAAGTTGGATTAATTCTCCCCATTTATGTGTAGTATTCAAACTATAACTCTTATCACCTGAGACTGAAAATTTCTTTATGGACTCCACACTGCATCCTTTTCCTGGATCTAAAGCAAATCAATTCATTTTTCAAAAGGTGGAAATAAGGGAGGTCAGTCAGTATGTCCATCAACAACACTGAATCACCTTCTCCCTTCCCTTCTCAGGTGCCTCCTGAAAGTCATTTGAGTAGTTAGTATTGTTCTCAATCTATCTCAGTTCAAAATATTGATCATTTACTAGGCAATTAGCTGAGCAATGTGTGGAATATTAAATAAATACCTGGAGTTTATAACCTTGGTGTGTCAACTTGACACTTGAATGGAAAACAATATAAGGCAAAATAAAAACTGTGTGTGCCAAAATATATAGTAAACCAAAAGAAATGAAAACATACACACACACACACACACACACACACACACACACACACACACACACACACACACACACACACACAAATACTTCTATACAAATGTTCATAGCAGCTTTACTTGCATAACCCCAAGCCTGAGATAACCTATATTAGTTTCCTATTGCTGTGTAACACAGTACCCTAAAATTTAGTTACTTCAAACAACAAACATTTATTGTCTCACAGTTTCTGTGGATCAGGAATTTGGGAGCAGCTTAACTGGGTGGTTCTGTTTCTGGGTCACCCATGAGGTTGCAGTCAAGCTGTCAAGGGGTTACAGTCATCTGAAGTCTGGCCTGAAACTGGATTTGCTTCCAACATGGCTCACTTATTGCTGTTGACAGGAGACTGCAGTTTCTCATTACATGGGTCCATAGGGCTGCTCGAGTTTCCTCACAGCATGGCAGCTGGCTTCCCCCAGAGTAGGTGATCCAAGAAAGAGTAAGGAGAAAGTCCAAAATCCTTATATAACCTAGTTTCGAAAGTTGCAGGCCTTCACTTCTGCTTTATTCTATTCATTAGAAATGAGTCACTAAGTCCAGTCCACATGGCAAAGAGTGAAATTAGGCTCCACCTCTTGAAGGGAGCAGTATCAAAGAATTTGTGGATGTATTTTAAAATCATCACACAACCTAAGTGTCCATCAACAGGAGAATCCATAAAGAACTTGTATGTATATCATACAACGAAACACTGCTCAGCAATAAAAATAAATGAAGTTTTGATACATGCAACAACATGGGTGAATGTCAAAATAATTATGCTAAGTGAAAGAAGTCAGGCACAAAAGATGACATACCGTAGGATTTCATTTACATAAAATTCTAAAAACTGCATACTAAGCTATATATAGAGAAAGTAGATCAGCGGTTGCCTGGGGACTGGGTTTGGGGAGATGGAGTGGTGAAAGGAGGGAGGGAGGCATTTCAAAGGAGTGCAAAGAAACTTTATGAGATGATAGATATACTCATCTTGTTTATGGTAACAATTTTAGAGATGTGTAAATATGTCAAAACACATTAAATTGTAGGTTTTAAATGCGTGCAATTTATTGTATGTCAATTATACCTTAATAAAGCGAAAAAAATGTATAGTAAAGAAAAATTTTCATTCATATGCCAATTATATTTTCCATAACTTTACTTTTTAGCTCTGTCTCTTTAGTGACGAATATAATAAATAAGTCTGGAACTCTTATCCATTGCAAGATAGTTTTCAGCATGGTAGGAACTTATTAACCTCTTTTAACATAAGGTAATACTTTTAAGATTCTGTGTTCTTATTTGGTAAATCAACACATTTCAAGTTATTTTCATTTCAAAACTACTCCTTGAAGAATTTTTATAAAGCCAACAGTATCTATTTTGCTTTGTGTGTTTGTCCAAAATCAAACTAATTTCTTCCTCCACAAATATGCTTCTTTAGCTCAGTTTATTAAATCACCATTTACCCAGTACCATGACCTAGAAATATCTACTGCTTCTCCTTCATTGAAATCTTCTTCCCTAACCCATTTCTCACAATCTGTTTATTAATTCAACAAACATTCATTGAGCAACTACCACATGCCAGACTTTGTACTACTGTTAGGTATAGTGGTGGGCAATTGTACCTGATTCCTCCCCTTATGCATCTTCCATATTTTAGTGGAGGATACAGTCTGAGTCTGGTCAATTCTATGCTGGAAATGCCTCTTGTGTCCTTTATGTCCTGTATTCCCACTGCTACTGATTCAGTTTACATACTCATCATCTCTTGCCTAAACTGATTTTCTAATTGGTCTCTGTCATTTTTCTCTCCTCAGACTAGTTTGTCCTCCATATGGCTGCCAAAATCTCCCTTCTGAAACTCAATTCTGATTACGTTATTCTCTGATTCAAATAATTTTTGATGGATGCGTAGTACCAGCTGCATGAAATCTAAGTTCCTTCATTACTTGACTGCTACCAACTTACAGCCTCAATTTCACCAACTCAGTTCTCGAATTCATTCTAGCATACTGTACTACTCAAAGCTCCCCATCATGCTGTGTGTGCCCACATCTGCTTGCACACTTTGCTTCTGCTTGGAGATGACTTCTGACCTCTCCTTCACCCAGTAAATTCCAGTGCATCCTTCAAGACACTGTTCACACGAAACTCCTTTCTCAAGAACATCTATTTGTAAGCAGAAATCTACAGTTTCTCAAACTACCACAACATCTGTATATTCTTATAATTTAGCACTTATCAAGGCATAGTGTAACTCAGTAATGAGAAAGAAAAAAGCAGCCCTGTCTCCCAGCTAGGCCATGGTGTTTTCCTGCTGAACATAACCTTTTCAGAGAATACCTAAATAATTTGAGGTTATTTTGTGGCTAATCCACTGAATGCGTTGAAACAAAAACAAGAATCTTCCATAAACACATCTGAGCACGGACAAAAACAATACTGTGCTAACCACAAAAATGGCCACATCTCCCTCTTTCCCAGCTAATGTGAGTTGCTGCTGCTTCTTAACCAGTTATACGTTTAACCACATTCCATTACTCTCTCCTCCTAAAGAGCATTAAGATATCCACCCATAGAACCGCTTCCACTTTCTGGTGGCACCTAATCCAGAGCAAACCTCTGCTTCCTTGAACCTTCCCCCAAATTATTAACATGGCCAATATCCTATAACAAGTCTCCCCAACACCCTCTGAGGCTCCCCTTTGCTACATATGATGTGAGATTGAGGTGTCCCTTGCTGCAGTAAATAATACACCCAATTTTGTTTAAATGCAGGTATATTCCTGGTAGTGTTTTGCTGTTGGGCAGCAAAGCATTTACATATTTGGTCTTTCTACTAGACTATGAAGAGCTTAGAGATCTGGGACTTTTATCTATCTATCTATCTATCTATCTAGGCATCCCCTGTACAAAGTATAGTGCCTGTCTAGATACTGAGTACATGTTTATAGGATAAATGAATGAATGTGTATTTTATGATTGAAGGCACACATTTTAATAGAAGAAGCTGCTTTAACAGAACATATTATTTCTCATCAAAGTACTCTGCCAGTCTGCTACTGACTGAGCTTGCTTTTACATGTGAAGGTGCTCCTGTGGTTTTGATGTTATTGCCTTTGGTCAGTTCCCACCATCAGCAGAGCTTATGTCTTTGTTTTGAAGTGACGATGGCTTGTATTCTACTTCCACAGTCCCTCACGATCCTTACCATTCCCAGCATGCACAGCTACATAGCCCACTAGGTGTGAGGATGCTGTTATCCCAACCATACATTACTGGAAAGAAGTCACAGTAGGAAAGCAGATTAGGACACTTTAAAGTGTGGGGAAAGAGAAGCTATGAAAAACTAGAAAGAAAATTGATTTCTAACTACAGTTAGCTCTCATACCTGTTTTGACTTCATAGATGATTCAAGGTATAGTATAGTTGTCCTCTCTTTCTAGGATTTCTTTCTATCTGTAGATTTCCAGAGCCCTCTCAACCTTAATCTTACGGATCTTCCTATTTTGTGCTTTAGTAACGTATTTTTCCAAGTGGAATAAAAAGTGCTAGTTCTATTTGAGGCACTTACCTCATTTTTGTCCCATATAGCAGAGTGGTTAAAAACTCAGGTTTCTGCATCAGAAAGATATGGATTGGAATCCAGGATCACCAACTTCCTGAATATGTGATTTTCATGTCACTTAACCTTTCTCAATCTTAATTTTCTCATCTATAAAATAGGGATATTAATAGTAAATAACCTGTAGAGTTGTGGTGAAAATGAAATGAGATAGCATATAAAAACCTTCCCTGGCACATAAATCTTCAGCTCAAAAATTATAGCTGTTATTAATGTAATTAGCTCATTATTTTTCATTAGCAGAAATTGCATTTATAAATCCAAGGTAGAAGTTGGATACTCTATGCCATACAATAATTATTAATATAATACACTATTATTTTATATATTATTGATATATATTATGAATATTAAAGAACATAAACTAAAATATAACAGTTTATGTTTCAGGATTTGCTCAAACTTGTTATGTCAGTAAAAAAAACTTTGCAAAACTGATTTGTGTATATTATAGCTTGCCTGAAATAAACTCCTAAATGTAGAAAAATAAACTCTTCATAATACCGATCACAGTGGGAAGTTTAGTGATTGGACTGGATGACTTTCAAGGTTCCCTGTTGTCAGAAAGAGAACAGCGGATGTGATAAACAGCAGGACAGACTAAACCAAGTAGGAAAAAAAGCAGAAACTAGACTGGTCCTTGGGAAGGATAAGCATTGTTATCATATCAAGCTGCAGATGACAAAAGGAAGTTCAGTTAAACTGGAAGTGTTGGTGAGAATGATGACAGGTAATTGGTTGGTCTAAGCAGGCAGACAGTAGCTGAGAATTCAAGAAAGAGTTGGAACACAGCAGAGCAACTGGGTGAAATATATAAATAAGATATATTACTGTTGTCAGGGAGGAAGAAATTTTCCTCTACCTTTCTAGGTTCTTCCAGATGGATGAAGAATTAAACTGACATGAGACAGATTAACAGGAAAAAAACAAACAAAAGTTTAATAACATGTATATATGGGAGAGACCCAGGAAAACTGAGAAAATTGCCAACATGACCAAAGCCCTCACCTTAAAGACCATCTTCAGCTAAAGACAAAAAATGTTGGGATAGTGGTTTGAGACTTCAGCAGTGAGGAAGGTAATTCACATGGAGATGGAAAAGTAAATGTTTGGTAAACAAATGTTGTCTATGCCATACAGAGACAATGGGACACAGAATGAGCCTTGTCAAGTTTTTCTCCCAACCACATCTAGTCCGTATCTTTCGTAGCTCTCTCTGATGATAGCTCTATGCCTGGAAGAGGCTCTTTATCTAAATTCTTTTAGTCAGTTAAGGGGGAGGTAACAAGAAAAACGTCCTGCGTCTTCCATTTTTTAAAAATAATCAGTCTAAATTAATCCTCATGCCAGAGAGATACATTTCAATGTGGCAAATTTTGCTCCCCTACACTATTATTAGTAGCTAATATTAATGAGTTATTTTTATGTCCCAAGGGTTGTTCTGAGTTGCACTTGTTAGCTCATTTAATCCTTAAAACACCCAATATAGTGGATACTATTAATGAGCACTCTTATGAGGAAACGGAGCTAACGTGGATAATGGTGGAACTTGATTCCATACAAAGGTATTATTTGTCACTTCTCTTCAGGTTGCAGTTTCTTTCAGGTATTTTTAATCTCTGACACTGTATTGTTTATGTCTAAAAGATCAATTTGGATCATTTTAATAACTTTTGTGTCTTTCCTTAACATACTTATGTTTTCTCCACACTAGTGAACAAATGGAATATAGTTGTGATAGTTATTTTTATGTTTATGCTTAGTAATTCTATTATTTGTATCATTTCTCGTTCCATTGTGATTGATTTAATGATTTTCTATTTATTAAGGATCCTATTCCTGCTTCTCTGAATGCAGGTGATTTTTGATTGTATGACAGACACTGAAAATTTTACTTTGTTGGCTGCTGAATATTCATGTACTTAAAAATATTCTTGAACTTTATTCTGGGACATAGATCAATTTTTAATAGATAAACTTTGTAACAGTTTAATCTTGAGACTTGTTTTTAACCTTTGTTATGTGGAAACAGATTAGCCTTTCGTCTAGGGCTAATTTTGCCCACTAGTGGATCAGTGCCCTGCTGAGTACTTCACCTGATGCCCTGTGCATTATGCCATTTGTCTCCTCTGCCTGGAGGAGACACCAACATGCCTGGTGCAAGGTCCAATGACTGAGTCTACTTGCTCCCTTCAGGTGGTTCTTCCCAGGGCATTAGGTAGCTTCCTCATAGACATACAATGATCAGGACTCAGGTGAAGATTTGGTGTCAGTGGGGAGCTCTCTTTAACTGCAGTTCTCTCTATCTCTGATGCTCTGCCAAAACTCTAGCTTCCTTGGCCTCTGTGAGCCCCCAATTTTGTGTTTCCAACTCAGGAGAATGCTGGGTTCTGCCTGGCTTCTTCCTCTCTACACTGTATCCTGGAAACCTTCTCTAGGCAGTAAGCCACAACAATCTTAGAATTTACACCGTTTTTTTTTTTTTTTTTTCTCTTTTGGAATCACGGTCCTGTGGTGCCTGCTGTCCAATGTATGAAAACTATTGTTTCTTTTTTTGTAGTTATTCCTATTTCTTAGTTGTTGGAGGCAAGAGGACAATTCTAATCTATGGTATTTCATCTTGGCCAGAAGCAGAAGCCCCCAAGCATCTTTTTTACAAAGTTCCCTGAAGCTACAGGCTGGGTAAGCACATGATTTGTGTCCCTAAACAAAACACACATAAGTTTAATCAACTGTTTCATGACCACATGTCATTCTACCTGGACTCAGTCAACTCCTCAATTTAAGGCCTATTGCCTGCCATATCCCATTTTCACGTACAAATTTATGTATTAGCCATGGCTTTTTCAGTTGAAAGTAAAAGAAATTCTACTCAAACTAGTTAAGGAAAAAAATCCTTTTAGCTTATTTAGCGAAAAGTCCACAGAACAGAAGTAATTTTAGGCATGATAAGATAGGGCATTTCAATGATATTATGAATGTTCTGTATTTCTAGTTCTTGGAAATTTTCTCTCAAATGACTCTCAAAGGCAGGCAGGATTGCTGTCAGCACTAGAAGACTTACATTGTGGTTGTTAACTACTTCACAACATATATTTTGTGAGTTTAAAACCCCTCAAAGAAAGATGTCTTTTCTGATAGCACTTCTGGAAAAGCCTTCACGTTGGGATGGATTAGCCAGGTTTGGGCCACATGGTCATTTCTGATCCAATCACTCTGTCCTGGGGCAAGAGTTTTTTTCATTGGCCAGGACTAGTCATGTGCTCTCCTGAACCATATGAAATGGGTTATCCATAGGAAAGTGGGGTTCTATTATCAGAAGAAAGGGATGAGTCCCTCTGCAAGATAAGGATGCACATATTAGAGCTGGGGTATAAAACAGGAGCTTCATTTCAGGAATGATGCAGAAACCCAATGCCGTATCTAATACACAAAATAGAGAAGATTTATTTCAAGGTGAATGTGTCAGCTGAGCTACTGAATTAATGCCTAAATCCCTTGAACTAAGAACAGATTGGTCAAAGAATCTTGTGTTTGGTGAAGTCTACTAATTGAGGTCAGGTAACCTCATCTATGAAAAGAAGATACTATCACAGCAGGGATAACACATTGGTACCTTTAATACTGAAAGTCTATAATTCTGTTACAACAAAATACAGAAGTAGTGCTTTCATTAGCAAAACATTCCTGGCAAATAAACTCTCATAGGTGAAATGTTGTTACTGATGTGCAAATTAGAGAAAGACATCACTCCTGAGTATCTTGCCATACAAGTTTACTAACATCAAATTGTTTAGATTATTAAAAATAATTTTCAACATTAAAATGAGATAGAAATCTTACTCTTAGGAATGGGCTTAATAATTGTATTCCTTGTTATTCAACCAACAGAACTTTCTGATCAAATATAGTTTGTTTCTTTAAAAACTCCAAGAAATTTGTAGTGACTGCTTGATGTATTTGTTAGTAAGAGGATTCTGAGGCTGTGTTTGGACTAAGCTGGAAAGAGTAACTCTTCCACTGTGAACTTGTGTTCCAGTATTAGCTCTTGTGAGTATTAACATGACTTATGTTCTGAATCAAGAAGGAGTAACTACATCTGGCCTGGTTTCAACTGGTTTTCTTGGCCTTGGGTAAATCATACAGTCACCTAAGTTTCTATTTCTACAAAGGAAAAAGGCTTATAACACATATCCCACAGAGATTGACTAATGATTAAATAATATGTTGTTTAGGGATATACACATATATTATGATACAAAACTATTTTTTTAATCAAGGGGAAAATTAACTTTGTGATAGTAATCATCTTTAGGGAGGGGGGAGTGAGGATAATGACAGAGGGGAGGGCCTCACAGTTAGATGCAAAACTATTAATAATTAAATAGTTCTTAAATTGGGTGGAGGGCTTGAGTGTTTATTTCCTTCATAATTTATTACCCTTCATAACTTATGTAAGTAATACAATTACACATACCTTTTAAATGTATCAAGTACTGAATAAAACACAAAATAATAATGAAATAAATTACTTTGGAAAAAACACTCCAACACTTTGAATAAAGGGCATTCAGAAGAGCAACAGGATTCCATTCAGTTTCTCAACCCTATATATCTGAATTCTAAATAAGACCCTTTTCAAGTTTAATACATACTAAAGAGGTTGTACAAGGTGTCATGGGAATGGTTCACATAAGCTGACTCTGACTCTCTTGTGGACACGATTTATTTAAAACACAAAATGTACATATGTCTGTATCCTCAAGTATAGGGATATAGAAGCCATAGCAAGCATAGGATTTCTACACTTACTGTTTCTGCTTTCTTACCATTCCATTCTATCTTCTTGGATTTGATTCTTTATCACTCCATTAAGTAGCTCATATCAAGATCACAAACAATTTCCATCTTGCCAAGTTCAATGGTTGGTTCTCTGATTTCATAGTATTGGACCTCTCGGCAGCTCTTACCACAGATGAACACCACTTCTTTCTGGAAAGACTCTGTTCTTAAGAGTTTTTCTTCCATCTCAATTGTTGCTATTTCTGAATGTCTTTTGCTGGCCTGGCTTCTTCTCCACTTGATTTCAAAAAGTTGAATGACTTAGGCCTTGTCCTCAGTTCTCTTCTTTTTCTATAGTTTTTCACTAGGTGATCTCAAAATTTGCTGGTTATCCTAAATCTCTGTCTCTAACTGGGGCCTCTCTCATCAGCTCCAAACTTGTGTATCCAACTGCTAAACTGACATATTCCCTCAGGCATTGGACAACCTCTAAAAGGCCACTCATCCACCAGATTTTCCCCTCAGAAAATGCTACATCCACAGTGCCAGCATCTCAGGCCACAAACGTCTCTGATTCATTGTTTTCTTTCACACCTCACAACCTATCCTTTATCAAGTATTGTAAGCTCTATCTGCAAAATACATTCCAAACAGGATCACTTCTCATCAATTCCAGTGAAATAATTGTGGTCTAATCTTCCATCATATCTCACTTGGATCCTGCCTGCCCCACACAGCAGCCAGAGTTAACTTTTTAAAGGATAAATCTGATTATACCAAATCTCTACTGGCTTCCCACTGGAATGACAGTAAATTTCAAGTGCCTAGCCATGGCCAAAAAGGCCTCCCTGCTAGCTCTTAGACCTAATCTCACACCACTCTTCCTCTTTCCCTCAGTCTCCAACCACCATGGCCTTTTCTATACCCCATAAATGCACAAGACTCTATTCCTTCTTGGGGTTTCTGCATTTGCTCTTCTCTTTGTTTGGAATGTCTCCCCACTCTCCATCCCATTCAACACTGTCAAATGGTTTCTTCTTTGCTTTTTCAAGTCTAAACTCAAATGCCAACTCTTTTTTTTTTTTTTTTGTGATACGCGGGCCTCTCACTGTTGTGGCCTCTCCCGTAGCAGAGCACAGGCTCCGGACACGCAGGCTCAGCGGCCATGGCTCACGGGCCCAGCCGCTCCGCGGCATGTGGGATCTTCCCGGACCGGGGCACGAACCCGTATCCCCTGCATCGGCAGGCGGACTCTCAACCACTGCTCCACCAGGGAAGCCCTCAAATGCCTAACTATTTAGAGAGGACTTCCCTGAGGAGCTGGGGAAAGTAGAACTTCCTCTCTTCCCCACAACCAGTCGTTTTCTAAGTCATTGTGCTGTTTAATTTTCTTCATTGCACTTAAAACTATTTGAAGTGATCTTATTTATTTGTTTCCCTATATGCTTATTTTCTACGTGTCTCCTCATTATTATGTCAACTACATGAACACACAGACTCTGACTGCCTGGTTTTTTGCCTTATTCCCAGTGAACTGAGTAGTGCCCAGCATACAGTAGGTGATCAATAAATGCTTATTGAATCAATTATTGGTTGTTGAATGAATAAATGAGTAACTAGCTTAAAGTCACACAGGCCTTGTCTGTTATGCAGACCCAGATTACATTATGTATTATATAACTTGATAAAATAGCCTCAGTGTGATTTTTTTTAAATAAACACAGGGTGCATGCATATTTTTTTTTCACATGGAACAGGTAGGTTACACCAGAATTCTACCAGTCTTAGTGCCATGCACTTTTTTTTTCAAAATTAATACACAGAAATCTTTTGCATTCCTTTACACTAACAATGAAATATCAGAAAGAGAAATCAATGAAACAATCCCATTTACCAACGCATCAAAAAGAATAAAATACCTAGGAATAAACCTACCTAAGGAGGCAAAAGACCTGTACTCAGAAAGCTATAAGATACTGATGAAAGAAATAAAAGATGACATAAACAGATGGAGAGATATACCAAGTTCTTGAATTGGAAGAATCAATATTTTGAAAATGAAAATGACTATACTACCCAAAGCAGTCTACAGATTCACTTTTGCATGCTCTTTAATCTCACTTTGATGAGATTTCCTACAAGATACTTAAGCCTAAACAAAAAGAAGGAATTCTGCTTCCAGCCAGATTTATCCTGTTTGAAAAAACCAAAAAAAAAAAAAAAGAATGAAAGAAAAACAATATATAAAAAACAATTTTCAGTTTTCAAGATGTTGAACATCAGGCATTGAAAGTCAGTGATCCCTGAGACAGAAAACAAAGGAGGTCCAGCCTATGACTACCCAGTTTACTGCCCTGAGAATGTCTAGGCTGGGGCATAGGCAGGCAGAATCTGGCAGACTCCCTAAGTAATGCCAGATTACTCCCTAGAAATATTCTGGCTTATCTGTTTAATAACTGGGTTGTGCTGAAGATTTAATGGGAGTAACCTACTTACTAGATAAAGTGTGTCTTTTTCTTCTCTGTTTTTGTAAGAAGGTCCCTGTTTCTGACCTTGGGCAGAGGGGCTGGGTACAGGGAAGGGTGGAATGTTTTATCAATGAGGAAAGTAATACCCCCATACCTAACCCTAGTTAAGCAGGGGTTTATACTTCTAAACTATGGACCCCTCCTGAGAGCAGTTGGGTTGGCATAGTTAGAAAGAGCCGAAGAGTTGAAGGTAAAATAATAAAAAGTTTTGCTCTCATAACATTTTTGGACAAATCCTTTTTGGTCTGGTTATTCTACCCAAGGCAACTGGGTATTTCTGCAGAGGCTTCTGTGGATCGGGTGGTGAAAGGGGCCAGGGAAGTGGAAAAGGAAACAGAAATTTTGTGTTTTCCTAGAGATATAATGTAACATGTATGGACTTGCTCTCTCCAGGAGGGTAGCCTCATGGCAGGAATTTACCAAGCTAATCTAATTTTGCCATGTAATTCTCAGATTTAAACACATCACCTCTCTTCAGACCCTCCAAAGAAACCTAGGATTTACAGCTTTTTCTGTCTGAGGGATTTGGAGTATTTTCTGACCTAAATTCCTGGTCTATAGGAGATTACTTTGACAATTTATTAAACTTAGGATTTGTGTGTCTAAAAATCCACAAGACTTCAAGGAGCTAACAAATTCTCAGGGGCCTCTTAACTGTGGGATGCCAAGTGCTTTGCTAACAGAGCCAGCAGATGTACAAATCTTACATTAAAATCCTGTCATAGAAACACATTACAATCCTGTCATAGAAACGCAGTAAAGGACCAGGTGAAATTAAGTGAGACATCAGCTATATATACTTAAATAGATTACACCAATGGAATCAACAAAAGCATTTTGTCTTTAAATGTTTAGAATTTTGCCTGTGTAAGCATAAACCAAAAGAGTCTGTCAACGTGGCTTGTCTTCAGAGCTCTAGTAAACAAATGAAGCTCAGGTGAGTGAGATAGGTATCAAAAGACTTGGGTATCATTTCGTTATTTTTTTTTAATATATATATTTATTTATTTATTGGGCTGTGCCGGGTCTTAGTTGCAGCATTTGAGATCTTTAGTTGTGGCATGCGGGATCTTTTAGTTGAGGCATGCGGGATCTTATGGTTGCGGCATGCTGGCTCTTAGTTGCAGCATGCAGGATCTATTTCCCTGACCAGGAATGGAACCCGGGCCCCCTGCATTGGGAGCATGGAGTCTTAACCACTGGACCACCAGGGAAGTTCCTATCATTTCGTTTTAAAATCTTGTTACTTTAAAAATATTTACTTAGGGCTTCCCTGGTGGCACAGTGGTTGAGAGTCTGCCTGCCGATACAGTGGACACGGGTTCGTGCCCCGGTCTGGGAAGATCCCACATGCCGCGGGGTGGCTGGGCCTGTGAGCCATGGCCACTGAGCCTGCGCATTTGGAGCCTGTGCTCTGCAACGGGAGAGGCCACAAGAGTGAGAGGCCCGCGTACCGCAGGAAAAAATATATATATATATACGTATATATACATATATATACATATATATATATATTTACTTAGGAAGTCAAAGATCAATAATACATGCAGTTGGTTGAAATATCAAAAAGTATCATTAAGCTTAAAATGAAAAATAAGACCCTGACCAACATTCATTTCTTGCTACTCAAATACAATCTTTTGACTTTTTTAGCTGTTTCTTCTATTCTTTTTTATTTATTTATTTATTTATTTTTGCAGTACACGGGCCTCCTACCGCTGTGGCCTCTCCCGTTGCGGAGCACAGGCTCCGGAAGCACAGGCCCAGCAGCCATGGCTCACGGGCCCAGCCGCTCCGCGGCACGCAGGATCCTCCCAGACCGGGGCACAAACCTGCGTCCCCTGCATCGGCAGGCGGACTCTCAACCACTGCGCCACCAGGGAAGCCCTGATTCTTTCTTGTTTTCTGCATACATTGTTTTCTTATTTTTTGAGGATTCTAATTACAGGTTTTCTTTTCTTTTCTTTTTTCTTTTTGTTTTCTGCATACTGTTTTCTTTATACAATTTTTAAAAATGTTTTATTTTAATTTTTTTTTTTTTTACTTTAGAGATGTCTTAACTGTCTGGTACTCCATTAATGTATATTCCTATTTAAGAGTGAAGCATTACAAAATCGGATTAAAAGATTCTAAAAATGTGGGCATTATCTTCTGGCAGGTTTTATCAAACAACCCAATCAAAAAATGGGCAGAAGATCTACATAGACATTTCTCCAAAGAAGACATACAAATGACCAGAAAGCACATGAAAAGATGCTCAACATCACTAATTATTAGAGAAATGCAAATCAAAACTACAGTGATATATTGCCTCACACTGGCCAGAATGACCATCATCAAAAAGTCAACAAACAAAAAAGTCAACAAACAATAAATGCTGGTGAGAGTGTGGAGAAAAAGGAATCCTCCTACACTGGTGGTGGGAATGTATAATAAATTGGTACAACCACGATGGAGAACATTATGGAGGTTCCTTAAAAAACTAAAAATAGAACTACCATATGACCCAGCAATCCCACTCCTGGGAATATATCTGGAGAAAAGCATAATTCTAAAAGATACATGCACCCCAATGTTCATTGCAGCACTATTTACAATAGCCAAGACATTGAAGCAACCTAAATGTCCACTGACAGAGGAATGGATAAAGAAGATGTGGTACATATATACAATGGAATATTACTCAGCCATGAAAAATTGACATAATGCTGTTTGCAGCAACATGGATGGACCTACAGATTGTCATACTAAGTGAAGTCAGACAGAGAAAGATAAATATCATATGATATCACTTATATGTGGAATCTAAAAAAATGATACAAATGTACTTATTTACGAAACAGAAACAGACTCACAGACTTCAAATACAAACTTATGGTTACCAAAAGGGAAAGGTGGGGGAGAGGGATAAATTGGGAGTTTGGGATTAACATAGACACACTACTACATATAAAACAGATAATCAATGAAGACCTACTGTATAGCACAGAGAACTCTATTTAATACTCTGTAATAACCTACATGGAAAAGAATCTGAAAAAGAATGGATGGATGTGTATGTATAACTTAAGCACCTTGCTGTACACTTGAAAATAATACAACATTGTAAATCAACTATATTCCAATATAAAATAAAAATTCAACAACAACAACAAAAAAGAAAGTGATGATAAAGTAGTAGAAAGAACAAAGCAAAGGAAAAAAAAAGGAGAAAGCAGAAATGCTGGGTTGATGCAACTCTCACGCTGAAGTTATAAAGGAAGCAAAACGAATTTTGGGTAGAGAATAAAGATAGGTCATCATTTCCTGGATATGTGTTTAGGCCATATTTTGAATACAGACAAGTTTGATTAAGGTTAATTTCTTTTATAAAATGCTTCTGTCATCTACCCAGAAATGGACAGTAAGGAAATTTATAATTATATTTGCTGGTCTATCCAAGGGGCATACATATGAATGATGGCCAACTGGGGAACTGTGAACTAAATCACAATTTATTTGTAATAGAGAAGGGAAATATATTCTTTGAAAGAAAGGGGTGAATATTTTCAGTGCTCTGGAAAGAGTTCTAATTAATTTATAGAGTTAAAAGGCCGCTCTGACTCAGCCTCATAATTTGAGTAATAAAACTCTTCTAATGGCTTTACAACGGATTTATAAAATAAATGAGCAAACTTAAACAAGCCACAGTGCTTGACCAATACAATGTTTCTGTGTCAGCAATTTACTCTATCAATTGAGAGATTTAGCCATGAATTTGGGTGGCTACATGCCTCATGTTCTATGAATATATTAGCTGGACCTTCATAAATGCATTCTCTATAGTAAATTAAGAAGGCATATACTTCAATCAGCAATCAGCTGAAATTTTAAAAATTCTGTTTTTTTAATATTGAATAATTTCTTGAAGTTCCACAGAGATATATATTAAATTATTTTAAAAAGAATCTCTAGGATATTACATTTAAAGGAGTTAATGTTTCACCATTTACTATCATTTCAGTTGACTAGAAGAAATATACAGAACAGTCTATTTATTAGATATTTTATGTATCTGTGGCTTTAACTAGGAAATACAAAGTCAGAACTGGTTATTGATTTATAATTTACATTTAAAAATTATAGATTAGAAAGATAATTTTTTGTTTATGTTCTATAGTTGTTTCCTTGAAGAAATAGACCCAGACTGTGCAAGGGGGCTGTCTACTGTGAAGGAGAGGTAGTAAGGAAACACTCCTGCCCATCAGGCTCCTCTGGGGCTGACTTAATCTATATGCACCTGACATTCATTCAATAAGTAAAAAGTTGGTTATACATTATTATAGAGTCATGGACTCCTTTGAGACTCTGATAGACATAACAGACTTTCCACCTACTATAATGCACATACACACATAGTGTATATATTTTCTGAAGGTCAGCTCTGAAGCCCAGAATCTTTGGATCAGACTAAGTTTTTTCATGTACAAAACCAAGGAATGGATATTTCCTCTAGAATACATGCTGAAATGAACAGGTAAAACAAGACCAAAGAGGACACATAATGTATCAATTTAACTTGGGAAGTCACTTATCTAAAAATTTGAAGAATTTTATTCACAAAAGAATTCCCTTTAATAAAAAGAGCGTAAAAGGAGAAAAAAAAAACCTACATTTATTAGGTGGTTGGGACATTTTCGTCCATTGAGTCAAGGGAAAATGCGAAGTGGTAGAACCAACCAAGTACCCCTCTTATCTTAGAGGTTTTCAGCTTGTGGGAGTAGAAGACTTGGAGGATGGTGACAAGACTGTGTGGAGATTTTGGGGTTGGGACTTGAGAGTAGGAGAGATTATTTGGTGAAAGTCTGTAATCCATGTGGAAGCTACTGAGAGGGAAGCAAAGGGGAGAGAGAATCTGTTTACTGTGTGCATAAAGAAGGCACTACCTGTAAATTTTATATAACAACTTCAAATAAATTTGTCAATGTTTAATAATGCTAAAAATGCAAATGCTCTACAGCTTAGCATAGCTACTCCTACAGAAACTCTTGTACACATACGCAGAGAAATGTTTAGAGCAACATTGTCAATAGCAGCAAAAAAGTGAAAATATAAATGTCCATCAATATAAGAGTGGATAAATAAGTTGTGAAATGGTCACAAAACGGAACACTACACACCAGTTAAAATTAGTAAAACAGAGCTATATATATTAACATGACAAAATCTGAAAACATAGTACTGAGCAAAAGAAAGCCACTTAATATTATACATACAAACACACATATTAAGTTTAAAATATGCACAACCATGTCATTAGGGATATTTAAGTATGTAGTAAAAGAACAAAGAGATTCATGGGAACAATCAACACCAAATTCATGAAAGGGGTTACTTCTGGGAGGGAGGGAAGGGTATTCCATCAGTGATGAGTACACAGGTAGCTTCAATTCTATTAGTACTTTTTTCCTAAGATGGGTAGTGGGTACAGTTGTGTTTGTCGTATTAGTCTTTGTTCGTTTATGTATGCATTACTTATTTTGTAAGGAAAATTAAAGGTAAGCAGCACCTATAAGACTGAATGAGAATTAAAATGTAAAAAAAAAAAAAAAAAAAAAGAATTCCTTGATGAAACTTTTACCAGCTTTGTGGAGTAAATTAACATAGGTCCCCATAACATAATTCATAAAAATGTTAGATAAAAGGTATTTTTAAAATTTTGTGAATATATAATCAAGCTCAAAGTAAAGAAAAGGAAATCTTTAAGTGCCAGGCATGAAGATAAAAAAATCAAAGTTGCAGCAGTGAGCAAAGGTTGAAGTCAAACTGGAGCTGTCAGCTGGGATTCTAATACTCTGTTGGAATAGAAGTGGCTTCAGTCCTGAGAACATAGAGAAAATGTAACTGAGACTACTGGATAAAGCTTGGACCTTGGATGAACTGCCCCATTTGTTAAAAGGGGATCAAACTCTGCCCACTGACTGAGGGGAAATAGTGAAGATGTTTCTATTTTTCTAGGACCTCAAGTAGAAAAGAAAATGCATACATGAGAAATTATAATTCTAAGCTTGCACCACACCCAGACATGGGATATAAATTTGTAATACTTCATGGTTCAGGAACTCACAAGCTGAGAAATACCATAAAATAATATTTAGGATCTTTGAAACCTGTTGGATTTCAGGAGGAACAAGTACAAAACTATTCTGTAAGACACTTTCATGACAAAAGAAACTCCAAAATAATAATAATAACAATAATTCCTCTGGAAATTAGCTCACAATAAGAAATACACATCACAAAAAAATGAGTGAACATCAACAAATGCAACAGACAAGATAACTAGTATCCTGAGAACTGCAGATAATAGAACAATCTAAAAAAATTAAAATAGGATTATTCAAATTGTGTAAAGAGATTAAAAGAAAAGGAATTGGAACTATCATGAACAAGGATACCATGAAAAAGAAAAGAGATCAAAATTTTTAAAAAGAACTAATTAGGACATCTAGAAATTAAAAGCGTAGCTATACAAATGGAAAACTCAAAACACAGAATAAAATAGCAGATTAGACACAAGTGAAGAGATAATAGCAATTTGGAGATGAAGAACAAGGAAATTGTTCAAATACAGCACAGAGGGAGAAGAATATTAAATGGAAAGTAAGGTAAATAGAGAAGAGAATTTTAAAAGTACAACATATATTGAATATTAAAAATTTTCCTGAAGTGATAAAAAACATGAATTCTCAAGATTAAAGATACCCACATTGTGAGTTAAACAGAACAAAGTCACTCAAACACATTGTAAAACTATAGAATGTAAACAGAAAATTAAGCTGAGAGAAAACACAGATTATAAAGAGATGAAAATTTGACAGACAGCAGGTTCTGATCAGCAAAGATGGTAGAAGATGAAACAATATTTTCAAAGTTCTGAGGAGAACTTTCTGTCAGCCCAGAATTCTATACTCAGCTAAACTATCATTCAAGAGAAATAAATACATAGATAGAAAATATA
This sequence comes from Aethalodelphis obliquidens, assembly GCF_003676395.1. Classification (NCBI taxonomy): domain Eukaryota; kingdom Metazoa; phylum Chordata; class Mammalia; order Artiodactyla; family Delphinidae; genus Aethalodelphis; species Aethalodelphis obliquidens. The sequence goes on along the minus strand of NW_020837946.1, from coordinate 53,482,619 downwards.
TTTCAAGAAGAAAGAAATTAAACTCCAAAAGAAGGAGTGGAATAAAGAAGCAATGGTTAGCAAATACAGTGGTATTGGAAATCTTCAATTTCAACTGGAAATCAATAATAAAAAGAATAATTCAGACTAAAATAACAACAAAATGGAGGGGCAGTTGTCAGTGCGACAGTATTCCAAAGTCCTTGTACTGTTTGGAAGAAAGACAGAGATTTTGAAAGAAAGAAGCAGCAGCAAAGAAAACATGATTAACAGAAAAAATAAGATAGTAGAAATAAGTTCAAATATATCTGTTAATGTAGTAACTGTATAACATATGTTTAAGAAGCTAGAGTTCCTTATTTAGTTTTAAAGTGTATGCTCTTATAAGAGATATGTCTAAGGCAAAATAAAACATGGAAGTTAAAAGTAAGCAGATGGAAAAAGATACATCAAATAAATATCAATTAACACACTAAGCAGACTTTAAGATAAAAATTTGGGGGGGGGGAAGAGGGTTATTAGTTTTTTTAAAATAATTTTATCTATTTGGTTGTACAATAAAGGTTTACAACGTGATGATTTAATATACATATACATTGTGAAATGATTACCACAAACAAGTTAATTAACAGATTTATCACCTCATATAGTTTCCATTTTGTGTGTGTGTGTGTGTGTGTGGTGAGAATACTTAAGATCAACAAAAGAAGTTTACTCTTTAATGATAAAAGGAACATTTTCTCAAGTTATAAGATGCCTAAGACTGTATGTATCTAGGAATGCCAGTCCACTTTGGTAAAATTTTCACAGATTTAATGAAGATTTAGTATGTTGAATTACTTTTTATTTCCTGACTATTTATTTGAAGGAAACATTGCATCTTGGTTGCTTTTCCTTGGGCTCCTTGATTTATTTGTACTACATTTTAAAAGCTCTTATCCAAGATTTTGGACTTAGGCTTCCCTTTGGATTAAAATCAGTACCAAATCCCAAACCAAAAATAAAATTTTACCATGTCTATTTTAATTACCTTTCACATTCAAGTCTTTAATTTATTTTAATGGATTTTTTGTGTGTACTCTGAGGTAGAGATAAAATTTCTTTTATTTTAAAGTCCATATCCAGTCATTCTGGTACCATTTATAGAATGGTTAATTCTTTCCCTAGTCATCTGCAATACTAACTTTGTCACATCATTTCCAAATATATGTTAGAAGTCTGTTTCTGGGCTCTTCTCTGTTACATTGCCAATTTGCCAATCATTCTTTGGCTTTATAATAAATCTTGAAAAGACAAGTCTTCTACCGGCTCCCTCTCTCCTCATCTACCTTCCTTGGAACACCTGGGTAAGTTTTGGCTTTGGCCTTTCCATAGGAATTTTTACACTTGAAAACTTTCTAGAAAAATCCTTAGGGAAATTTGATTGTAATGCATGGAATCTATACCTTAATTAGATACAGTTGGGACTTTAGGATCTGAGCTTTCCTATCCACTAAAGTATCCTCTTTATTTATTTAGATGTTCTTTAATGATTTGCAATAAGGTTTTATAATTTTCTCCATAAAAGTTTTAAACATATTTTATTAGATTAATTCCTAGGTACTTTATGTTTTAAGTACTAATTGCTTAAAGGTCTAATATGTTTAAAAAGACTAAGTCTGTCATACAGAGTGAAGTAAGTCAGAAAGAGAAAAACAATTACCGTATGCTAACACATACATAAGGAATCTAAAAAAAAAAAAAACAAGAAGGTTCTGAAAAACCTAGGGGCAGGACAGGAATAAAGATGCAGAAGTAGAGAATGAACTTGAGGACACGGGGAGGGGGAAGGGTAAGCTGGGATGAAGTAAGAGAGTGGCCTGGACATATATACACTACCAAATGTAAAACAGATAGCTAGTGGGAAGCAGCCACATAGCACAGGGAGATCAGCTCGGTGCTTCGTGACCACCTAAAGAGGGGGGATAGGGAGGGTGGGAGGGAGACGCAAGAGGGAGGAGATATGGGATATATGTATAGCTGATTCACTTTGTTATAAAGCAGAAACTAACACACCATTGTAAAGCAATTATACTCCAATAAAGATATTCTAAAAAAAAGACTAATTGCTACAAAAATTAATCTCTTCTCATAACGCATGCTTTCTAAAATTTTGGATTTTGGTGGCATACAGAAATACAACTGGACTTCCCTGGTGGCACAGTAGTAAGAATCCACCTGCCAGTGCACAGGACACGGGTTCGAGCCCTGGTCTGGGAAAATCCCACATGCCGTGGAGCAACTAAGCCCGTGCACCACAGCTACTGAGCCTGCGCTCTAGAGCCTGCGAACCACAACTACTGAAGCCCGCGCACCTAGAGCCCGTGCTCCACAACAAGAGAAGCCACCGAAATGAGAAGCCCGCGCACTGCAACAAAGAGTAGCCCCCGCTTGCCACAACTAGAGAAAGCCTGTGCACAACGAAGACCCAACGCAGCCAAAAATAAATAATAAATAAATTTATTTTTTTAAAAAGAAATACGATTGATTTTATATCCAGTCATTTTGCTATATTCTTATTAATCTGAATAATTTAAGAACTCTTTGTATTTTAATATCATCTGTGAATAAACAGAATTTGGTTTCTTCTTTTCCAGTCCTTATCTTTTAATTTACATTTTTCCCTTTACTTGCTGACTGGGATTAAAAAATATATAGGTGGGTTAGGATGGGGTATCCCAATGTGCAATAACCATGTTGAATACAAGTGGTTATAGTAGTTATCTTTTTCTCAATACTGATTTTTCAATGGAAAATTTCTAAAATTTCTCCATTAAGAACGACATTGCAGTAGTTTTTGGTAGATCACCTTTATCAGATAAGGGAGTACAATTTTTTTACATGAATTTTCTAGTATCTGGTTGTATTCTAGTGGGGTAGGGGGTGGGCTTTAGTCATAATGCTTGGACATTCATTTTTTATTACCCAAACACCACACTCACCTAGTTCTTAAGAAATGGGAGTCATTCCTATCAGGGAAAAGGAGGTCAGTGACTGAACTTCTCTTGTAATTTGAAGTTTCTGGCCAGCCTCACTACTGGGGACTGGATCCCCTAGATGCTTAGTGGCTGCTGTTTTACTGAGTAATTGCTGCTCAGAATTTTTTGCAAGTAGCATGCCAGGGACTAGAGAATTGGACTTTCTATGGGTAATAGAAATATCAATAAATAATATAATGGTGGAAAATGCTGATGATTGATAAATACAGCTAAATGAGAGTCTAAACTGCCCAGTCTATGGCAAAATACTTCACTGCTCTAGAGAGAGCATATGTTAGGGTGGTCATTTACTGGGATTCATATATCAAATGAGTACCCAAACTTGGAGAAATATTCCACCTAGGTGTTCAGAAAGGAGAAACTATTACATCATATCATCCACCAGGGGGCAATAGTGTGATGCTTGGAGCCCTGAAGTTTCTGAATGCCTGCAAGGAAAAGTGGCGTTGGGATCCAAGCAACAGTGGCACTTTGGAGCACAAGTAAGACTGATTTTCCTCTCCTCCGCTTGACATGGGGCTCCCAGAAAACAGCTTCAGCCTTCATCAGGCTGACAGTGGGTCAAGATGGGTCACAGTGGGATCATAAATTTCCTTACCACTCATTACTAGGCATCTTTCAAACCCTTGTATGGTTGGAACAGATTCATTAATCACTCTTAGGCTGCCCAGAACTTTGGAGGTGGGAAACAGTCCCAAGTTTGTCTCAGTTGTGAAAAGAAACATGACCTACAACTGTAAGGAAACAACCAAATCACTTTCTAGACAGGGCTTGTAGGGCCCCAGGATTGTAGCCTCATGACTGCTTCCTGGGAAGTTCCCTTCCTCCCACCTCCAAAGTTTGTGAGTAGGGTGGGTGTACCTGAGAAGAATCCTGAAAGAATTCAAGAAACTTAAAGAAAAAGGAGAGGAGCACAAACAGGTACACTGAACTTCCCTTTCTGAAAAGAACCACAACTTAACTGGGACACAGAGTATTTAACTCACTAGATCTTAGGCTGGTTCTCTGTTAATCCCTATACTAGGTGTGATGCAGGACACACTGGTAGATGGGGTGGGATGTAGCACCCCAAAGTACAGAAACAGAAGCACCACAAGTATTTTGTTTCTTTTTCAACTGTGTTGTGGGTATGAGATCAAAGGGTCTGCTCATATCCTTGCTAGAATCCTAAAATGTAAATTTGAAGGCATTTAACATACTCATTCTTTAAAACATGTCAATTACTTTAGCATTTCAACATTAATTTTGTGTTCTAATGCTTACTCATCTCTCTTGGTTGTTTTTTCCTCTACCTTTTTCAGTTCCTCAGTAACAAGTTGAAACTTGGTGCTTGCGGAAGGATAAAAAGCTCTGGGCTGGTAAATAAACAAGGAAAAAAGGCTTAGTGCAACATGAAAATGTAGGCCCCTTGTTCAAGAAGGGGGAAAGAAGTGCTGCTAAAAAGTACTAACATGCGTTTCCCTGGTGGTGCAGCGGTTGAGAATCCGCCTGCCAATGCAGGGGACATGGGTTCGAGCCCTGGTCCAGGAAGATCCTACACGCCACGGAGTAACTAAGCCCGTGCACCACAACTACTGAGCCTGCACTCTAGAGCCCACGTGCCACAACTACTGAAGCCCGCACGCCTGGAGCCCATGCTCCACAACAAGAGAAGCCACCGCAATGAGAAGCCTGCACGCCGCAACGAAGAGTAGCCCCCGCTCACCACAACTAGAGAGAAGCCTGCGCACAGCAACGAAGACCCAACGCAGCCAAAAATAAAAATAAATTTATAAAAAAAAAAAGTACTAACATAAAAGCTTTCCTTTTTAAAACCATTTTATTACTTATATGACATAATAGGGATAATCATCATTCCAAGAAAACTTAAAATTTTGATTTTTTAGCATGAATTTTACCATTCATTGTTATATTGTGCAGTGCCAATTTTAATAAGTATTTAACTCATATGTGGAATCATCAGTATTTTACAGTTCATACTTACACATGTATTTCATTCTTTCTCAAACAACTGAAATTACAAACTTTTATTCATTTCTTGTTACCCACACATTCTACCAACACTCACTATCTGGCTCACTAACTAGTAAGGAAGAACTAAAAGGAAAAAGGACTCTGGGTTGTCTTAGCCTTCCTTTTTCTTTTATGTCATAACTTTTAGCTAAGTAGCATGAATAAGAAAGAATGTAATAGGGTTTTTTGGATATTTGTGTTTCCTAGAATACCATTATTTTCTTTCTTTCTTTGATGTAAGTTCTGGTTCAAACGAAAAGCATGACCTCTTGGGGCTGTCAGGGTCCCCACTTACTCAGTCTTAAATGTGTGAGCATAAAATAAGCACAGAATTCTTGTGGACTCACGATGCATGGGAGTTTAGTGAGACCCAAAGCCAGTACATGTTTAATCTGTTGTGGAAGCTGCATAACAATTACTAATACTATATGGAAATGGTTGGCAAGGTACTGTGTACATGCTCGTGTTTATCTCCTCTGCTCCACTGTCTCTTTGAACTTCACTTGCAAAGCAAAAGTTCAAAGATAAAATTATTAAGAATTCAAGGTGGCAACAGCAGATCTTTTTACCAAGTGCAGGGCACTTCTGAGAGTGGGGCTTTGTGTAACTACACTTATTGCATGCCTATGCATTTGGCCCTGGAAGCTACAGATCCAGGCCTTGATGTTGTCCCAGATTCCAGCCTGGCTGTTACTATGTATATTGGCTACTAAAAGTTAAGCTGCTTTCAGACCTGTCTCTTGGCATTGGTCTACTTAGGGTGAGCACAGATGTAGAGAGCCAACAGAGCAGATTCTGTCTGGAATTTGGGGGATAATTCCTTAGGGATGTCTTGCTTCTCCTAGATCAGAAAAAGGTCTGAGACAAAGAAGAGGTCTTGTACATGACCCAAAATATCATGTTTTGACACATACCTGTGCACAACTAATGGTCCTCCACATATCAGGAACTGCCTGTCAATGAGAAAACACTGAACTTTACAGGAATATCATAAAAGTCTCACCAAAGACTTGGAACTTCCATGGCCTCAACTATCACTTTTATGATGACTCCTAATTCTATATCTCAAGCCCAGGGTCTTTTCCTTTGAATTTTAAACCCATAATTCTAACCACGTATGTGACTCTCTGTTGGAATGCTTCATTGAAACCTCAAGCTCAAAATATCCAACTCTGAATTTACTGCATTATTCCCCAAATGTTCTCCTGCTCCTTCTTCAGAAATTCCCATTTTGGTAACAGCTACACAATCCCAGTCTCCCCTCTGTCTTTACATCACTCACATTCACTTGGTCATTAAGTATACTGAAACCAGCTTTTAACCATATCTTGCATCCAGGACGTGCTCTCCATCCTCAATGCCCTAGCATAATTCAGTTCTTCCTTAGCTCTCTCCCTGCCTGCAGACCCATCCCTTCCCAAATATCCCCCAGATTGCCAGAATTTTTTTATCTTGAAAAATACAAGATTTATGCTATATTTCAAGCACTGAAGAATTCTAAAGCAATTTATAGTAAAACCTCATATCCATCAAGCTTTGCTAAATCTTAATTTGCCAAATTTGCTCGCTATTTTTTAAAAAGAAATAAAATATTACAAATATTGTGGTAATCACTTGTATACTTTCTTCTGTCCCATTCCCCTCGCTTTCCCCCCCAATGATCACTACATTTAGTACTTATCCTTCCTGTTTTGGTTTTCATATGTCTACTATAAATGGATTTTATCTTTAACACATATATAGTATTATGAATTTTTTAAATTTCACATAAATGGTATCATACTGTACGTATTATTCTGCAACGTTCATATTTCACTGAACATTGTATTTTTGGAATTTAATCATGTCAAACCTTCCCTTTCAGTAATTTATTTCAATTTTTGTCAGTTAGTATTTCATTATTTGAATGTACAAAATTTGGTTATCCAGACTTCATGGTCATATTGAGGTTATTTTCATTGTTCACTATTACTAATGATATAATATGACCCATATTTTCTTGTGTAAATTTAAGACTTTTTCTAAAGTATAGTCCTAAAAATGGAATTAAATGTTTCACTTTACATGTTGCCAAATTGCTCTCCGAAGTGATTGCACTGATACACATTTTTCTCTAGCAGTTTTCACTCCTTCGTTCAACAGCTCTGCTTATACACAGAACTGTCAGTATTTACATTTCTTTCTGTCAAAGTTTATATTTTTGTCATTTTAATAATTTTCCCTGATTATTAAGAAATATATACCATCTTTTCTTTTGTTTTTTTTTTTGAAAATTCTATTTATTTATTTATTTTTGGCTGTGTTGGGTCTTCATTGCTGTATGCGGGCTTTCTCCAGTTGCTGTGAGCCAGGGTTACTCTTCATGGTGGTGTGCAGGCTTCTCATTGCGGTGGTTTCTCTTGTTGCAGAGCACAGGCTCTAGGTGCGCGGGCTTCAGTAGTTGTGGCACGAGGGCTCAGTAGTTGTGGCTCGTGGGCTCTAGAGCGCAGGCTCAGTAGTGGCGCACGGGCTTAGTTGCTCTGCAGCATGTGAGATCTTCCTGGACCACGGCTCGAACCCGTGTCCCCTGCATTGGCAGGCGGATTCTTAACCACTGCGCCACCAGGGAAGTCCCTTTTATGCTTCTTGATCACTCAAGTGTCATTTTCTCTGAACTGCCAGTTCATATTATTTACCCATTTTTTTGGTTGCATTGTTTGTTTTTACATATTGATTTGTAGAAATTTGTAAATTTTCTTTTGTTGGGTATATGCATGGCAAATATTTTCTCTTTGTCTTTTCATTTTGTTTGAGATTTTGAGTTACTCCACATCCTTGTCAATATTTGATATTGTCAGACTTTCCAATTTTAGCCATTCTGAGAATTATAATCAATTGGGTTTTTTGTGTTTTTGTTTTGTTTTGTTTTGTTTGCGGTACGCGGGCCTCTCACTGTTGTGGCCTCTCCCGTTGCGGAGCACAGGCTCCGGACGCGCAGGCCCAGCGGCCATCGCTCACAGGCCTAGCCGCTCCGCGGTATGTGGGACCTTCCCGGACTGGGGCACAAACCCGCGTCCCCTGCATCGGCAGGCGGACTCTCAACCACTGCGCCACCAGGGAAGCCCTCAATTGGGGTTTTATATATATTTTATCTTATTTAGAACTTGCTGGGCTTTTTCAATCTGAAGACAAGCCTTTGATCAGTTTTGCAAATTCTGTCCTTAGCTCTTCAAATATTGCTTCTTTCCCATTCTCCATAGCTTTCCTTTGGAACTCCTGCTGTATGTTGAAAATTTTCATTCTATTCCACAAGTATAAATGTTCTTTCACATTTTCCAACTCCTTATACTTCTATATTGCATTCCAGAAAATGTCCTGAAGTCTATCTTCTAGTTAACTAGTTTTTTATTCAACTGTGTCTAATTTGTTATTTAACTAATCCATTGAGTTTTCTCTTGTTTTGGCTCCTTTCCCCCTGACTTTTTCTATTCTAAAATCTACCATTTTAAAGTGTGTTTATTTTTCAGTCCCAACCTATCCTTACATTTGTTTTGTCTGCTGAGTCTCACTCAGAGTCAGTTGTTCCCCTGTTTACAAATTTGGATCTTGATCACAAAACCTTAACTGTAGGAATTCTATGTAACTTGGTTCATTGCTTTTCCTTTTACAGAGATTCCCCAGGATGTTATTGAGTAGAGATCACTTTTTTTTTTTTAAGTTCCTTGTCCTGGGTACCTGAACATTACAGAGAATATGTAGTTAACCCCAAACTTATATTAGGGCTGGCCTAAAGTTAAAAATTCCCTTGGGAGAGATTTCATTCCTTGGAGAGCCTGGGAAGAGACAATAAACCTGTGTTGTCATCTTCCTGGATTGGTGTTTTCCAGTTTATCCTGAGGGTGAAGCCCTTCAAGAATCACAGCTTTATGTGGGATCTCACTTGCAACTCCCTACCTTGACAGAACCCAAACATCATCTCCTATGTTCATGTTGTCATTAGATGCAAGCTCCATGTTGCTGGGACTGATTATTCCCCTTCCCCTATGGCAGCCACAGAATCATTAACGCTAGTTTTCAGTTCCTTCGTTATTTTTGGCCTCTAGGGTTTTCAATGCTTTGTTGAGAGCGCAGATCTTGATTTAAACAGATGTTTATTATATCTTACTCTGTATTTCTAGGTGTTTATGGTAATTAAGAGGGTTTAAAAAATGTTATTGTGGTACATAACCTCCAAATATAGCAGACAACAATTCCTCCCATTCTTGTATGCTCATGCTGCTCCTTACCTCAAGAAGCTGAGTCTATTTTCCCTCCCCTTGAGTCTTACCAGTAGGATGTGGTAGGAATAATATTATGGTACTTCTGAGCCAAGGTCTTAAGAGTTCTGGCAACTTTTGCTTTCTTTTTTTCTTGGAGCCCAGCCACCATGTAACAAGGAAATCTAGGCTAGACTAATGAATGACTAGTGACCACAGTGAGAGAAGCCCTGGCAGATGAGAGGGCCTCTTTGGACATTCCAACCCCAGCCCAACTCCCAGCTAAATGCAGGTACATTAGTAACCCTAAACTGACATCATGTGAAGCAGAACAAACCAGCTGAGCCATGCCAAATTCTTGACTCACAGGATCGTGAAAAATAACAAATTCTTGCTTTAAGCCATTAAATTTTAAGGTCATTTGTTCCACAAAAACAGATGAGACAATGATACTTTCCAGAAAACATGACGGATCATTCTAACGTGCAAATCTAACACATTATATTTTGATGAATTTCATATCCACAGTATAGTGGAAAAGACAGACATGAGCACATGAAGTTTAAATATGAGTCAATAAATATTATAATAAAAGCATGCACAAAAACGCTGTGAGGCTCACCCAAGCCACCCCGGGCAGAGGGGAAAAAGGGGTCCTTCATATATAGAGTTATTCACAATCTTCTGTTTGACTAACTCTCCTCTTCTTTTTGGACAAGTTATATGTCTCACCATTTTTGAATGCCCACAGCCTAGTACGGTTTTGGGCACATAGTTGGCATATAATTGGTGAGTGAACTAATGTGGTCTAATTTGGAAAATCATGTAAATCACATTGTTCCTAATCTCAAATTACTAGGGGTATACAATTGGTATAACATTAAAATACATTTTCCATGACTCAGAGCTTGACCAGCCATAACTGAATAGTGACATGGTGTGATGTCAAGTGCCTTATGAAATTAAACCCCTAGTACTCTTTCTCATCCTCTGGCTGGAATCTCAAATTTCAATGTAAGTATGCTATTCCTTTAGCTAAGGGCTTTTAGGCTAGCTGAAATCTACTCCTCCATTACCAGGGAGAGTGTCACTTACTTTAAGCTGTGATGAGTTATTTTACCGTAGTATGAGTGGGTTTTATGTCTTTCCAGAGAGGTTGTTTGAATGGAAAAAAAGAGGCAGAGAAAATTTTAGGGTGTGAAGGGAGCTGCTAAAGATGACCATTGCCCACTTACAGTTAGGCTGAAGGACAGGTCTGGTCCTTTTGTTAAAAATGAAACAGAGAAAAATAGAAAGACAATCTATATTGTCATACTCTGTATATGCGCACACACTCGCCCAAACAAAGGACAGAATATTCATTTCTCCTAGAGGTTAAAGTCTACTACTTTGTTAAAAAGTACTCTGTATACTTTTTCATTAAAGACATATAATTCTTCTTGATAGGTTAATTTTTAAAGAAATTATTTTAAACAAATTAATTTTTTAAAGACATATGTAACAGAAAATTTACCATTTTAAGTGTACAGTTTGGTGGCATTAAGCACATTCACATTATTGTGCAAACATCAACACCATCCATGTCCAGAACTTTTTTCATCTTGCAGAACTGAAACTCTGCACCCTTTATACAATAATTCCCAATTTTCCCTCTCCTAGACCCTCCCAACCACCATTCCAATTTCTGTCTCTGAATTTTACTACTCTAAGTACTTTATAGGGGTGGAATCATACAGTATTTGTCCTTTTGTGACTGGTTTATTTCACTTAGCATAATGTCTTCAAGGTTCATCCATGTTGTAGCATATGTCAGAATTTCCTTTATTTTTAAGGCTGAATAATATTCCATTGTATTTATATACCACATTTTGCTTATTCATTTACTCACTGATGGGCACTTAAGTTGTTTCCACCTTTTGGATATTGTGAATAATGCTGCTATATAAACACAGGTATAAAAATATTTAAGTCCCTGCTTTCAGTTCTTTTGGGTATATACCCAGAAGTGTAATTGATGAAACACATGACAATGCTATTTTAAATTTTTTGAAGAACAACTAAACTATTTTCCATAGTGGCTGCACCATTTTACATTCTGTAGGGTTCCAATTTCTCCATATCCTTACCAAAGCCTTAGGGTTCCAACTTCTCCACATCCTTACCAACACGTGTTATTCTCTGTTTTTTTTATAATAGCCATCCTAAAAAATATGAAGTGGTATCTTGTGATTTTGATTTGCATTTCCCTGGTAGTGGTTTTTATGACCTTCTTTCTAATATTTATCATCACTCTTCTAAAGGAGTCAGACATCTCAAGACATAGAAAGTTAATGAGCATAGAAAGAAAGATAATGCCTCTGTATGAGAAAATCAAATTAGATGTTGATGTCTCATGATGAAAACTTGAGATATATATATCTCTAACACATGGAAGAGTGAGTCTCTGAATTTCCCTTATAGCCCTTTAGAGACTGGAGTTCCTTGCATGAAGAGGTATGCTGCTGGCAGCCTCCAGGGGGCGCCAGAAGCTGTGAATTTGCTTGGCTCAGGTCTGGCCTGCAGTCCTTGGTAGCAGGTTTAGGAATAGTAGACTATCTGAGTCCTGTTTTTGGTCCCATTGATTCTCATAACTGCATAAAATTCCTAGCTGGGGAATTTGAGTTAAAAAACAGTTTCAGGGATTCCTGTTAATTCTGCTAGAAGGCGTGGGGGCAGTAATCAAAATTATAACTCTCTTATATAATGTGAACTCAGTTTAACCCTCAAGAGAATGACCTGAAAAACTGAGGGCTCTTAGGTCACACCAAGGTTACAGGATCTTTCACCACAGGACCAGAGGAGAGGAAATATTTAATACGTGCTGGGCATTAGGTTAGATTCTTTTCACATAGTAGCTTACAAGTTATGTATAATTACTTATTTTAAAAAACAAAAAAAACAGGTTAGTAATTTGCCAAGGTCACATACCTAATAAGTGCCAGAAACAGAACTATAATAAAATCCAGGTCCAGTTCTAAACTATGATACCTCTGGAAGTGTCTATTATATATTGGGCATAATTATGGTTATTTTTATTATATTTCCTTTAATGACTGAAAGGAAACTGCATCTTTGCAATTCACAGACTAGATTTGGCATCCTTGGAAGTATTATGGAATTTTGAAATACTCTAAAGAGCTCAGTTGAGAAAAGATGCTGATTCTGGCTTGATGCTTATTAAAAAGTGAATAGCTGGATATTCTATGATTTACTCAGTAATGCTTGAGCTTATCCAAGTCACAGAAGTAGACTTGACATGGCCTTGTTTATAAGAGCCAGATTCTGAAAAAATATAAACCCCAGAAAAATTAGGACTTTTGTCTTTCAAACTCTTTGGGCAGTTGATTGCATGTAACAAGGCAGTGCAAGCCAAGAGGTGACTATACCACTGTTTATGAGTTTCTGTTCTAACACCACGTTGTTTACCTCACCCCACGGTGACCAAAAAAACATTTAAAAATGTATTAAAAATATAAAACCTGCCCTATAACAACACTCAATTGCCTGCCATGTGATATTAATGCTCAGGGGCACCTTTTATGTAAGGACTTCACAGTGTTTTATATACTCATTAACTCACAACCCATCTGTTTTACTTCATTTTATAGCAGAGAAATGGAGGCCTCATGGAAATCACACAATATGTTGGTACAGCAGCTTAATAGGGAATTCTTCAGATTCTGAATCTTCGGCCTGTTCATTCCTGACTTAATATGAATTCCCCAGATATGGAGAGAAAGAAACATAATAGCTAACATTATTGGGAGTTTATTAAGTTCTCGACTCTGTATTAAATGTTTTATGCATATTAGCTCATTTACACCCTTAAGAACTCTATGAGATAGAAGCTATTATTATCAGATAGAACAACTGAGGACCAGAGAGGTTAAGTTATTGCTGTCAATTTACAGGAAATGATGGAGCCAGGATTCAAACCAGCCAGAGCTCATGTGCTTACTCATTGTATGGCATTGCCTCTCAACATAGTAGAAGGTCTTGTGTCTTTAAACATATTAAAGCTTAGTGGTTCCAGAGAAAGTGGTCATTTTGCTCTGAAACATATAAAGCTGTGTATTAGTGTTCTACAGAGAAACAGAACCAACAGGATGTGTGTGAACATAAATATACATAAATAAAAATTTTAGAAAATATATAGAGAGATTGGTTTTAAGGAAATGGGCTTACATGACTGTGGAGGCTTTCAGTCTTCGGTAAGTCCAAAATCCTTAAGGTAGGCTGGCAGGCTGGAGACCCAGGGGAGAGTTGCAGTCCTAGTCTAAAGGCAATCTTTTGGCAGAATTCCTTCTTGCTGAGGGAGGTCAGAGTCTGTTCTACTAAGGCCTTCGACTGATTGGATGAGGTCAACCTACATTATGGAGAGTAATCTACTTTAACAAAGTCCACTGATTTAAATGTTAGTGTCATCCAAAAAACACATTCACAGAAACATGCAGAATGTTTGACCAAATATCTGGGCACTATGGCCCGGCCAAGTTGACACATAAAATCAATCAGCACAATCAGGCAATATCAGGGAAGTTTTTCCGATGATCAATAAGCCAAGCCGTCATCTGATCCTGTAGTCAGAATGGGGCAGAAGTTCCAGTTTCTGTGTAAATCAGCACCTAGAACCTTGCCTTTATAACCTCATGGGCAGGTCTTGTAAGGCCAACTGGCCCGAGGCAGGGGAACGCAATCAGACTCACAGGTTGAAACTGACCTGGAGACTTTCCGGACCACCCAGTTCCAAGAACTGAGCTGGGGACTTTCCACCCGTCCCAGCCTTCCCGCCTTTGGAGGGGCAGGACTAACGGTCCCCCACGATACCCGAAAAGACCACCAAATAAGGAATAACCTGCGCCCTCCCGGATTCACCACACCCCTTTTCCTTCTTCCCCTATAAATTCTGCCCAAACCCTCACCCGGGCGCGACTTCTCTGGCCCGTTTCTCTCGGACCAGTGAACCTCGCCCGGGAGCGCTCCCTAATAAAGCTGGTTTAAGCTCTCCTCCATTCCTTGGTGCCGTTCCTTACAGGTCTCAGGACACACTGTCCACTGTTGGGGATCTGACCCTGCAGTCAGGGTCCATCTTCCCTCACCCATCTTTTGGCATAGCTCTGGGTTTACTAAGGACCTTCACTGTGGACTATATTGGTCATCAGAATCATGTATTGATACCCTCCTCCATTTGACCTCCCCTCTGAAACTCACCTGGCTTTGGTTTCCTGTCCTCCATAGTTGGTTCTCTCCACTTTTTAAGGTGACTAATCCAAGATATCTTGAAATTCTAAACGCAATTCCTACCTTCCAACGGAGCAAAGGAAGCAAAGCTAAATTGTTAACTCTTTTAAATTTAGTTTTTCTATTTTAAGCCCCTCTGGAGACCATGCTGAGCATTTATTGGCTGCTCAGCAAAGTGATGGCCAATTCTTTTAGCTTTTCTCTCTGTTTCCTCATTTGTAACATCGTGATAATATTACCGGGTTCTTCAAGTGTATTGGGAGGTACACGTGAGAACATTCACATTAAAATGGCTTGAAAAGTAAACTTACAGTGTGTGTGTGATATCTGTACCTTCTAGAAGCAGTTTCTTCCCTATGGCTCCAAAGCAGTGACTTATACTTTGGTCACCAAAACAGTCACAGTAGATATTTCAGACTATGGAGAAGCAAACACTGACACTGGCAGGAGGATGAGATGGTTAGAAGTTATACGTGGTTAGAGTTATTTGCAGGTAGGACTCTTAGTGCCTCTTAAATGTCACTTTATAGGTGCTCAGCCATTTCACCTCCATGCAGGAGTGGCTCTGTTCCATGTATAGGCTGACCTACTCGCTGGATTCTATTTATGAGGAAAATAAACTACTTAAGATATTATAGGCATTTGAGTGGTACAAATGGGACAAAAGAACAGTTACAAATGATATCACGAGTATCAACTTCAAACTTCAAACTATCTCCCAGCCATCAGCTAAAGGATGCAATTAAGCTAGCCATTACAAACTCAAATTTATTAACCCTATTAAATAATTCCATGAGTGATAAAATAGAGCCCCCAAAAGATGGATAATAAAATATTAAAGGAAAGAAATCAAATGAAAAATTAAAAGGAGGCACTGACCCAGATATGGATTAAATTAAAAAATAAATATAAACAATTAACATTTATATTCACTGAGCAGTTATGCTATACCAAACAAATATGGTTCTAAGCTTATTATATGTGACAACTAATTTAATCCTCATAGCAATCATATGAGGAATTATTATTTCCATTTTACAAATGAGGAAACCGAGGCACAGAGAGGTTAGTATTTGCCCTAGGTCACACAGTTGATAGGAGGTACAACCAGAAGTTGAACCCAGGCAAGCAGTCTGACTCCGGAACCTGTGTTCTTAAGGAGTAGGCTAGATTAAATGAGAGAAAGTGATTTGGGACTATCAAAGATTCATACAAAATCAAGGTATTATAGTCATGATTATGGTTAGAAGGTACACTTGAGATAATCTATTAGAACCCCTCATCTTTCATCTAAGGAAACAGGACTGGTTAACTGACCTGCTCAAGTTCACAGGTGAACTCAAGCAGAATCTAAATTTGCTCTATTTTAGGCACCCTGCACCACCCTCCCCCCATTACATTGAGAGCATAGATTCTAATAACAATTGTGTTGCAATTCTCTTTTTTGCCAATGCCATCGTAAGACGGTTCAGTGCACTGAAAGAAAAAAATGCTGGTAAACTGGAGTAGGGAGTTAGAGAAATGAAAAGAGTAGCCAAAATACAATAATCTCTCAATTACTGAGGTTCTTTGGGGAGCAGGCCTAATCTTAGTCTTAGTCTTAAAATTCAGCAAGTGCCTATGGCTTCCTGACACTGTGGGCTTGAATGAACACCTGCACGTTAAATCACTGCGTCCCCCCCAGCCTCCACCCCGACTTACTCACCGACATGTCCAGCCCCTCATAGAACTCTCAAGTTGGAAACATCCATCTACCCCACCACACACCTTCCTGAGGGTTGTGTTCAAAGCTGTCTAGTTCAAAGACTGCCTTCAGTATTTATTTTAATCATTGTGACAATATTAAATAGAGAAGTGCTAAAAATAAATTAGTTCAATAAACTGGGGTTTTGAAAGCCTCCCTTCTTTATTCCAGAAATGCCCCTGTATCTTAGGCTCACATTTTCCAGTAACAAATCCCAAATAATACTTTAAAAAAGGTAATTATTAGGTATAACTTGAATGTCCCCAGGCCTCACCAGCCTGTGGGAACAAATGAGACCACTGAAGTGTTTATACCCACTTTTTACTGGCGTGGTGCCAGTGCCCTTGTTTGCTTGAGTCCCAGCTCCCAAGGCTTTTGTCACCAGTAAATCCCATTAACTATTTTCAGGGAATAAAAATAGAATCTGGGTAATAAAATAAAGTCTAACTTTTTTTTTCCTTTATGTTTAGTCTAGTTTCACTTGCTCACGGGGTTCCATGTGCAGAGGCCAGACCAGAGTTCTTAGTGGGAATGGCTGTGCCTGACACTTCAGCTTGGTGGACCGTACGCAGAAGTGCTGCATATGACACGTCAAGATGGCAGTGGCATACTGGGTACAAAAATGCTGCACCTGATCTGCCAGAACTTCTCCCACTCCCCACTGACAAGAGCCCTATAAAGCAGGCCTGGCAATGGCCTGTCAGGGAGAGCGTGTACTCTAGAGTACAAGTTCACACCTCTCCATTCTTAGATCAAAGAATACAACTTTCCTTTGTTTGTGAACCAAACTCAGTCTCATTTTATTGATGTGAGTAACACCAGGCAGAAGGACCCTTGTTGGGGACAGACTCGGGAGAGTCAGTAACACATTTCTGGCAACCATGAAGGGATTGACCGTGGCCCTTCTGCCTGCGCCCACCCCCCAGGCTCCAGACTCACTATGGCTCCAATGGGAGGACAGCAGAAGGTTTGGTAGGTTTGCTTGGGAATGATTGCCTCTGATTTTGAGTACACTCTGACAGTGTGTAACAGCAGTAACTCTGCTCAACAACCCAATATCTGAGTGTAGTGAGCACACAGCATAACCTCCAGAGTAATATGGACTGTGCCCCCTTGAGGGGATCATACTGTGGCATCACTGAGGATCAGAGACTGAGACTCATGCGTGCTAGCCCGTTGCCTCTGGCTGGCCATCCCACAGTGGGTGACCTGGGGAGGTGTGGACTTGTGGGTGGGAAGAAACCATGGCAGTCTTGTCTACTGTCCAGTAGTGCTGTACGCTTGACCCCCGTACAAGGCAATAGCAGATTTTGCCTTCCTTGCCAACCTCCACGGGTCAATGGTAGCATTCTCCACAGGCATTTTTGGCTTAGAAAAGGAAAGCAGCCAGCTGCGTGAGCCTATGGGTGAGATTAGGAAAGGGCCCAGGTAATGAGGACCGACTGACAAAATGGAACAAGGACACTCAATCCAAGTTCAGGAAAGGACAATGGGGATGACTGGTGGGAAAGGGTCCCAAGGTAGGTATGCAACCAGTGGCTTGATCTCTCTTCCAGTTAGCACTATTTTCTCTGAAGTGAGCTGGGAAGCCCCGTGAGCCACTTGCAAGACCAGGAAACCCTGCTATCGGGAAGCCCTGTGGACTACTGGCAAGAACAGGAAACACCCTACTGCTCGACTTTTCCTCTGATCTCTCTTCAGATTCTTCCACTCTGGCAATCCTTCAAGCTCCTTCCCTCTTGTGTTTATGAGGTGAACCTTGGGTATTCTTTATTGGCCAAGGTCCCAGAGGCTCTCCTCCCACTGTTAGCACAAAGCATCAACTGCCCCAGTGAGCTGGTTAGTACCCTGTGGGAATCCTTGCATTCTTAGCCCACTCAAATCCTGTGGCATTTGCATGCCAAAAAATCACCCTAACCACCTCCTTGGTAGTTGGAGATAAATTCAAAACAGAACATCTAAAGCATGGGGAACCAAACATCCACCACACTGAAGGAGCGCCCATTAGGGTGCATCCTGAAGATAAAGAAGATCAATCAGAAGCCAAAAGAGAACCCTTGGGATTCCTAGAGCGCCTCACGGAATGCTTCCAACTCTGTACTACTAGCGACCCTGAGTCATTGGAAGGGAAGGCAATTCTGAGGTACTAGCTACCTAATGGGAGACAAACTGAAGACTGGCATTCTCCTAACAGGGGGCACAAAATGATAATGTTAATGGCTGAGGACAAACCTCCCCGGACAGAGCAAGCTGAACTTCCCAGAGTAAATCCCAGGGACAGGTGGGATAAGCTGTAGGAGCCAGTCCCGTGACAGTCCACCTAAAACCTGCACATACATGACCCAACAGAAAACAATACCCTCTCCACCAAGAGGCCTTGTTGGGCACTGCCCCTATTATACAAGGCCTAACTGACCAGAGTCGTCTTAGATCATGCCAATCAGCCTGTAATACCCCCTTCCTCTCTGTAAAGAAACCCACTGGGGAATACTGGATGGTATAGGACCTCAGGGCAGTCAGTGAGGCCACTTAAGATATACATCTAGTAGTTCCTAATCCCTATACCCTGCTGGCCACTCTACCATCCACCAGGACCTGGTATTCTGTATTAGATTTAAAAGATGCCTTCTTCTGTATTCCAATAGTCCCAGAGTTGCAAGAAACTTTGCTTTCGAGTGGCAAGACCCAAACACACAACAAAAACAATGCTGCTGGACAGGGTTCAAAGATTCCCCAGCACCTTTGGGGAAAATTTAGCTAAAGACCTAAAAGATCTACATCTAGAAGAGGGAACCCCCCCCCCTCTAGCATGTAGAAGACATTCTGATTGCCAGCCCTACTGAGGAGGCCTCTGACAAAAATACCGTAACCCCTCTGAACCATCTAGCCCATAAAGGATATAAGGTGTCGAAGGAAAAGGCTCAAATACCACAAGCTAGAGTGACCTACCTAGGCTTCATTCTCATAGAAGGTCAGAGAAGCCTACCCCAGAAAAGGGAAGAAGCCATTTGCAGCCTCACTCCTCCTAAAACCAGAAGACAGTTTAGGGGTTTCCTGGTGATGGCCAGGTTTTGCCACATCTGGATCCCTGGCTAGGGTCTAATAGCTAGGCCTCTATATGAAAAGTTGGAAGGATGATTATCCTTTTGAATGGAATTCAGAATGCAAAAGGGCCTTTTAAGAATTAAAAAAGCAATTACTTCAGGCCCCTGTTTTGCGCACTGCCCCACCCCACCCCTCCCCACCCCCCGCAAGATTTAGCCAAACCCTTTGACCTTTACATTCATGAGAGACAGGGAAATCACCCTTGGAATATGAGCTCAAAAACTGGGACCACGGGACTTCCCTGGTGGTGCAGGGAGTTAAAACCTGGTGGTTAAAAACCTGCCTGCCAATGCAGGGGACACAGGTTTGATCTCTGGTCCAGGAAGCTCCCACATGCCGCAGAGCAACTAAGCCCATGCGCCATAACTACTGAGCCTGGGCTCTAGAGCCTGTGAGCCACAACTACTGAGCCCGCACACCTAGAGCCCGTGCTCCACACAAGAGAAGCCACCACAATGAGTAGCCCGCACACCGCAACCAGAGAAAAGCCTGTGCAAAGCGACAAAGACCCAACACAGCCAAAAATAAATAAATAAAAAATAAATAAATAAACTTATTAAAAAAACAAACTGCTAAGGGATGGCCTCCTTGCCTATGGTAAGTAGCAGCTACTACAACCCTGCTAAAGGAGGCTGAAAAGTTAATGTTTGGTCAGCCAGTCACTATATGGACCTCACACCAGGTTCAGGCTTTAGTAAGTTCTAATATAGCAGAATGGCTATTCCCCATAAGGTCGATTCAAGTTTGGGCTATGATTTTAGACAAGCCAGTGGTTACCATAGAAACCTGTCACACGATAAATCCTGTCACCCTGCTACGCATAGAAACGGGACCCCAGGAGCATGACTGTATAGAAACAACAGACACGATCTATTCCAGTTGCCCCAACTAGGAAGTGAGCCTCTCCTGAACGCTGAAGAGGAATGGTTCACAGATGGGAGCAGGTTTACGAGAGGGAGAAAGGCTGGCAGCATACGCAGCCACCTCCCAGATCCAGGTCATAGAGGCATGAAGCCTAATGCCAGGGACTTCTGCTCAAAAGGCCAAGCTGACGGTCCTCACCCAAGCCTTAGAGCTTGGGACTGGGAAGATCTTAAATGTTTACACAGACTCCTGGTATGCCATTCTACATTATACAGGGCTATTTGAATGGAAAGAGATATGCTCTCACCTGTGAGAATAAACAGGTGAAACGTGGCTTGAGCATACTTAAGTTCTTAGAAGCAGCGCAGCTTCCAAAAAAGGTGGCAGGGACTAATTGTAGGGATCAACAAAAGGGGGATACAGAGTTAATAAGGGGAAACAACAAGGCAGATACAGCTGCCAAAAGGGCAGCCCTAGAACCAGTCAGTAACTTGTCAACTACCCTCATACCTCGAAGGCCAGATCCATCCAATTACTCCTCAATCTACACAAAGGAAGAATCAGACAAAGTCCCAAAGTGGGGCTTCAGTAGAGATCTAGGAGGCCATGTGTGGCTAGTTAGTGAACAAGGGCCATGCTTCTTTCCCCAAACTGCAGCTTGTCAAGACATCAGGAAAGTTCAACAAGGAATTCACTAATGGAGTGAAGCCCTGTATAATTGGTTAGTTGAGGTCATGGTAACTCCTGGCATGAAAAGAAAAATCAGTCAGATAGTTGAGACAGTCCCCATCTACACAGTGAGTAACCCCAAAACCAGGCCCCCTGAGGCCCCCAGATAAGGCCCACTCAAACCAGAGAGATATATAGCTCTCATGCCGAGAGCATCAGGCAGCTTCAGGTAGAAAGCTGTTGCTAGTGAACGTGTTTTCAAGGTGAGTAGAAGTGCTCCCCACTAGAACTGAAACCGCAGCCAAAGTGGCTAATGCATTCTTAAAAGAGATAATATCCAGGTTTGGGCTCCCAGGATCCCTACAAAGTGATAATGGCCCGGCATTGTGTCATAAGTGACAAAAACGATAACAAGTGCCCTGGGCATAAAATGGACCTCGCACTCAGCCTGGAGACCCCAATCATCAGGGAAAGTAGAGAGATCTGATCAGACCTTAAAATGAACCTTAGCCAAGCTATGCTAGGAGACTCAAGAAAACTGGATTGAGTTACTCCCAGTTACCCTGCTCTGCATGCAGTTAGCTCCAAGAGATAAGTTAAAGTTAAGTGTGTATGAACTTACGTATGGTAGACCCATTCCCCAAGTGGAAAAACAACAAAAGCGTGACCAGGGATATTTAGGAAGTATGGAACTTCACTGATTGTTGGATCTATCACTCCCAACCTGAAAGAGGAAAGGACCATCAGACGTATTTAAGAGGAACCCTGAAAACTGAGAAGGAAGTACTAAATAACACCCTCCTCCCAGTGGACAATCCCAATATAAACCCAACCACAGCAGTGAGCCTCAACATCAGGGCACACTTTTGCCTATAAGCAAAAGACCTAGACACCTTCATTTTTAGGAACAATTCGCATATACTGGTGTCAATCCTACCTGGTGGGCAATATCACCCTTACAAACTGGACAGTACAACTTGCAACCTGCAATGGGAACCATATCCGAGTTCCAAACTGTAGACAGGCTGATGGTGCCAGTTGTGACACTTAATGATAGAGAATACAAACAGCCCCCAAAATATGTAAATTACGCAGTCCGAAAGAGAAAAACACAGCTGAGAAGGATACTTGGACGCCCCAGTAAGACCTTAGATATACCAGTGTGGATAGAGCACCACAGTACCAGCCGTTCAAGAACTCAAGGTAAGGACTTCCCTGGTGGCACAGTGGATAAGAATCCGCCTGCCAACGCGGGGGACACGAGTCCGAGCCCTGGTCTGGTAAGACCCCACATGCCGCGGAGCAACTAAGCCCGTGAGCCACAACTACTGAGCCTGTGCTCTAGAGCCCATGCGCTACTACTGAAGCCCCCATGCCTAGAGCCCGTGCTCTGCAACAAGAGAAGCCACAGCATGGAGAAGCCTGCGCAACGCAACAAAGAGTAGCCCCTGCTCGCCACAACTAGAGAAAGCCCGTGCACAGCAACGAAGACCCAACGCAGCCAAAAACAAACAAACAAACAATTAATTAATTAATTTTTAAAAAAGAACTCAAGGTAATGGCACAGGACTGGTGTGTTTATAAGAAGGGTTCATGTTCTTAGGTAAGCGCCCAAACTCAACAAGAGGCTGGGCATCCCAGTGCTTGGAAAACACCAAGGTAAGAGGCTATATCACCATTGGAACAGTAGGGCCAGATCTGAGGCTGATTAAAGTTTACAATCAGGGGCTTCCCTGGTGGCGCAGTGGTTGAGAGTCCACCTGCCCATGCAGGGGACACGGGTTCGTGCCCCAGTCCGGGAAGATCCCACATGCCGCGGAGCGGCTGGGCCCGTGAGCCATGGCCGCTGAGCCTGCGCGTCCGGAGCCTGTGCTCCGCAACAGGAGAGGCCACGGCAGTGAGAGGCCGGCATACCGCAAAAAAAAAAAAAAAAAGTTTACAATCAGACCATGAACAAAAAGGAGAAGCCATGATGTTTCAAGAGAGCGGCAGGACTACTAATTTCAGGAATCACTGTACTCACAGGGGTGCTAGTGACCTTGGCCAGGGAAACCGTATATAACACTGTCACCATAAAGAAGATAACAGCCACCGTGGAGACAGTGGCCAATGGGACGGGCCTTGACTTCAAGCTATTACAAAAGTCTATTGACTCACTGGTCAGGATTGTCCTACAAAACAAAATTGCTCTAGATTAGCTGACCAGGTAGGGGCCTATACACTGGCCAATACGAAGTCCTATTTTTATGTTAATGCAAGCGGCTTAATTGAAGGAAGTGCAGACAGACTACTGAAAAACCGCAACTTGTCCAGCAGAAACCAGGCAGCCTAATCTGGCCGAACAAATTTGGAGTGGGGCAAAGCAGGACCTCCCTAGCGTCTCTTGGTTTCTACTCTTCCTCGGCCCCTTAATGACCATTATTCTCTTGCTAATACTTGGGCCATGCATGCCAAACTGTCTCCAAAAGGTTAGAATCTATAAAGCTCCAAATGGTGGTTGCTCAGGGATGCGAACAGTTAAGGCTGAGAGCTGGTGACAAACACATCTAAAGGCAGCTGGGGAGACGTTCTCCTCCTCTACCCTGGGTCATGGTGATGCCCCAAATCAGCAGGGAGTAGTTACAGAAGACGGACCTGTGCCCCTCAGTGCCTCTCAAGAATAAGGAGCAGGACAAGACGGAAAAGGGATGTGTCACCAGCAAGGCCCATTAACAATTCCTGGGAAATACAGAATCTGGGTAACAAAATAGTCTAACCTTTTTCTTCCTCTGCGCTTAGTCCAGTTTCACTTGCTTACGGGGTGCTGCGTGCAGAGGGCCTGCCCCTTGCACTTCAGAAAGAAGTTCCCAGGGCGAAAAGGACGCCCAAGACACCTCAATTCAAGATGGTGGCGGCGGGCCCCTTGCAGAGACGCACACAGCACGCACGCACGCACGCAGCACGCACCACGCACTACGATCTGGAGCCGTGAATTGCGCAGCTGCGCCCGCCCAGCGAGAATTCCGGCCCCTCCCTGGCCTGCTGCCCAGATCCCTATAAAGCAGCCCCGCCCACAGCCTGTCAGCTCACACCTTTCCATTCTTTGCTTAAAGAATAAAGCTTTCCTTTGCTTCTGAACCAAACTGGGTCTCTTCGTTCTATTGGCGCAAGTGACACTGGCAGGAGGACCCCTGTTGGGGCTGGGCTTGAGGGGGGCTGATAACACTTTGGGGAGCTCTCCTATGGGGTTTCCACATGTGTGGCACTTCCATGGCATCTGTGTTCTGCTGGGCACAGAGTCCAGTGCTGGTGGCTGTCCCTCAAGTGCCTGGGGTGGAGTGGGTGAAAAACTCTTTACCCCTGAAATGAAATACAGAAACAGGATATCAAAGCAGGGTCACTCTGTTACAGCGTGTTACAGCATTGAGGACCGTAGCCTCCTCTCTGCCCAGGAGTAGGCCTGCATCCAGGGCATCAGGTAGCGGGTGCTGTGCTGTTCTCAGTCAATTCTCAAGAATCAGGAACTTCAAGGAAAATGCTTCCCTGAGTCCACAAAATCATAGATAGGTTTCCAGGAGTCTGAGAAGGCCTCTGTGATTGTGTAAGAAATTGAGTGTTGTAGGTGAGAATGTAAATTTTTCTATGGAGAGGGTCATGTTCTTTCAGCAGATACTTAAAGGGGTCCCCAAGCTGAAAGATTAAGAACTATCTCCCGGGGCTTCCCTGGTGGCGCAGTGGTTGAGAGTCCGCCTGCCGATGCAGGAGACGCGGGTTCGTGCCCCGGCCCGGGATGATCCCACATACCGTGGAGCGGCTGAGCCTGTGAGCCATGGCCGCTGAGCCTGCGCGTCTGGAGCCTGTGCTCCGCAACAGGAGAGGCCACAACAGTGAGAGGCCTGCGTACCGCAGAAAAGAAAAAATCTCCCCCCTCCAAGCTTTGTTATGACGTTAAACTCCTCACCCCATTGCTCTGTCCTCTTTCCCAGGGGACTCTTTAGGCCCCTCCACTTGGGGCAGGCGGCAGTGAGAGAAGTCTGTTTGCTCTGCTCTGCAAATAGACTTTTCTCACCCTCACCCCCTGCAAAACTCTCCAAACATGCCTAAACTCAGTTGAAGACTATGGCTCCAAAAGACCTCCTTGGTACATGAGTTTAATTAAATATAGAAAAGGTAAGTTTGCACATTTTATTGCCAGTCCTCCTGCATTTGTAGTAGAGGTTGTATTGCCATTTTAAAACAGCCTTGGGGAAAAAAATCCTCTTAGAGAAAGTGACAACTTATTCTGGGGAAATTGTAGGAGTGGTAACTGAGAGTATTGATTTAATTAATTTTACTGCCTATCTGCATTGCCTGGGAACAGGTAAAATAACCAAATAAAATGGCAACATTTCATCTTCATGATTCCTGCAATCAAGTCAGGGGGAATTTACTAAATTGAGTAAGCTGCTGAGCGAGACACAGTTCAAAGACTACTAGTGAGACGTGGAGGTCCTGGCATTCAGAGGCACACCTACCATGAGCCTCCTGAAACTGAGCTCCAGTGGGATTGTGGGCACTGGTTTAAAGCTACGGAATGGTCCTCACCTGGGAGAGGGTACCCCCAGGTTAAGCATGGTCGTGGGGTGGGAGGGGGCCAGGGGCCAGCAGGACATTTGGGAGGAGGCTTTAGCTCCAAGGGAGCCTCATACTTCTTTAATTTGTGTTGATTAATACTTAATTCCATCCTTTTTGTATTTTTTTTCTTTTTGCTCCAAAGTGGTTCAGTTAATTAACAAATAGCCTGTATATCTTTTCCTAGAATATTCCATTTCCTTCTAAGTGTCTTTGGGGATAGTAGGAAACTGCTCCCCTTTTCCTTATAGGAGCAGCAAACCTGTGAGCTTTTTTCTTCTTTTGGATCCTTTTGTTGTAATGGTTCCCATCTGCTCCCCAGAGAAGGAAATTAAAAACTGCACTGCAGGGCTTCCCTGGTGGCACAGTGGTTAAGAATCTGTCTGCCAATGCAGGGGACACAGCTTCGAGCTCTGGTCCGAGAAGATCCTACATGCCGCGGAGCAACTAAGCCCGTGCGCCACAACTGCTGAGCCTGCGCTCCAGAGCCTGTGAGCCCCAACTACTGAAGCCCGCCCGCCTAGAGACCATGCTCCGCAACAAGAGAAGCCACCGCAGTGAGAAGCCTGTGCACCACAACGAAGAGTAGCCCCCGCTCGCTGCAACTAGAGAAAGCCCGTGCGCAGCAGCGAAGTCCCCACACAGACAAAAAAATAATAATTAATTTTTTAAAAATGCACTGCATTGGGCACATGGTGGATCAAGTTTTCCCACTGCTGTTGTGAATGGAGCCAAGCACGTTTGCAATCACTCCAAACTGTTCCCTTTCTTGAGAGAACTGTCCAGAAGAGGAGGCTGTGTGGACAAGGCAGGCTTCCTGGCCTCAGAGCCCTGGCAGCTGAAGCAGCGCTTGCTCCTCAAATTTGACTTCTGGTCTTCCTAAATGCCAGATTGCTCCTGCCTCCAAGGGTTCTGACTCGCCCTTCTGTCTAGTTCCAGCATTGCCTAAGAGCTTGGCTCTACTCTGTTTGCTTGTAACAAGCAGTATTTTACTTACTTTCTGAGATGCTGAGAGTGGGCGAGCAGGCCGTGAGAATCAAACGCTGAGTGGGGAGGCCTGTGGGCCATTGCTTCAGGCCTCAGGAAGTCAATCCCACAGGTGCAGCTCCACCTGCCCTGGGACACCCCAGCTAGTCACATCCACCAGCTTTATTGTGCAAACCCAGCTCATATCCTCCACACTCACAGATGGCAGGGCTTAGCTTCCAGGTGTGAGGGAGTGAAAACATGGGCAGGAGGCCTTCCATCACCTGTTGGTTTCTCTCTTCAATGACTAATATAGGAAGAGCTACGTAATGGGAGAGTCAAGGCTCGGAGTCCTTGGTGAACGTGATTGCTTTTCTGCCTGTAATGCATGTTTTCCAGCTTGGCTCTAGTAAGTGTTGTAACAGAGGCAGAAAAGGGAGTCACCCTATTTTTCTCTGAGATATTCATGGTTGGAGGATGAGCTAGTATTCATCAGTGGCAGCCCTAAATAAGAAAGCCTTTGCCACAGCATTTGCACTTGGCTAGCAAAATGGGGCAAAATTCAGAAGGAGGAAATAGAAATTAGGGAGCTCCCCCTTCTTTTCTGTCTGTCACATGAAATACGATTCCGGTTCTGCTGTTGTCTCCAGCTGCGACAAAGAGCATCTGACTCTGTGTGAGGATCCCCCTCTGGCTCACTTTATAGATTCTGATCATGATGACATGAGATCTCAGAGTGGCAATTAGATGACATTAGCACACAGAGGCCGGCAAAATTCACGTTCAAAGCAGTTAAAGATCATTTATCACCTTCCTGAGACTGTTCAACATATGCCATGGTTCAGAAGCATCCATGACTTCTTAGAGCACTCATGTCGCTAGCTATCATTTATTCTTATTATTTATTAAGTAGGTGGGATCATCTTTCCCCACCCTCATCATCATCAAGGTATAGCCAATGTGTCTATCGCATCCAAATATAGCTATTTGATCTGAAAACCATCCTGACCTGAGTTTAATACATGACAATTTCCTACAGTGATTTTTTGGAGCCAACCATACGGGAATTTGTGTACCTCGTGGGCAATTAAAAAATTAATACTATTTGCTCTAGCATCAGTGGTCTAACAGATTACTGTGTCACTTCAGGAATTTCCAATTTAGATAAGTAATTTTAAGAGATTTACTTCCAGACTTTATTCTTTTCCATCAGAAGTTTAGTAATAAATGATAACATTCTTCTCCCCAGATCTCCATGAATGTCGTGCCAAACAACAGCTCAAATGCTCTATATAGGGTCTACACCTAAGTGGGTTAGACAATGATTTGATTGAGAAAGAAAAATACATCATTTAACCAAATATTCTTCCCTCCCCCACCACTCACATACCTAGAAAGCGGGGTTTTTTTGTTTGTTGTTCCTCAGGCTTGGGAGATATATTTGCCCTCAATAGTGACAAGGGGCACCAAACTCCTCTCACCTTCCTAGGTGTGGTCCCTTTTCAGCTCTAAATAATTAATGTATCTCAAACCTGGCTTCTCATTCAGATCACTTTAGAGAGTTTGTTTGTTTTCCTAACAATGCCCGGGGCTTACCACCAAAGATTCTGCTTCAGTTGATGTGATGTTGAGGCCATGGCTGTGCTATTTTTTTGAAAGCTCCTCGGGTGATCCTCAGCCAGACTGAAGGCCTCTGGAATAAACTCATCTCAGTATTACCAGAAACAGAGTAAATCAATCCAGCTTAAACAGACAGACACATGTGAAAAGGAACCTACTACCTGAGACTTTACTTTCTTTGAAGGTCTTAATAAGCTCCTTTAGGGCCAGGTGGGAGTCTCAGCACCAGTGTCTGGCACATTGTGGTTTGTAGAATGAAGATGATTATTTATTCTTATCATGCAATAGTGATTCACAATATATGTCCAGAAGTCATTTTTTGACAATCTCAACTTATAAACTATGGAACACCTGAAAGGGAAAAAAGGAAAAAAAATGCTGCAATTGAGCAGCTAAAATTATGTCAAAAAACTAAAAATGATTCTAACACACTTTCCTCCTGGGACCATCCCTCAGGCTGCTCTGGGAGCTCTCTTCTTATTTTACACACAGTTCTAACAGTCTTGCTTCTCTGGTTCTTCATTTACGGAAACTTAGAGGAGTGACTAAGGAAAATGACACATCAAAAAAGTAACCAATGGAATTCAGAGAGAATATGATAGTTTGGGACTATTTAGGATGAGGGCAAATAGTTTTACATATCGAGCATCCCTGACTTGGTGCCCATCATTCATTCATTTATCGGGATTCACTAGTGCAAGGTACCATGCTGGATGCATGGGGATTACAAAGGTGAACACTTTCATTGAGTACGAGTGAGTCTCTACCTTGGTCCCAGCCCCATTATTTTCGCTCTTGAGTTGCTTAAATACAGTAGCATCATGCAGCTGCTGCTTAGTTTTCACATAGCATTTTTTGCTGTCCAGAGTATTTTATAGTTTTTTATTACTGAGGCCCTAGTTCAGGTCATTCTTGTGGCCGCATAACTGTCTCTCTGTCCACATAAACTTCTCCAACCCCTACTTTATATTTCTGCCACAAAGATCTCCCTAAATGCAAATCTGATATTACTCCCAGTTAAAATCCTCTAATGATCCCACAAGCTACAAGATTTCACTTGGACTTCTACATGAGGTTCTTCATGACTGATCCGCAACTATCTCCCAGCCTACTCTTATCCCTCCTGTATCTCATTTTCAGGTCACATAACCCCCTCACTATTCCCTTCACACTGTATTTCATAATTCTTTGCCTTTGCTCACGCCATTCCTTCTCTTTGGAATGCTTTCTCTTCTTGCCATTTTAGCTATCCTGTCCTCCAGGAAGTTTTCCTTGACGTCTACTCACTCTGCACATGTGCCACCTAACCCATTGGGTTCGTTGTCTTCCACTTGCTCTTATTATGTACTAGAATAGTGTTCACATGTGTTGTCTTCACAGCTGCTTCTTCCCTCTACTACTCCCTTACTTCCCAGCATTTTAAGGAACATTGAAGTGAAGGCAGGAACCATTCTTATCCATTCTTAACAATTCTTATCATTGTCTTTCCAGAGTCTGACATCAACAATAAGTGGCTGCTAAAGGGGACTAAACTGAAAGCTCTTTCCCATTTTTATTACTCAGGTGTCATATCTCAGCAGGAACTTCTGGAAGTAGTTCACGAGCCCTGGGTTTCTACAAATTGTTCCTAGGATTTAGATGAGGAGTCTAATGCTCTGACATTAGTGAGCAGTCATGGAGAACATGGGAGCTGGCAGGAGGCTGTCTGGGATAAACATGTGAGTTACTTCATCTCTGGAACTTCAGTTCCTCATCTGTTTCTCAGGTGTGTGCAGTGCTTGTCATGCCAATAATATGATAGCTAAAAATTTACTGAGCATTTATTATTATTGTTTTTATTGGATCTTCACAAAACATTTTGATATATGCAGGACAAGTAGTATCATTCCCATTTTATAGATGAGGATACTGAGTCTCAAACTTGCTTAAGATAATGTGTCAGTAAGGGTAGGCTCTGGGGATTGGAATTTGGGAATTCTGATTTTTGTCCATTTTTCTTTGCATAACTATATGACATCATCTACATGTGTCACAAATGATGGTTTTAATGATGAACTTGAATCATCAAGAAAATATTACATAAAGTATATAATGCTTAAGAAGGCAGGACAATAGATAACAACTTTTAGAAAAGGTTCCATCCACAAGTTTAAATAAAACCAAGAAAATGTGGTTCTGAAGGGACTAAGATTTGTGTATGTGAAAAATAAACTTATTTGGACAACTTATTCCCTGATTTATAAATCAAGTATTATTGTAGCCAAATTTTAGTAATAGAGTAGGTTTATTAGAAATTAGAATCAAGGGATAGAGAGCTTCCTTGAGATGTATTCTAGAGTATTCTCCTACATTTGCTTATAGCCATGCTCTTCCTAGTCCACAGCAATAATGGATAAATTTTAGAGATCTTGCTTTGAAAGCCACCTTCAAATATCCTCTTACTTTTCTAGAATTGCTACCTAAGAACTAGGAGCAATCTTCCATAAACACCTAAAACCTATTTTCTCTTATTTCTCTTAAATCAGAAGTAACTTTGTTCCTCTATTTACCTTTTTTTAAAAAAATTTTTATTAGGGTATAGTTGTTTTACAATGTTGTGTTAGTTTCTACTGTACAGTGAAGTGAATCAGCTATATGTATACATATATCCCCTCTTTTTTGGATTTCCTTCCCATTTAAGTCACCACAGAACACTAAGTAGGGTTCCCTGCGCTATACAGCAGGTTCTCATTAGTTATCTATTATATACATATTAGTGTATATATGTCAACGCCAGTCTCCCAGTTCATCCCACCCCCTTTATTTGTCTTGAATCACTAGGTCCTCTTCCATATTACAAATGATTTCTGTTTTGTTTTGCTTTGAAGTAAAGGTTACAGGTAGGATTTTGTTTGCAAGGAAAAAAACAAGTGAATTGTTTCCTAGGGCATTTAAAATCTTTGTTTCCTAGAAATCTGATTGTTTGAAGATGAACCTCCTTGGAGTCTTAATCTCAAATGTAGTCTACCCAGTATAATCTTTGGAAATGTTTATTGCTTTAATCTGGACTTGATATGTAGCACTGCCTAGACCCAAGAGTCTAACAGGTATCCTGAGGCCAATAATGCTTTCGTCAGTGTTATGAACTGGTCTGTTGATCTTCTCTGTTTTACACCAGGGCAGGGTGGGAGTGGGGTGGGGGAACCTGTTAGGATGCGGATTTCTGGGCTCCTCTACTACCCTCCTGAATAATAACCTCTAGTGGGAGGGGGTGTGGCACCCAGGAATCTGCATTTTAACAAACTTTCCAGGTGATTCTTCTACATATGACCCTTTGAGAATCCGTGATCCAGATTGTACTTTGCACCTCAGTGAAGACAGCAGTCAGTTCAAGTTTTTTGCCTAGAGACAAAGCAAAGCAACCACCCTATTTCAAAAGCCCTGCTTTCTGGCTTGAGACAGTGCTGCTTTTCCACTCTTGCTTGGTGTTCTGTTTCCAAGCCAATTTCAGTGCGTAACTGCTCAGTATATTGATTTAAAATGCACTCAGCCATGTTGTGAGTTGTGAGTGAGAATTAAAGCCAGCCTTTTGTTTTAAAGAAGGTGTGAACTTGACCACCAGTTATCTGTAATGACAATGCATCTCAAGAGAGCCTCCTATCACCAGGAGCTACAAGGAAGAATCTACTGATCTTTATCTTAGAAAGCCAGAAATCAAAGTGCAAAGTGTTTCTTCACTTCACGGTTTTCCTATTTATCATGCAAGCTTCGATTTTAATATTTAGTCCCATACATGTCATGAGTTTATATGTAGTGGAAAGTGAAAAGGTTTTGGCATCCAAATAATGAATTCTCTTAGGGGAAGTGTCTGCATGGGATTTCAGTCCTTGATGGGAAGGAGAGTTTGTGTTTTGTATTATCATTTTATCATTTGAAACTTCTGGGCTTTGTAGGTTAAATGCTGTCAGCTGCTCTTCAAGGAAATTACTAGCTCTTCATTCTTAGTTCTTACATAGTCTATGCTCTTTATGCATTTGATTCTTCCCCACTGCCTAAAGTGCAGGGAATGAAACATCAGACGATATGCCTAAGATGGTCGCCATCTCAGAGAAGGAAAAAGGAGGCTGTCTTTTCTTTCAGTTGGTGGCCTATTGACCAAATTATGTATTTTATAATAAAAATGCACTTCCAGTCAACAGTGAAAGGCAGATGCATTTTGATCTTTTTTTTTAAAAAAAAATTATCTATTTATTTGGTTGCGCTAGGTCTTAGTTGCGGCAGGTGGGCTCCTTAGTTGTGGCATGCATGTGGGATCTAGTTCCCTGACCAGGGATCAAACTGGGGCTCCCTGCATTGGGAGCACAGAGTTTTAACCACTGAACCACCAGAGAAGTCCCCGTTTTGATCTTATAATAATGTCATTACTAGAATAAATAGGCAAAATTTCTACTAAAAACAATGGAGTCATATGAATCTAGGCACTGGTTATGCAATTGTCATAGAATTGGTGTTTAGTAATAAAAGACACACAATTGGTTGAACAATAGAAGAACCCAGAACATAGGAGATAGGTGGGAAGAATCCATGTGAGAGGCATGGAGAATCATAGATCTCAAGATGGTATTTACATTCTTTAAATAATTGGGTGTTTCCTTTTTCAAAGTAATCTTATTACCATTTCTCAACATGTCAGGAAAATAGTTTTTCTCAAGGCAGAAAAAAATCTGAAGTAACAGTAAAACTCTCTCCTTGCTTTTTATTTCTATAATTAATTACTTTTAATTGACATTTATTATGCATTTATTTTCCAATTATAATTTCTTGGAGTCTTTTAAAATTGCATCTCTGTCATTATATAGTGGTGGAAGTCATCTGTTTTGGTTATAACAGGACAACTGATTATATTAACATGATTCTGAAACAGCAACATGTGTTCCTTGTAAAAAATTCAAACTATACCAAAAATTAAGAATAAAATGTAAAGCCATATGAAAATTTACAACTCTGGGGTAACTTCTATCAGTCTGGATTACCACTTTTATCAGACATTTCTCCATGTATATTTACAAACATACAGATACAGTTTTAAACTTTAATACAAATGTGATCATACTCAACATGTATGTTCTGTAACCTTTTATTTCCCCCACTAGGACACATATCATGGACATTTTTTCATAATTACACAATTACAGAATTACATCATCAGTTTTTAATGGTTTTGCTGTTTCCTACTGTGCAAATTCCATAATTTACTCATCCCTATGAATGAACATTTTTTTCACTATTTTGAAACATACTTCCAGACTCACAGCACCACTGTATATATACCATGTGGCTGAGAAAAGAATTTCAGTGCCATTAAGAATTCTGCATCAAATCAAAACCACAATGAGGTATCACCTCCCACCGGTCAGAATGACCATCATCAAAAAGTCTACAAACAATAAGTGCTGGAGAGGGTGTGGAGAAAAGGGAACCCTCTTGCACTGTTGGAGGGAATGTAAATTGATACAGCCACTATGGAGAACAGTATGGAGGGTCCTTAAAAAACTAAAAGTAGAACTACCATACGACCCAGCAATCCCACTACTGGGCATATTCCCTGAGAAAACCATAAATCAAAAAGAGTCATGTACCACAATGTTCATTGCAGCACTATTTACAATAGCCAGGTCATGGAAGCAACCTTAGTGTCCACTGACAGATGAATAGATAAAGAAGATGTGGCACATATATACAATGGAATATTACTCAGCCATAAAAAGAAACAAAATTGAGTTATTTGCAGTGAGGTTTATGGACCTAGTGTCTGTCATACAGAGCGAAGTAAGTCAGAAAGAGAAAAACAAATACCATATGCTAACACATATATATGGAATCTAAAAAAAAAAAATGGTTCTGATGAACCTAGGGCCAGGACAGGAATAAAGACACAGACGTAGAGAATGGAGTTGAGGACATGGGGAGGGGGAAGGGGAAGCTGGGACGAAGTGAGAGAGTAACATTCACATATATGCACTACCAAATGTAAAATAGATAGCTAGTGGGAAGCAGCTGCATAGCACAGGGCGATCAGCTCTGTGCTTTGCGATCATCTGGAGGGATGGGATAGGGAAGGTGGGAGGGAGGGGATATGGGGATATATGTATAGCTGATTCACTTTGTTATACATCAGAAACTAACACAACATTGTAAAGCAATTATACTCCAATAAAGATGTCAAAAAAAAATTTCTGCATCAGATCTAGATGTAAGCCTTAACCAAAAGTTACAGAAACATTAAGCACTATGACATGCTTTCTTTTTAGCTGTTTTTAATAGTCTTCTCTTTTCACCTTTGATAAATAAGCTTGTAAAATTGTGACTGAACCAGCTTTAAACTGTCATTATCCCATTGTTTTTTTATCTGAGTGAAATTATTGAGGCAGATATTTTGAGGAGATGAGGAAGGCTGGTATCTTTCAGAGTGCAAAGTGATTTTGGAACGTAAAGAATTTCTTTGGGTTGAGTTCCATTGAACTTTGTCACTTACCTGTGTTCCTGAACTATGAAACTATGAACTATGAATATCTGGACTAAGGAATAGTTTCTCTTGATAAATAAACAATTAACAAATACTGTGGACACTAAAAAACAAATCTTTTTAAATTTACATGGTTAACGTCTTTGGATAAAGTCTTGGATGTAAAATTCCTGGGCCAAAGGTTATGGATAATTGATATAATGATATATATAATTCCAGAAAAGTCAAAGCAATTTTTATTACTACCAACAGTGTATGAATGTGTCTATTTCCCCACTCTCACAGATATAAAGTTTAGAGAATTTTTATGCTAGATCAGAAAATGTTGATTTCATTTGTATTACTTTAGTGATGACAAACATCTTTTCACATTTATCAAGCACTGGTGTATATTTTGTCTTTTCTGGATTGCCTTTTTGCCTGTTTGCTATTAGATTGTTTTTCTTCTCTGAAAGAGTTCCTTCACCCCATTTTATGATTTCTCTGTATAATAAAGATATGATGAAACTGTATGTCACATGAATTGTAAGTATTTTTCTTAGTTTGTCTTGTATGTTTAAATCCTCTTTATATTATCTTTTAATTTTTTAAAATCAGAAAGAAGTTTATTTTTTATAATGGTAGTAATTTTTTTACAACATAAAGAAGTTTTTCATTTTATACAACTTGAAATTCTGTTTTTGTTATATGGAATACAAGATTTATAAAATTCAAACAACTCTGTGATATGCAAACATTTTGCATTTACTTCTATTATCATAGTAGTATTTCTATTTGCATTATACCCTTTTGAATAGAAACATCAGCTTACAATGAATGAATTTGCAATTTCTTCTCCGTTACAGATGTATTTTTCTCTGAGGCTAGGTTAACACTAAAGACTCAAAGTTGACTAATTTGAGAAATCTTACTTAAAATTTAGAAATTTAAAATGAGAAAAATTAATTTCACTTATCCACTTACTATGAAAATTTGTGTAGCAAACTGTAATTTACAGAAACATTTTTATGTGTTTAGTTTTATTTGCTTCTCAGAACCACCCTGTGAGTTGGGTACCATTATATCTGTTTTATATATGTGAAATACTGAGGTGCTGGGAAAATTACGTAACATCATTTTCTGACATAAAATCACAGAACTAATGAGCGTATGAAATGACCAGGGTTTCAATTCAGGTCTTTTGAGTGCACAGCATGTATTATTCTTTTTAATTCACCTCTATCCTAACTTTACATTTCCCCTGTAATAAAAAATGAAAAACAGGTGCTTAATGACAAGCCTGTCCAAGCCTCTGTAGATAAGTGACTTCTTTAAAATGAATAATGTGACATAAAGTTATTTTCATTGCATCCACAGAAGGGATTGATCTGACAACCTGAGATTTGATACAGTTTGAGCACTTAGTGAGGACTAGAAGGACATTAGCCAAAGAAATCAGGGCAGTTCCTGACAGTCACTCTCCATTGCTGCTGAGAACCTGCACTATGTCCCTTTTGAATTCTCCCGTGGAACTAATTACTTGGAGGAAGGAAGGAGGGAAAGCTGAGCATCCCCTGTGGACTTTTTTCTTTCAATACACAGCTTCTCCTCAACCTACCAAGGTACCAGAAACTGGTATTTTCTCGGAGAGGCCATGCCACCTCTGATATTAATTGAGGGCCATCATATTAACAAAACAAAGACCTGATGGAAGGAAAACTACAAAGAGAGACCAGAATCCACACAGCAGACCTAGAGCGGTGAAATGAAATCCTTCCGCCTGTTAACTGTAGATGCTTGTGCTTACCGAGGGTGTATGTCTTGATGCTGACTTAATCTTTATCTATTGAAGAGTTCCTGGGGTCTTCCCGGGCTTCCCGGGGGCTTCCCTGGTGGCGCAGTGGTTGAGAGTCCGCCTGCCGATGCAGGGGACACGGGTTCATGTCCCGGTCCGGGAGGATCCCACATGCCGCGGAGCGGCTGGGCCCGTGAGCCATGGCCGCTGAGCCTGCGCATCCGGAGCTTGTGCTCCGCAACGGGAGAGGACACAACGGTGAGAGGCCCGCGTACCGCAAAAACAAACAAACAAAAAAAGAGTTCCTGGGGGCTTTCCTGGTGGCGCAGTGGTTGAAAGTCCGCCTTCCAATGCAGGGGACGCGGGTTCGTGCCCCGGTTCCGGTAAGTTCCCACATGCCGCGGAACGGCTGGGCCCGTGAGCCATGGCCGCTGAGCCTGCGCGTTTGGAGCCTGTGCTCCGCGGCAGGAGAGGCCACAGCAGTGAGAGGCCCGCGTACCGCAAAAAGAAAAAAGAAAAGAAAAGAGTTCCTGGTCGTCTCCCCCGTCTTGCTATGATCCCTCTCTCCGATGACACCCCAGGCAGTGGGCGCACCCATTCCTCAAAACATCCCCAAATTCATTCTCCTCAGTGAATCTCTTTAGACTTCCAAAGGGAGACTTAGCACAGTAGGATTTTCACCTGATATTCTTTCAGCTCTTTCTCCTTTTTTTTTTTTTTTTTCCAATGAGAATCCTTTGGTTCTCTTTCTTAGCTACATTAACTGTAGTGTAATTTTCCTTAAAGCATTTTTTGGGAGAAAAATTCTACACAACCACAACGATTTCTGTTCCAGAAAATAAGAATTCCCTTAGGGCAGATAAGAAACAAATCAAGGGTGATATATTTGGTGCATAATACAAATGAAAAATTTGGTGGTTTTTTTTGCTTTCACAATCCTTTAATCTTGTTAAACAGGTAAAAGTTAGAGGCATCTGCAGCTGCATATTCCCGGGTCCTGGTCCTATCCAATGTCAATATATCATTGACATTTACTTTTGAAATTTCCTTCCTCTGCCTATTTGTGAGTGCATTTCACGTGTGCCTTTAAAAAACTCATTATTTAGCTTTTAATACCCAGGAGGTCACTTCTCTCCTGAAGAATTATGGTACTTGAGAAGAACAGGAATGCTCCTGGGACAAGGTTGCCAGATTTAGCAAAGAAAAATACAAGCTGTCCACTTAAATTTGAATTTCAGATAGACAACAAATATTGTTTTGGTATCCATATGTCCTAGATATAGCATACTTATTTATGGAACATATTAATCTATATGCAATATCATAATAAAAATTATGAAAATATTGTACTAAAAATTATTATTTATCTGAAATCAAAATTTAACTAGGTGTTTTATATTTTATCTGGCAATCCTACGTGAGACCAGTTTTCAGATTCTACAGAGACCAGAGCTGGACTATTTCAGAGTAAGCAGCACATGTTTTAACTTTCTGAATAAGTTGGGGCGGGGGGCGGCAGGGGTAGAATGTTAGTCATTTCCCACTACAAATGGCATAGGAAGGGGTATTAGTTCAAATATATATACATCCCCTCAGACCCACTCTGCCACCTCAGAATCAGGGTGGATAAGATATAGCTGTTTGAGAGTGTTTTATAAATCATTGCTTGAAGCTACTGATGGCTTCTTTTGGAGGCATGCATTTTAATTAATTGTTATTCTTTTGTACTTCCTCCCTGAGGTGATTTTTAAAAACTTAAACTCTATAATAATCAGTAAATTCCTAGGTCTATTTATATGTTGATATTTTAAATTTTTTGAGGATTGTAGAAAGATTTAATGAGATATAAAATGATACAAGAGAAATAAAATATAATTGTCAATGGTGTCTATAAAAAAAAAGCTTCTCCAAAGAGTTAAACTAAAACACAGTTCCTTCAGAGTATGTCTGAAGGTCCAACCAAGGTTTAATGTAACAAGTGGTCAGAGTTCAAAAGAGTCATTTAAAAAACCCCTCAAATTCTGAATGTCAAACTGGAAGCTTAATAGACTAAAACTAATTATAAGCTTAGAATATTGAGGTCAACAGTTTTCAAACAGTCGGATTAACTCTTTGATAGAGGAAGTCTGTTCCCATGTATCACAGCTGTGCAGCCATCCACTGGCCTTAATTTTTTAGAAATGAGAATTCAGGTCCTACTCCCACCCCAATTCTTCTTAACCTAAAAAAGAAGGGGAATCTATAATGGCTACAAAGCTATTAACACTCCCCTTAAAATTCTATAACAGAGCAGTACATTAAAGATGGCCATACATTCTTTGCTCTTGTTCACATTGAAAAGTGATTAATCAACTTCCGTTTGAATCTGGACTGGTCTTGGTGACTTGCTTTATCAATAGAATGCAGCATACGTGACATGCTGGGAGTTTCGAGACAGTTTTATAGGAAGCCTTTTCACTTCCACCCAGAACCTCTTCAAATGCTCTCGCTGGGCACCCTGAGTTTCTATGTAACTACCTGAGACCACTTAGCTAGGGAGACCACCCAAAGGCCCTCTGATAGACTGTTCCAGTAGGATCCAGCCTCCCAGCCCCTCCATCCAGGCAGACATATGAGTAAAGCTATTTTGGCTTCCACACCAGCCCACCCACCAGATGAATATGATCCAGGGATCTCCTAACGAGGACTTGGGGAACAGAACAGCCCAGCCAAGCCTTGCTGGAATTCCTGACCCCTGAAATTGTCACATAATAAAATGGTTTTATTTTAAGCCACTATGTATTAGAGTAGTCCATGAAGCAGAAAACCAGAAAAAACAGTGACATATTGCTCTTTACACTTAAAAACAGAATGAAGTGGAAGAAAAGAAGGGTTGGCTGATTAGAGAAGGTCAGAGAGGAGCAGTGGAATCAAATCCTCTAAAAGGAGATCATTATTGCATTGGACACAAATAAAAGATGAGTTAGGAATTTAGAAGACTCACAGAGTGTTTAAAAATTGTGTCACAATTTTTGGTAGACCGCTACTGTGATTTTGGGCCACACTCACAACTTTGGTTCAACTTCTTAGAGATTCAGAGAAAACAGCAGTAAAGTCTTGCTTCATGCAGATGCTGTGAACAGTAATGAATAAACATGACAAATAAATATGCTGCAAATAAGAACTGAAAATGCTAAATATGTAAGAAGCAATCTTTGCACCTACTGAAAAGCCTTCAGATGATTTCAAATTGGAGGTGTCTCAAGAGAAAATAACTTTGAAAATACAAAGATTTTTATTTTTTGTACTTTTATTGAAAAGGTACATTTAAAAAAATACACAGACATTTTACCATTTACAGACTGCAGATATAG
This sequence comes from Aethalodelphis obliquidens, assembly GCF_003676395.1. NCBI lineage: Eukaryota > Metazoa > Chordata > Mammalia > Artiodactyla > Delphinidae > Aethalodelphis > Aethalodelphis obliquidens. Next base: position 53,442,884 of record NW_020837946.1, on the reverse strand, counting down.
ATGCTTTAAAAGAGTTCACTCTATTTTGCTGTCTTATACCTCTTGCCCCTGATATGACAAACATTCCAGTCCTGTTGATATCAGCTTAGAAACGGGGGCATGGGAGCATGACCTGCAACAGATTCAGTGAACAGAAAGACAGATTGTTCAATTATAAATTTTTTTTATCTTCTGTACATTATTGCATTAGGGAGCCACAAAATTATGTAGCATCATTACAAATGAAAACACGTTAAAAATGAAGAAGATAATGATGTAGAAATACATGGATTCATTGTCTTCTTGCTGAACGCACAAGAGGTGCAAAAATGTGCAATTTAGGAAGCTCTTTTTCTGTTTGTATACATTTGCTTAGCAACTCAAACTGGTGAGGAAGCTACAAAATAAGTTAAACAAAAATAGCAGACAGGTAGTAATTAGAGCTATGTTATATGGCTTTCTATTTCGTTTAAATATCACCAAATAAAATGTAAAATAAAGAAAATACGTTATCTTTTGCTCTCTTAAAGAGAAAATTCAAAGCTACTTTGCTTCCTAACATTTACACAGCAACTAAAAATGTTTAATTCAGACAAGAGATACAGATCTAGTACTACACAGGATACAACAGTACTTGGGTCTAAAACAGTACACAATCCCTGTCAACAATAGTACACCAGAAAGAAAACGCTGTGATCCGTTGGTAAGATGGTATCCACAAGTAAGCACTTGTGTTCATCTATTTTTGTTCCACACTAGAATGTGCCCAGTTGGATTCCAGGATTACTTACAGACGTGTGAGGAAGACCCTAGTTTTCAAGTCTGTCAGGAAGATATTCCATATTGTTTCTAAGCCAGATCACACCCACAGAAAAATAGTCAGAAAATGATATATATGTGTATATATATATATGTATATATATATATATATGTGTATATATATATATTTCTGACCAATACATTTGCAAGAAACTAAATATCTCAGATACACAAATTGTATGGGGTAGGGCAGGGGGAGGGACTAGGGAGATAAAGCTTCTGCTTGCTCAGATTCTGAAATTATAGGAGCGGCCCCAAAAAACACTCTCGAATCTAGCGACTTACTCTTTGGAGTTGGGGCTCAGGTGGTACCCTGCATTTTGCAGTTGGGAGGGTCACTGCAACACCAAATGCTCAAACTGCTGAATCCTTTTGGCTTTCCTGCTCTACTTTCCTACTGGCCTCAACCGTCTGGGGGCTTGCAGACATTAGTACGGGGCGAAGAGGATGGAGGCGGGAGTGGCGCGGATGGGGCCGTGGCCGGGCCTCAGCAGAGCAGGAGGGATGGCTGGAGCCTGGAAGAGCGAGGCCGACGGCCGGGGTGGCAGTGACAGTGCGGAGGACACTGCCGCCGCTGCTGCCAGGGGCGAGGACAGGAAGGCCGGGGCCAAAGGCTTCATCATATCCTTCTGGAATGCAAGTTTTGCCTAATAGAGGGAGAAAACCAGGAGTGGGGTGGGGAGATTGTTTTGAATAACAGCAGCACAGATATTTTCATAAGTAAAAGAGCGACATTCAGAAGTCAAAATGTAAAAATCTTAACTCTCAGAAGTCAAGACATGATTATTTTCACGCTGGTTTCAAAGGTTCTTGGCATACCTTTTCTTTGATTTGTTTCCATTTCAACTCTTTTCTGGTGGTCCTTGCCCCTGGGCACTAGGACAGAGGAAAGCCTCTCTGAATAGATACTGAAAGTATTTTATGCTGCTGCTCACAAGGAAAAAACAAACACACCCAGGTTTCCTGCTTAGATTATGGAGCTCAATTCAAACTAATGACTTGTTTTAAAACACAAAGAGGCTTTTTGGAGAATATGCATTACCCTTTACTTCACCTCTTAAAAAAGCCGCATTGGGTTAGGTAACTGGAGTTTGGGACCTTGGGGACCCATGAACAGTCATGAAAACAAAGTCAGTTTACACCTCTCTGGCCACTTAAAAAGTATTACTTGAAAAACTGCAGCTGACTCAAATTTGTCATTGGCAATGATTGTAAATGGGCTAGAAACTTTCTCTATTTAAAAGGAATTCCAAGGTGGAATCTTCCTGTGAAGTAAGAAATCAATCCTTAATCCCTCTCTTTTGCAATCAGGAGTTTTGCAAGCTGGATTTGCTTAATGCGTAAAATGCCTGCATGCAGCATCGACTGAGCTTTGGAAAAACTGGAGGTAATGTCAGTATCGCCTTCAGCTGGCCAATCCCAGCTTTCAACCTCAGCAGAACACCACGCTGGGCTGAGTCCCAGGGAGACTAGGAAATCCATCCATCTGGGTATTTATATGACATCTATTGGTGGAGGCCCTTAATGTTTTTACCAAGAAACTGAAAATAGCACATTTTGAGAGCAGGTAAGACAGGCTGACTATCAACATGCCTACTAGACAGGGAAAGAGAGAGGAATACACACAGCCACTGTACTTATTGGAGAAAGAGAGAGAAAGAGGTGCGGGGAACACCCCAGAAAGGAGGAGGATATTAAATAGATGGATTTTGTGTTTGGAAAGCAATCCCTTTCCCCAGGTTTAACATGTTCCAAGATTCCTCAGGCATCATTGCCCTTGTTCCTGAGCCTTTACTTTTCTGTATATGCTGAAGAAGGGAATCTCTTGAAAAGGTCCTGGTGAAGAGTAAGGTATTAGCCCTTAAAGAGGTTCAGTTTCTTTTTTTCTAAGGAAACTTTCTTCAAGGTGTCCTCCCGCAGGGACTAAGTTCATTCTAAAGCTTCTCTCTATGAGGGCTATCTAAGTTCAAAACCCTTTCAGGACCAGTTAGACCCTAGGCCCTCCTTACCCACAGTGCCTGCCCCAGCCAGCAAGGCTGCCCCACAAAATAGACAAGTAGGCGAAGTGAACTTACTGCTAAAATGCTTGGGCTCCGCTGGAGTTTATTGTAAGGGCTGTACTTCGGCTTCAGTGGTTTCCCTGCAACTCGATCCTTATGCCTTCTGCTAGAAATGTGCTGAAAGAAGTTTGATGCATTAGCTGAATCCACATGTGAGTTTTATGCCATGTAAAATACATTTCCTAGACAGAGGTAGTTGGTTCCTCCATTCCCAGTTCTAGGTCCATGGTTCCATGGTGGTGTGGGTAAGATCACCACACCCTCTAAGTTAAGACTTGCTCCCCACTCTATTGTAACACCTCTCTCCCTTTCCTTTCTCTATAGAACTCCTCTGACTTTGCCTGGTATTATCACCATGACTGATGAATCTGTCTCCCTAAGCAGATTTTGGGTCCTTGGAAGACAGGCTGAACATTTACTATCTTAGAAGTTCCTGCTCGACTGTAAGCTCCAGGTGACTGCTGTGCTCATTGGTCTCTAACACCAAGCCTAGAGTCTGACATATAGTAATAGTAGGTGCACAGATATTTGGTACTTTTTCTTCCACATAGCACCTGTATGTTGTATACCACAGGCATCCTATAAAGTTAGGAAATTTAACTGTGAGCAAAGTGAGAACCATTATATAGATTAGGAGATACATAGTCAAAGGGTGACCCCAAGCGACACTGACTACTAGTTCAGGATACATTACCTGTTTGAGCTGAATTTCTGAATTCACGTGAACATCACAGATTTCACAATGAAATGTCTTGTTCTGTAGTCCTGACCCCTTACTGCCATTCTGCATCTTTAATCTTGATCCAGGTCTAGGATAGGACTTAATTGGACCAGCCCCATTACGAGCTTCAACCATGGTCTTGTGTTTAGATCCTAAGACAGAAAGAAACACATATTAAATAGCTATTTACGAACTATATGAAGCTCTTGAAAAGTTTATCTTCAGGCTGAACTTCCCAAGACTTTTTTAATGATGGTTTTAATGCTGATTATAGATTTAACACATTTTCACTGTAAAAAAATGGGAATCCATGAGTATATAATAAAGAAAATATAGAGAAGCATAAGAAAACAAACATTACCTCTGTTTTCACCACCCAGAGATAACCACTGTTATCCTTTTAGCTTCTTTTTTTGGTATACTGAAAAGTGTATTTTCAAAATTGGGATCACGCTAATTAAATATCCCAAAAATTTCACATATCAAATCATATACATATTTTCTTATAATTACACTTTAATGGCTGAGTAATATATTCTATCATATTGAGACTATAATTTGCTCAACATTTCCCTACTGAGGAAATATGAGGTTGTTTCCATTTTTTTCTCTTAGAAGTGTGTTGCAGTGAACATTGTGCATAGATATTTGTCTTCATTTCTGTCACTTCATCATAATGAGTTTTGGGAAGTACTAGATGCTTTTGAGAAAATAAAGAACAGAACAAGTTTTATCCCCAACCTACTTTTGCCTTCCTTGCTGTTTCTAAAGTTGTTATATCGTACATTTCTTAAAATCACTCCTTTGAATCAAAAAAGTAGAGAAGACTGAAGAAACCTAATGCTTGAACAACAAAAGATAAGGTATTCTGATGAGAAAAGGTGAATCTTGTTATAAACATTATTTAAATTTAAACGATAGATGCTAACCTGTGTTGTGTGCCTCTAGCTGTGACAGGGAGTTCACAGCCACTTTGCATAGTGAACAATAAAGTAATTTTTTGGCTTTTTCTTCTTCTGATTCAGAAACAGTACCAGGAGCTCCATTTGTGCTCTTGGAGGGAGAAGTGGCTGCTCCGGGTGGCAGGGGTGTTGTACCAGGTTTGAGGAGAAATGAGCCACCTTCAGAGCTTGATGCCTGACGGGAACTGCTGACTTTCAACTTCCCTTTATCTTCTAAGAGAGACACAGAGAGAGAATGTTAAGGCCTCATATACCATACAGACACAGACAAATTGACGTAAAGGAATTAAAAATAGAAATCTGATTTCTAGGTGTAGTGTTTTTTTAATTTTTATTTTATATTGGAGTATAGTTGATTTATCAATACAGTGTTGTGTTAGTTTCAGGTGTATAGCAAAGTGATTCAATTATACATATACATGTATCCATTCTTTTTCAGATTCTTTTCCCATATAGGTTATTACTGAATATTGAGTAGAGTTCCCTGTGCTCTACAGTAGGTCCTTGTTGGTTATCTATTTTATATGTAGTAGTGTGTATATGTTAATCCCAACCTCCTAATCTCTCCCTGACGCCCCTTTCCCCTTTGGTAACCATGAGTTTGTTTTCTATGTGTAGCATTTTTTTCCAGCGCAGATTTTAGTTCATTGAGCTTGATTGAAAAAGAACTCCATGGCATCGGTTTCTGTATCAGGTCACCTCAAGATCATGATGACTCACGAAAAATGACTTTGTTCTCCCACTTGCAGCAGGTAACTTTCCATCTGATATCCCTGAGTTGTAAATTATGTTCCTTTAATAGATAGGGAAACCAGCTACCTTCCAATCTGATTAAATGATATGATGGTAACATGAAATAAGACATGTAATGGTAGGTTTCATTTGACTACTCATATTTTAATTATGACATGAACATAAAGTTAAAATTCAATTTTTACACCAGGTTAAATTTTAACCTTCAGGTGTAGGGCAGAGGTGAGGGAAGAAACATGGTTAATTTTGGTTATGATTAGTTAAGTTTTTGCCGCTCTTTGAATGGCAATATGATTTATCCAAAATACAAGATTTAAAGATTCCATTCATTATACTTATTAATTACTGCCAGTCTGAATCATAAGTTTTAAATAATGACATTAACCACAAGCACAATACGAGGATTAGCCAAATCATTTACAGACATCTTGGCATTTTGATCATGTAGCTACTAAATGTTTATAATCCTTGAGGCCCCTGTGCAGGCTCTAAGAGGGGTCACGGTGACTTTAACAGAATCTAACACTTCACGGTTCACCTGCTATTCAAGACAGGCTCTGTTCAGTGGCTCCTTTGGGAAAGAAGCTGGAACTTCTAGGGCAACTGCAAAATCCATCACAAGTTTAATCCTAGTAGAGCCTTGCTCTTAGAAAATGTCTGTAGGTACGCTGATAAACTCTCATTAAGACAGAAAGGGGGAGCTTCCCTGGTGGCACAGTGGTTGAGAGTCCGCCTGCCGATGCAGGGGACACGGGTCCGTGCCCCGGTCCGGGAAGATCCCACATGCCGCGGAGCGGCTGGGCCCGTGAGCCATGGCCGCTGAGCCTGCGCGTCTGGAGCCTGTGCTCTGCAACAGGAGAGGCCACAACAGTGAGAGGCCCGCGTACCGCAAAAAAAAAAAAAAAAAAAAGACAGAAAGGGGTACTTCCCTGGTGGCAAAGTGGTGAAGAATCTGCCTGCCAATGCAGGGTACACAGGTTCACTCACTGGTCTGGGAAGATCCCACATGCCGCAGAGCAACTAAGCCCGTGTGCCACAGCTACTGAGCCTGCGTTCTAGAGCCCACAAGCCACAACTACCGAGCCCACGTGCCACAACAACTGAAGCCGATGCGCCTAGAGCCCATGCTCTCCGACAAGAGAAGCCACCGCAATGAGAAGCCCGTGCACCGCACCAAAGAGTAGCCCCCGCTTGCCACAACTAGAGAAAGCCCACATGCAGTCATGAAGACCCAATGCAGCCAAAAATAATAAATTAGTTAATTAAAAGAAGAAGAAAAAAAGAGAGAAAGGGAATTAAAACCGAAAATTTGTTTGTTAATTGCCCTAGCTAATTTGGAACCATGTACCATGGACCTGGATGACCAAGAGGGAAGGAATGACGAGGGAAACAGCAGTGAGGTTCTGTGTGTCTCTTCTCTATGTGGGGCAAACCAACGCTTTCACACACATCAAAAGTGAGGGGAGATCATATTTTTACTTAATTGATTTCAGGGATCAGCAGTTGATTTCCATCCCTTTTTCCAAGCTGGATCCATCCATGTCAAGACTGGACATAGCAGGGATACTATAGATGAATTCCAGGTCTGGGTGGTGTTTGGAATAAAGGAATATTCAGATCCCTTTTAATCCTTGGTTTTCACAATCTATATTCCTTTTCAGCAAGTTTTTTAAAACTTTAGGATGCCACAAAGTATGATGGAAAAGATCTCAGACTTTTACTAAACTGACCTCAATAGTATGAGAGAAAGAAGTAAAATCATTCTTCCTAAATGGTAGTAGTAAGTAAATTAGATTGAAGATTATTTCAGGCCTGGTACTCTCTTATCTATAAGGATCCCTCAGACTGAATCTGCAATTTTATAGAAATCACAAAGCAGCAAAATAATTCAGTAATCTTAAGATTTGCCCCTATGGAATTGCTCAGTTTTTTGTGATGGAATCTTAAGTTATTGCATAGCAAAATCCTTCCTGGCTTCAAGCATTTCATATTTTATATAAATTCGATCTGAAGAATCTGACATGTTTTAGATATTTACTCAGTCTTTTACTCATATCACTATTTTAATGTCCTTATGTTGATCTTTCTCTTATACTCTTATATAGAATTTTATAATTTACAAAGTGCTATCACTTACGTTATCTTTTTATCTCTTACAACTTATGACTTGTGAAAAGTTTCAAAAAACTTGTGAAAAAGATAAGGCTGACAACGATTATTCCCACCTTAAAAATGTGGAAACTGAGGCTCATCAATATTAAATAATGTCCCACAGATTAGTAAGTAGCATAAGTGAGCATGATATTTTCTCTAAATATTCACCATGTAATGTATTAATCTCCCTGCACAAAGACAGGACTTCATATGGCATTAACATTATAAAAGGCATACATTAGTCACCTGGAGATGTGAAAAAGTTGTTGCTTTGTTTTACTATTATAGTTTAGTTTTAAAGCATATTTGCCTTAAATGAAAATACCTACACTATTCAACAATCATCTGATTCAGGTTACATTGAGAAGATGGACAGAATTGTATCTTTTTCTCTATATCCTTATTTCTTTAAGAAAAAATACACAGATTTCCTTTTTACATCTTTTCAAAAGAGGTCATTCACTCATTAACAAATGCATATTAATAATATGCTAATTGCTGATAATGTGCTAGACACCGAAGAGGATAATAAATAAAGTATGTGTAGACTTTTAAGAAAGTAATAGTTTAGCAGAGGAAATGGATAGTCATTCAGAGATCTCTGATTTATTACAGAAACTGGCAAGAGGCATGAGGGCATAGAATTGGAAGTAATTACTTTTGGTTAGGAAGAAAGACATTTTTCATAAACGAAGTAGCATTCTGTCTAGGTTATGAAGATGGGTTTTGAAGATCAGATTTAGATAAGTATAGAATAAGGTGAAAAGGAGTAGGAAGTGAATAGCTAGAAGTGGACACGTGAGGAAAGGCTTAGGTGTTAGAAAGCTTGGGGTTTGCTGGTGAATACCTGGTAGGTGAGGATAGAAGATGGCAACAGGTTTAATGGGAGATACTATTATAAAGATGGACTGAGTCAGAAGGCAGAGAATATTTTAAAACTGTTAAAGTAGATACTAAGGGTAGCCGGTTTTCTTTTAAAAAATATTAAGAGGTGTGGAGTGATTAAGATTTACATGATTTAACATTTAGATAAATTATGTTTTGGTTTTTATGCCCTGGATAGGTCAGAGTCTTAATCTTTGAGAATATTGGGAACGCATTTTGACTTTGGAAATGTGTAAATGGCTCCATCATATGCAGGTAATTCTGCTACTGGATTGATACTAGATAGTCAATAAGACTGATCCTAAAATCAGGAAAGTCTCTGATGCAATAATTTATTTAAATTGTGGCATTCTTTCTGGATCTGTAAATTTATAAGCATCAAAGCCTAATTTTATTATTTCTCCTTTTAATTGTTTGATATTTTTATCAAAGTCCATTATATTATTTCTCTTCCCTTACTGGCATTTTTAAAGCCTTCTTATTGTGTGTATTTGAAAATTTAATTAATGTACTGTTTACTTCTGTTTCTTTTAATAAAGATGCATGTCACCTGGAACTTCTGCTTAATATGAATTCCATTTTCAAGTATTCCCTCACCTAATGAAAATTAGCAGGTCTTCTGAGAGTCTTAATTATTTCCTGATTACTCAAACACCTTTTCTAAGGTTTCATCCGACAGGATTTTGAAGCAAAATTTGCTAAGCTACATCAGAATTGCCCTTTGTAACAAATATCCATAATTTATTCACCCAAGTGAATTTAGTTCTTCAAAGTAGCCTTCTTGGGAGGTCCCACTCTGACTCAGTTATTTTCCAAAGCGCTAAACATTTTGAAAATCTCTCTTTTTGGAACTGTTTTCATATCTAGTTGATAAACCAGGTGAAGGAAGTCCATTTTCAATATTTATGTGTCACTCTTATTTTTTACTCCAAAAATTTTACTCAAATAAACCCAGCTTATTAGCTCTATTTCACTCAAATACAGCCTCAGAGCACTAATACTCTAACACAGAAGATGAAAAGAACATGCCAGGAGTCTGAAAGCAGTTTTCAGAAACTAATCCTGTTGGTAAATAGAAGAGTCATGTCCATTGATAGGTCTTAACTTTAAAAACAATTAAAATAATATTCTAACCACATCAGAGATTTTATTTTGAAGTAGAACTTTGGAAGCTATAATCAAATTTTGATTTCACTTATGAAGTTTACTCTTGATTTAATGTTATCAATATAAGAAGTCTTTTCTAATCAGGTTTCAACAGTTTACTAACAGATACATATTTTATACAATAAATTTATGCTTGATATAGAAAATAAAGTCAGACAAACATTTAAAAAAATTAAAATCACCCATGATTCTATCATCTAAAATAAAAGTCAACAAACTTTTTCTGCAAAGCACCAGATGGTAAATATAGTGGGCTTTGTATGCCATACTGTCTCTGTTTCAACTTTGTACTGAACTTTGGTATTACAGCAGGAAAGCAGCCACTTGCACATGTGATTCAATAAACTCTTTTTACAAAAAATAGGCAGCAGGCTAGATTTAGCCTGCAGGTAGTAGTTTGCCAATCCTTGACCTGGAATGATTATGTTTTGATATCTATTACTCCACACTATTTTTTAAACAACAGTATATATGAATAGACAGAAACATAATATTCTGTAACTAATATTTGTTGCTTAGTAATAAATCAAGAATATCTTTCCATGTCAATAAATGTAGATAGAACTGGATCATGATTTATAAAACAAAATGATATTTACTTATATGGATGTACTATAATTTATTCAACAAATCTTTTGATGTTTGGGTTATTTCTGGTTTGCACTTTTACTAATGTTAAAAAGATACTGAGTGGGACTTCTATTGCCTCCATTTCATTCCCCCGTCAGACAACTTCAGGCCTTGGTGATCTGCCCCTCATACTAGGTGAGGTAGAGGAAAGGAAGGTTGGAGAGAGATGGGGCTGGGAATAGTTAGAACTCAAAGAACCTGCAACCTCAGTTTGGCATGGCCGAATGGGTTTTCTTTGGGTCAACAGGACATCTTGAAAGGTGGCCAGGCTTGAACCATGTTATTGGTACAGACACAAGAAGGCTGATGACCAGGACCCTGGCAGCAAGAGCCTGAGGAGTGGTGGGGACTGAGGAAGGATTGGAAGAACCACATGAAGACCTTACACATGGTCCTTGAGAAGCATCTGGACACCTATCATGCAGAAGCCATCAATGATTGTTCTCACGTACAACAACATTTGCCCTCCCCCCTCCCAATTACTTCTCCTATCCCTAAAAATTGGAAAGGGCAAGAATCAGAAATGATATGATGGGGAAGAAAGAAAGGGCAGGTTATGCCTCTTCCCGTGGTCCAACCTGAGCCAGGAGGAAGGGAGTGTGCAACTAGATAAGAGCCTAAAGTTTCAAATAAGACTGGACTTTCTGATATCTGACAGTGTCTTTGAGGAATGAGAAAGGAAGATTCAACAGAGTATATAGGCAATCATGTTTGTACTCCGCTGAATTCACATATATTCAATAAACCATTTATATAAACAACATTGTGTACAGACATCTCTGTATACTTGTCTGATAGTTTCCTCAGGACCTAAATTTTGAGGAGAAATTGCTGGATCAGAAAGCATGTACATTTTTGAGCTTGTGATGCACACTGCCAAATTGCCCTCCAGATGGTTATACAAGTTAATACTCTTAGAGCTTTGTAAGAGATTGCTGGCTTCCCTGTACCTTTACCAGCCTAAACGTCCATTGTTTTTGCCAATCTGACAGATGTAATACAATATCTCACTGCCAGTTTGATTTACATTTATTTTTATACTAAACAGATTTGAATACCTTTTCATAAGATTAATGATGATTTGTGTTTCAAAGTAATTTTTTAAAAAATTCTTAATTCTAAAAGGGAACAAAACCCTTGAACTAAATGCATTTTTGGAAGTTAAAATTTTTACACTAGATAAGTAAACTTTACCATAATAACAAGCTTCCTTTTATACACAACTAATATACATACGTGTGTGTGTGTGTGTATTCTATTCAGGTATAGTTGATTTACAATGCTGTGTTAGTTTCAGGTGTCCAGCAAAGTGATTCAGTTATACATACATATATATCTATTCCTTTTCAGATTCTTTTCCCTTATAGGTTATTACAAAATATTGAGTATAGTTCCTTGTGCTGGACAGTAGGTCCTCACTGGTTATCTATTTTACATATAGTAGTGTGTATATGTTAATTTCAAACTCCTAGTTTATCCCCCCTTTTCCCCTTTGGGAACCATTAGTTTGTTTTCTACGTCTGTATACACAACTAATACTGTTAAGTTGGTTGGAGCATGGTTCTTAGAAGCTGAATTCAGGGGCTCGATCCTTATTTCAAGAAGTTTGCTTTCGGGCTTCCGTGGTGGCACAGTGGTTGAGAGTCCGCCTGCCGAAACAGGGGACACGGGTTCGTGCCCCGGTCCGGGAGGATCCCACATGCCGCGGAGCGGCTGGGCCCGTGAGCCATGGCCGCTGGGCCTACGCGTCCGGAGCCTGTGCTCCGCAACGGGAGAGACCACAACAGTGAGAGGCCCGCAAACCGCAAAAAAAAAAAAAAAAAAAAAAAGAAGTTTGCTTTTATGTAGAACAACAAAAAAAAGGCCAAATAGCTGCTCCAGGCAGTTATATCTTCGAGTGATAGTAAAAGCGGCAATAATAATCACAAATTAATAGCTAACACTAATTGAATACTCACTATAGACCAAGCAGTATGGTAAGAACTTATATTCATTATCTCACTTATTTTTCATACACTGTAATGAGGTAGACATTTTACTATCTGTACCTTTTTATTTATTTATTTTTGCGGTACGCGGGGCTCTCACTGTTGTGGCCTCTCCCGCTGTGGAGCACAGGCTCCGGACACGCAGGCCCAGCGGCCATGGCTCACGGGCCCAGCCGCTCCACGGCATGTGGGATCTTCCCAGATCGGGGCATGAACCCGTGTCCCCTGCATCGGCAGGCGGACTCTCAACCACTGCGCCACCAGGGAAGCCCTGTTTCTTTTTTATTGAGGTATAACTTATATACTGTAAGGTACATACATTTTAATGAATTTATACATATGTATACATTTGTGTAAACATAGATATAAAGAAGATATAAGATACTGATATATAAGATTTAAAGATATAGAATGTTTCTACCACCCGAGAAGACTCCATTGAACCCCCAATCAGTTGATACTCCCCCTCTTCTCAAAGATAACCACCATTCTTATAGCTATCAGTTTAGATCAGTTTTGCCTATTTTTGAACTTCATATACATGGAATCACCCAGTATATATTATTTTATGCCTGGCTTCTTTCACACAACATTATGTCTATGAGATTCATCCATATTGTTGCACATAGAAGTTTGTATTTTTTCCTAATGGCTGGATAGTATACATTGTATGACTATGCCACAATTTATTTATCTACTTTACTATTGATGAGCATTTGAAAGCTTTCAGTTTTTGGCTATTTTGAGTAATGCTACTATAAATATTCTTATACATGTTTTTGGTAGACATAGATACTCATTTATGTTATCTATATCTATGTCTATAAAGATATATATATCTTTAGTAGATTCTGAAGAGTTTTCCAAAATGGTAGTACTGATTTATATTTCTACCAGCAATGTGTGAGAATACCAATTGTTCCACATTTGCTCTAACAAATAGTATCAGTGTTTTCAGTCCTTTTGATTTTAGCAGTTCTGGTGGAGTTGTGGTGGTACCTTATTTTGGTTTTATTTTGTATTTCCCTAATGACTAATGATATGGAACACCTTTGCATATTTTTATAGGCTAATTGTATATCGTCTTTTGTGACGTGCTTGGTCAAATTTTTCGCCCATTTTTTAAAAAGCAGATTCTCAGCTTTTTTCTTATTGATTTATAGGAATTCTTTATATAGTCCAAACAAGAGTCCTTTGTCAGATACATGTATTACAAATCATCTCCCAGATAGTGGTCTGCTTTTCTCTCTCAAAATGTATTGTAACTACAATTGTTCAAAAAGAAAAACAACCAAGGCTTGGACAGATTAAGTTACTTCCCACAGGTCATTGAATTACTAAATGGTAGAGCATGGATTCAAATACAGTCTTCTGAATCCTGAGCCAGTGCTTCTTATTGCTCTTCTGTTTTGAGGGAGTAGAGACTAAGAATGCTCAATCTCAGTGATACTTTCTTGAAGGCCTGACACTGTGGAATAAAGCTGAGTGGATGGTATTACCTTTGTATATCTTTGTCAAATGATGCCATACAAAGCATAGCACATTATAGGCAAAACTTGCTGAGAACCCGACAAATAAATGTTTTAATACAGTTTCTTTAAGGTTGCAACTTTGCATGTAACCTAGGAAAGCAAAAGACAATAGCTTTTAAAGAAGGCATTTCAAGCAAAAATTGGCTTAGGTGTTTTTTCTTCTTTGAGTTCTCACTTCTTGGCTAATGTCCCAACAAAGAAGGTCTCTGATTCTCTATGTGAAGTAAAAATTTCCTTGCATTTTTGCTTTTGATAACACATGTCTTGACTTACCAAGCTGTACAAATTACAACTACTAATAGGTATCATTTTCTGCCACTGAGAAATGGCAAAGATTTAAAAATTATAAGCGAGGGAAAGATAAGATATAGCACCTGCTTGACGGGAGTGTAAAGCAGCATAACCATTCTGAGACATATGTGAAGTTCATACCATTTCACCAAGTAAGTCCCATCTAAGAATATATCATAAGGAAATAGCCATCTATCTCTGCAACAAATTTAATAATTTTTGCATACCTGTGATGTGGTATACACTATTCTAGGCTCTGAAGTTAGAGGTGAAAATATATGTGTATAATATATACCAAATCTTTGACTCAATGAAATTAATTATCTAGTGGGAAAGGCAGAAAAGTATATACGTATATTTACACATATACACATATGCTTTTGTTATATATACATTTATAAAATATATGTTAAAAATATATAAGCATGTATAAAACATGTTTATATTTTACATATTATATATAATCATATAAAATTATATATAAAATATATGTGTATAATATATATATGTATATATCATATATACATATATATGATATATATGTGTGTAATACATACATATATATGCATATATATGTGTGTGTGTATATATATGTGTATATATATAGTCTCATAGCATTAAGTGTGCTAAGAAGAAAAATAAAGCATGGCATGGTAATAGAGTCAGTTCAAGCCTGTCTGAAGAGGTAATATTTGACAGACACTTGAATGAAATAACAGGAATTCTGGGAAGAATAGCATTCCAGGAAGAAAGCACAGCAAGTACAAAAACCTTGAAATGAAACAAGCAAGATCAAGGTGAGTGGGAAGAGGGTGAATGCAGGCTGTGCGGTGAAGGAGCTGACCAGGGCCGAGATCACATACGGTCTGGTGAAGCATGAGAGAAATTTGGACGTAATCTGTGATTTCTGAGCAGGAGAGAGAGGTGATCTGAGTCATGTTTTCATAAGATCATTTTGACTGCTATGTGGAGAAGAGCTTGTGCAAGAATAAGCACATGGAGATGAGTTTGGAGCCTAATGTAGCTGTCCACAGGGAGCCGATGGTGGCTTGGACCAGGGTGGTAGTAGAAAACTGAGCAGTACACTCAGGATGTATCTGTGGGTAGAAACAACCAGACTTACCGACTGATTAGATGTGGGGTGTCAGAGAAAGAGAGGAATCAAGGATTACTACCAAGGTTTTGCCATGGACACTTGGTGAATGGTGGTGGTATCATTCACTGAGATTAGAGATAATGGTATTTAGGATGGTAACCAAACTTCCTGGTCTCTCAGCCAGGAAAACTTGGCGATGCGTAATTCCATTCCTGACTAATAAACCTCAAGCAAGTGACTTAAGTGATTGGTGCCTTCATCTGAAAATGTGCAAAATACTACCATTTTCTCCTCGGGCTCTAAGAACCAAGAAGATGGTAAAGGTGAGGCAAGGGCTTCAGGTGGATGACACAACGAAAGGTAATAGTTTGGGGGCCTAAGCTCAAGTGACTCACAGTTAATGCTAATGAGATCAAGGTCATGGGTTCTGTTCCATACTCAGGGGCTGTGGATATCTAAATCCATGTCTTTTGACTGAAAAAAAATGTGTACCAGTCTTTACAAGTAAATCACCACAACTGGACAATCTGAGCTCACACACCAGGCCCTAAAGCAATGATTATAATTTTTAATTTTTTAGGAGCAATATTATTCATTCATTTGTATATTATTTTTATCATTATGGTTTTAAAAGACATAAATTTTGAATAGAGTTTTAATATGTGTATTTTGCTTTCAGTGAAAATGCAACAGGTTTTCTGTTTATTGTGTAGTCATCTACCATTTGTCAGAGAGTTTTCGAAAAACTATGAGCCTTGTTCACTGACACCTACCAACGTCTTTCCAAGATAAGCGTTCCAGAATATCAAAGGAGTTCCAAAACTTGAGAAAAGTGCTCAGGAAACCAAGGCTACAATTTCAAGAGAATCATATTTTGTGCTTTCTGAGGTCACTGAAGGATACTGCTTGTCAGTTTTTACAATAATTTTCCTTTTTATACTTAGTATTGTACTAAAAGGATTAGGCAACAGAGACATGCTGTGAAAGGACTGCTGGTCATATTCTTTCCTTTTTTTGCAAGCACCTTGTCTAGCATCTCATTATTATTTCAAAAAACAAAGCAATGGCCAGATTACTGCTCAAAGCTCATTAAAGCAAGTTACTTCACTTTGATATGGAATTCTGAAATCATTCTCTTCTGCTTTATCTTCCTACTTTCTCAGTAATGAGGAATTAATGGGTGTCAGTCAGAGGACCTACCTACCTTTTTTTTTTTAAATCTACCATTATTATTATTTTTTTAGAGTCTTCGGTTGCTGCACCCGGGATCTTTCCGTTGAGGTGTGTGGGCTTCCCTCTAGTTGTGGCATGTGGGCTCTGTAGTTGTGGCACGTGGGCTCTAGAGCGCACAGGCTTAGTTGCCCAGCAGCACGTGGGCTCTTAGTTCCCTGACCAGGGATTGAACCCACGTCCCCTGCATTGGAAGGCAGATTCTTAACCACTGGAACACCAGGGAAGTCCCCAGAGGACCTACTTTCTTAGTGTGGTCTTGCAAGGAATGAAGCTGAAAAGCCCATGGGGCTCTGCACCAGACAAAGAAATACTGCAAACCTGTGTGTATGTCAACTCGTGTGCTGCAGAAGATTTCTTAAGCCTTTGCCTCACTTGTCTCCTCCTTATCTACACTTTGACACAGTACAAGTGATAGAAACCACTAACTGATGACAGATATTTTAACGTTTAAGGTAGAATTCTACTAAGATAGGCAATGGATTTGCAGGGGGAAAATAAAGCAGCAGCACGTGAGCTGCAAGATGAATAAGCCAGTTTCGTACCTTGGAGTTCTTTTCAAAGCAAAATGTAATTAGAGATGTACAGACGCTAGAGCATCATCGCTATATCAGTGGATGCACAAAGAAAGGAGGATTCATTTGTAGTCTAACAGGACTGCACCTGTTAAGTGAGTAGGAAGAAAAGAACTATATTGCAGATAATGTTCAGATTATTTTGCCTCCCTTTATTTATTAGATGTTTTCTTGGAAGGTGATGTGCAAAAAGATCTTGGAAAATTTAGTAATAATTTGAATGCACCATTTAAAAGATGTTTTTGAAAGCAGAGCTCTTTTGGTGATGCAATAACCACACACACTTATTTTTAAATTCTGTAAACTTACAGATTAGATTTGCTTAATTAGAAACATATACAGTGAAAAAGTTATATACCTGGAGAACAGGTCAATAAATCAGACAAGTGGGGAAAACAGTGATAGTATAAGGAAAATATACAAAGGCAGCTTCCCCATGGAAGCTTTACCCTTTTTCTTAAGTCCGCTATTAATACTGCAAATCTCTCATGAGCAAATGTCTGGTCTCCTATTTCTGAGAGAAATGGGGAAGCTCGATGAGTTTACGACTGATGTTACAGTTTCTTCCCTCTGTACCTATTTTGTTTGTATCTCTGAGGAAAAGGTATCTACTTCCACCTGGACTCTCTATCTTTTAAATCTTGTCTATCTTTCCTATAGCTCTAACTACTTTGTTTCTACAGGGTCCTTTCTGTTTACAAAATGCTAAAACTTCCATGTTCCAAAGTCATTCCCTAACTTGGTTCACTCCTGGAACTTTCCATTTGCCTTCTCATTGGCGCTGAATTTGAAGTGGTCCTGTGAGGTGGCCCTTTCCACTTCCTCTCTTCCTGTCCATCCTTACCCTCCGGCAAAAGCCAGGGGTCTCCCTTCAGTCTTCTCTTGCACTGGGCACAAGTTCCTTCCTGAAATGCTCTCCCCACTTGATGTCCACAACTCTGCCCTTCCCTGGTTCTCCTTCAGCCTCAAGAACAGCTCATTCCAGGATCTGTTCAACAGCTCCTATTCTTCTGTCTGCCCCTAAGTGTTGGCATTCCTCAAGGTCACTTCTTGTCCTCTTCTTGAGCATTATGTGATCTAATTCACTCCAATGACTTCCTCTACTACCTTGAAACAGATTCCGAAATCGACAGGTGAAATCTCTACCTTACTCACAGACTCAAGACCCCCTTTTCCCTAACAGTCTGTGGGACATCTGTTTCTAGATATTTCCTGGGTATTTCAAACTCAACATGCCTGATACTGAATGGATGAGCTGCTCCAGCAGCACCCGTCCAAGCAGTCCCCATATCAATTGATGACATTACAGTTGTGTATTAGAATTGTCAGCAAAGACTCTTGAATTCTTCCCTCTTTTATTCTTCCCTCCTTTGGTCATTAATGAATGACCAAAGTTTATTGATACTATCTTCTAAATTGATACTATCTTCTAAATACCTCTTCTACCAGTCTTATTCACATCTTCATCCAGCAGACATTTATTCAGCATCTACCATGTGCCCACTGCCTCACTTCGGGCCCTCATTTATTCTCCCTGGATTATCATAAAACTTCTTTATAGGTCTTGTTACTTCTAGTCTACTCTCCAACTCTTTCCCCCTCCTTCCCTGCTCTATGTTCTCAATAATCCTTTTCATATAATTATATTTTGATCTTACATTAACTATAATTTTTTCACACTTTCACACATTTTATACTGGTAATTTATTACCAGGATAGAGATATTCTTGCATCCTAGAAAAATATCTTAATTCAATTTGGGGCCCAGTATACAGAAAACCATAGGTGGGCAATAAATTTGTTGAAATAAGGAATGTTCAATTCATTGCCGTGCTTTCTAGCCTCACAAGTAAAAATACTAGAAAAATTCACTGTTAATAGCTGAATCATAACTAGTAAAATGAATATAGATAGAACAGATAGATAAATACATTTCATCTGTTGATTATGTAAAATACTTGTATTATTGTTTCCAAAGATTATATATATATATATATATATATATATGCAAGCAATCAATATTTAATGTCTTTTGAGGTTGAAACAATTCTCTTAAGAATGACATCTCCTTGAAGTATACTAGGACAGAGGCATAACAACAAACACATTCCTTTTTGCCAGGTCCACTATTTTGAGGTTTGATAAAATGAACAAATCTATGGATTTCATTATCTCCTTTACTAAGAATCCTATACAAACTTACATATAAATATTAAGCATGTACCTTTCCCAGAAAATCTAAAGTATATGTGAAAACGCAAATATCACAAAAGTATAGCCAGTCCTCTTTGCAACTTAACTGATGTCCTGGTCTCTGGTAATGTTTCTCATGGGTTTTATGTTTGGAAACTCATCAGAGGTTTGTAGCCCAACAACCCACCTGACCAATGTTGTAAGCAGTCAGTAACAAATTACATGTACTATATTCATCTGAGTTATCAACAATTACACAATCGATATAGTTATGCAATAATGTTCTTCAAGAAATTCCAAGTACTATGTCTTGTGGTATTATTTAATTTTCCCCACCCTTTAGATAACAGATGTCCATCACTGAAGGTGTCATTATGCAGGCTTTGGACCTTAGTGATGATACCACTCATGACCAACCCAAATCCCCAAGGCACATAACCTTTAGCAGGTGGCCTGAGACTGACCCAGTATACTGGAAGTCCTTTAGTCACCCATTTAGGCTTCCTCCAACTAGATGCCTCATTTAGACTTGATGTAATTCCAAGCGTCCCCAAGAGTTACCCACATAGTATAATATTGTCTGACTTATCTCACAACACCTGCTATTTAGCTCACTTGCTTTGATAGTCACAGGACTTCTTGTTGGAAAATGTTTGATCTCAATGCCCCACTTGAGGGTGAATTGCTGGACCACTTTGGAAATGGAAAAAATTCTCTATATGGCTTATGCCATTTTGCAGGTGTGGAAAACAAAGCAAAGGACTTGCATGACAATCCCAGAAACATCAAGAAGTCAAGGAGCAACATGGAAATTAAAGCTACTTTTTGAAATTCTCAGAGCACTAAAATATTATACATTGGGCCAGTTTGATGCTGGTGGGCCCTTCCCATCCAATGCCATGTTACCATGCCTCTAGCCAGATTCCAGAAACCCTGTCTCTGCAAGCATGGTTTATCACCATGAAGCTTGCTAATTCCTAATTAACTATGTTGATGTCTAATTTTCATATCTTGGCCTTCAGACTACTCCTGGAAGCAGGGGAAATTATCTCTAAATGAAAGTGACTCTACTGAATCAGAATCTGTATGCCCTTACGTGAAAAAAACAAAAAAGCTTATTTATTTTAAGTAACTTAGGACCCATGAAAGTCAGGTGACTAATTTCGTAAGTTCAAAACAGGTCCTGTTCTATAATTTTCTGCCAGTCTCAATCCTGACCTAGGGTATCCCTGCCCTTTCCATATGAAAGCCTAAGTCAATCAGATTCTCGCCATTGGGCTACACCCTGCAGTAATTTTTGTAGCCCAGTGAAATGACAGTCATTGCCCTCCCTGTCTGAGTACCACATGACAACTGCCCCACTGTCCCTTGTGCCACTTTGTTGGAGAGCAGAAGCTGCCAGTCTCACACTCAGATAAAACAGTGGCATCTCCAAATATCTCCATGTTGGAAACTGGCAGCCTACACTCTGTATCAGTGAGCTGGCACTGACATTAGTGAACTTGTCACTTCTAAGCAAGCACAAAAGAGGGCTTGTTTGCTAGAGCTTGAATCTAACGAACAGCTTTCTCCTATTTTGTATAGTTTTCCAGCCATTTGACTTGTACAATAGAGAAATCATATTTCAACTTCTTCAGGTTGAAAAATTGCCCCTTTTCTGATTTGTCACCAAGAGATGAGAAACCGTTATTTCTGAGGCAGCTTTATTATGGAAAATAGAGTAAGTAACTCATGTCACTCAAATCAAATCCCTCAGGGAGTAGGTCCAGTAGCGATTCAAAAGCCAGGAATAAGATTAAAAACTAATTTTCTAGGTGGAATGAGGAGCAGGTTCTTTTTCTTCTAAACTAATGGCCCTTCACAGAGGAAACATTCACAAGGTACAAGGGAAACATGTGAATTCTGCTCCTCCCACCTTCTTCCTCTCTAGATGCAGACTTAAGGGTTTAGCTTTGATGCTCCAGGCAGGGTGACGCTCACACTGTCAATGGAAAGGTCAGCCTGAGAGGTATTGAGGAAACTGAGTCTCTCATCTAAAAAAATATATCTTTATCTAATGGAGAAAATATTTAAAAATTACTGTCAGCCAACAAGTTTATTGCCTCAGGCTGCTTCCAGGGAGATAGGGAGATGGGCTTTTACTCTTTATGGACCTAACTGGGTACTGCCTGCCCTAATGACACTATGCAGACATTCAGCCGCTGGACTGCTCAGGTGTAAGAAAACTACTAACCCTTTAAAAATATATTGCTAAAAGGCAATCATACTTTTACATTTTGAATCTAGCATTTGTACGTAAATTCAACATGCTGCTTTACTGCAAAGTTGTCAAAGCCACCTTTATATTTAAGACCTATAGGTTGCAGGAGAAAGTCTGTTGACCACAGAAAGTCTCCTTTAAAAAGTGAGATTAATTCAAGAGGCCTGGGCCTCCAAAGGGGTTTGCCTGGGTTGTCTCATCATACGACGTCCCTTAGGGATACTGCAACGTGGGGACTTATGACTGTGACCATGAGAAAACTGAACAAGAACGAGATATGACATTGTATTGCAGACTGTGAGCCTCCCAACTATAATACAAAACAAATGGCTACGAGTTTCTTTCCCATCCTACCTGTGCCCCGAGGTATATAAACCTCATCAAGTCATTAGAAGAAGCTATTATGCAAGTAATATAGTCTATGGAGAACAGAGAAAAAAAAAACAAACCCATTATCCTCTCATACTAAACAGGAGTTTTTAACCTGGGGTCTGTGGACTTCCAAGGGGTCCATGAGTTCACAGGATCCATGAACTTGGATGATAAAAAATATAAATATTTTCATTTATCTCATCGAAATGCATCATATCCCTTCAATTATAAATGGAGGCAACAAACTACAGCAGTCTTGGTAGTACATTTAACTTTGTCACCCATAGAAATCAGATATTTTCGTCAGATATTACAGTTGTTATAGAAAGGCTAAAATACTGTTTATGTTTGTCAACACTTCAAAATTATGGCAGATATTAGACCTGTTAGATCTTATTAAATGCATTATTGCTATATTACCATATCATAACAAAGATTGAGAACTGGTTGGAATTCTTTGTAAAACCATAAATTTCATTTTACAGATGTAAAAACACCATTCAGAGAATAGGCTTCACTAGTCAGCCACAGGAATACGTGGCACGAAAAGATGTTAAGAATCTCTGTGTTTATACCCATCACTTCATTCTGCCTTCATTTCTGTCCCTAGCCATCATTTCAACCACTTCCTTACCAACATCCTAAATTCCTTTCCTTGTCCCCAAGTGTCCTTTCATTGGTTCAGGTGTTTAAACAGGGCAGTCTTTCACATCTCAAGTTATGGGGTACTGGTCCTTCTGATGAGAATCCTCTTCCCCTCCACCCCTAAACCAGAGCCTTTGTTTGCCTGGCTAACATCTTCTTTCCCACTAGGTAGAGAGAGCTTAAATCCCCTGCTTAAGCCTTCCTTTCATTCCCAGACTAGGTCAGCGTGCCCTTCTTTTCACCAACCTTGTCATCATTTGTTCAGTATTACCCTTCCAGACAATATGCTCTCATGAGGGCAAAGCCCAAGTCTGCCTGGTTCACTATCATATACCCAGTGCCTAGCATGAGGGGGCTATCAAGCCCCTATCCAGAGAGGGCTCAATAAATATGTACAAATACATGTACCAACAAACCATTTTGTAACTTTTGATTTAATATATTTTGTAACCTTTTGATTTAATGTATTACACTCTTGTTTCATGTTGTTACTTTTATTTACTTTAAAGCTGCACAATATTCTATTGGGTATAAGTACTTTAGTTAAATAATTTCCCTAGTATTGATCATCTTGTTTTCAGTTTTCACTAACACAAATAATGTTGTATATCATTTTATTTTTCATGTATATCATTTTATTTTCATATCATTTTATTTTTCTTGCTTTGTATTTAGGATTATTTCCTTGATGTAAACTACAGGAAGAGGAATTAATTGGTCTAATGGAATGAACATTTTTATGGTTCTTGATTTATTCTATGATGTTGTTTTCCAAAAGGGTTCTCATTTAAAATGCCATAAATAAAATGGCATGTAACTGTTGCATGGCATGAAATGATCGTAGATTCAAAAGGAGAGAGTCTGGAAATTTCTTTGAATAAATGGTGGCTTTTTATGGTGGCTTTTTATTGAGTGTCTATTACGTGATAGGCAGTGAGCCAGGAACATTTATTAGTTCATCATTCCTGACAACAACCCTGGGAGGTAGATACCAGCTCTCCCATTTTATAGATGGGGAAATAGAAGGTCAGCGAACGTTACTTGGTCAAGGTTATATGGTCAGTGAGAGGTGGAGTGAATCAAGCTCGTGCTCTTTCTACTATGCTATACATGCAAAGTAGGTAAGTGCTCTCAAAACTCCTACCTTAGTTAATACATCTTTATCCAAAGCCACTCAAAACTTGATTTTTTAAAAAAATGAAAGTTATAAAATAGGATGGGGAAAGAAATAACACACCTTTCTGAGATGTCAGACTTCTGGAAGTGTCATCTAGTGAAAAAGAATCTCAAACAGTTTTCAAAAAGCATGTGCAGTAAAGCCCATGAACCTTCATCTAAAGGCAGCATATCATGGTAGTGAATTCGAGGGACCGCCTGGGAGAGACCTTGAAACTACTTTTCATCTGAAGGACTCTGAGCCATTATTTCCCCTCTCTAGGTCTCACTTTCTAGTATCCATCAAAGGATTGTTATAATTAAATAAGATAGTCTATATAAAATGTTTAGCACAGTGGTATCAAGCACATAATGATACACGTTAATTATTAGTAGTACTGCTGTTAAAGTTATTTTTTGCATGTAAGTCTAATAAGCTTGGATCTGGTTTTCTAGAATA
Source organism: Aethalodelphis obliquidens (assembly GCF_003676395.1). NCBI lineage: Eukaryota > Metazoa > Chordata > Mammalia > Artiodactyla > Delphinidae > Aethalodelphis > Aethalodelphis obliquidens. The sequence continues at coordinate 53,418,957 of NW_020837946.1, read as the reverse complement.
TACTATATTAGGTACGGCATAATGAAAGATGATGATAGCTGACTACCACAAGGGGCAGTTGTCACCTCTCACTGAAATCAGCAAGAAGGGACGGCTGAAATAAAACCCCACAGGAGGACAAAAAACAAACAGGCAAACTGTAAGAATATCAATAATAGTTGCTTTAATTATGCTTTACACTTTGCAAAGCTCTTTCACAATCATTTCATTTGATTCATGCAACACTGCTGTTTTGTAGGGAGGGCATTCCCACTTTACAAATAGGAAAAGATAGGCTCAGAGAATTTAATGCCTTCTCTAGAATCATAGCTAGTCAAAAGAGCAAAGAGTACTACTGTCTATAGATCTGCTGTCCAATATGGTAGCCATGCGAGCTACTTAAATTAAATAAAATTAAATATTCAGTTCCTCAGGAGCATAAACCACAATTCAAGTGCTGAATAGCTACGTGTGGCTCAGGGCACTCACGTTGGACAACCGAGATTATAGACCATTTCCTTCACCACAGAATGTTTTATTGGGTTATGCTGGTCTATAGAAATGAGAGCACCAAACCGTTACTGCATAATGATGTGCCCGGTGTCCATGACAGTGAACCTGATTCTCAGAGAAAGCCGTCAGGGAAGAGGAAAATACTTTAGAAATGTTTCTATGAAAAACACTTTAAGCTTTACATTATAGAGTTAAATTTGTGTGGCATTAGGCTATAAGCATCATCAAAATTAGGCCCAGAATCCCCAAAAGTGCCGAGTGCCAATGCTCTGCACAAAGAACCTACAAATATCTACTGAGTAGTTCTATTTCTTCATCTACTCATTTCATAAAAATTACATCAATGTAAGAGAATTCTTCCTGAAGCAAATAAGTTGAACATCATAAAAATGTAAGCAATAACCTTTGTTAAAATCTCAAGGGCAGTTATGGTTGTACATTTATAAAATTATTCAGTGTACATACGAAGTCCTTTTATATTCCAATATCTATCTGATGCAGAAAGGCTGTAAATAAATGTAATCAAAAGAGATGAATACCAGTGAAATATGTTTGAAGATGAGAAAAGTTTTCAACAGCGATATAAGCCTTTAAAGGAGATATCCAAGGTTTTGCTTTTTAGAATGGTTTATAACATATCCCTTGTAAATCATAAGTTAATAGATTTACTGAGGAGACAATCACAAATCAGTCTCAACTTATGGTTCACTTTCTTCGAGCAACACTAGGAAATAGCTTTCAGAAGTGAAGAACCTGACAATGAATGCTCAGTATTACTTCAAAGCACTATAAAATGCTCAAAAGTTTCAGAAGTTACTTTCCAGAGGATGACAAACACTTAACTACCTAAGAATCTTCAGCCTTGCCTGGCAGGATGGTGCTGTCAGATTCAAGGTGCATGGACAAAGCTGGAGGCAGTTTCATTTTTTAAATTGACTTTGAAAGTCTTAATGATATATGTATATTTCATGGAAATATGAGCCTTAGTATAATGGTCTGTTCTCTTTAGACAGATGGAGCTCGATTTACGTTCTACATGATTGTATCCCGGAATTTCAGACCTAAGATGTTTGTCATAATATAGTTAATCTATTATTTTTATGAGGGATACAAAGTCTTGGCCTCCTGTATTTGGATAGATGTATGCCAAATTTATGGTGGCGCTGGTCTATAAATGACAGATGCTGCCAAAGCAGAAAACTATCATTTTCTTCTACTCAACAGCACAAGGTCCTGTTGCTAGAGACAGAAATGGGGGAAAGAGGCATTTACAAAGACCTTGCTGGCTAATCAAAGGAGTCCTGCAGCAGTCGGTGGAAATGAGAAGTTGTCATTTGGGAAACTTGGCCCCATTTGTAACAACACATAAAAACTGTGAAACACACAGGGAAACCCATAAACATGACAAGGCGAGGGTCTCCATTTGTATCTTTGGCAGAAAGCCTCTTTGACAAAATTGAAAAATGTACTTTCATAACGTAACAAGATGACCATAAAAAGTTGAACTGCAGCCTTTCCAGGCAAATCATACTGATGTACTAGTTGATACTGCTCTGGGTTCACACCTGAGGAACTGCCGCCATGCAAAAGCACATTATGCTGAAAACTAAAATGAGTTTTGAGGTATCCTCACTTCTTTCCTTCCTTCTTAAGTCTTTTCTGATACTGTCATCTCTGGCTCCATGGTATAGTCATGGGTGTGGGATAAACAAAACAATGTCCCTGTGCCCAGTGAAAATCTCTGAGATGGGATGATTCAAAATGCTACCGAAAATGCGGACAGCATTCAGGCTAGTCTACTGGACCCTTTAGGAGGCAGTTCAAGGCTCTGCTATACTGGTGATGCCCTTGCTCACTGCTGACCTCCAGCTCAGTGAGTGTGTTTGGCTCTAGTCACATAAAGTCTACAGCTGTCAAGCTGGAGCTTTAAGAACATGTGTCATTTACCTGAAATGAGTGTTTTCATTCAAACTTGGCCTTGAAACGATCTGTCTAAAGCTTTGTTCTCTTACAGTTAAATGATGCAGACAACACACTGCACAGAAACTAAGGATTATCAATAAAACAAAGCCTCAATGACCCTGTCACTGCTATAGCTCCTACTGAAAAATATCAACAGTCAGAAAACAATTTAAAAGTAATACATAGTCCTACTCATTAATTCTTTAAAAAAGTGGGTTAGTGGTTTCTGACTTTTCCCATTGGGATACTGTACTTGAATTTACTCTTCTGAGTCAGAGAAGCTTAGAAGTAAGGGGAACAGTGGAATATTCATGGAACAAGAAGCCCTGAGTTCCTGCTCTGATTCTACTGGGATATGAGTGTGCAAGCCATTTAAAGCCTCACACAAGCCATTTAATCTTTCTAAGACCCAGGTTCTTCACCGTTACCACATTTTTGGGAGCAGCTTGAAGGTGGCGATTATATATTATTTTTCTTTTGGAACCTCTTGAAGGCAAGAACGTGTCTTTCTGTTCATTGTTGCACGCTTGAAATGGCAAATGTTACAGATGTACTATACTACTTAGTATAGATAATACATATTTGTTAAATGAATAAATGGATATAGAGTTTGTTGTGTGCGTATGTGAAAGAGGGATACTAATATCAGCCTTACCAGTCACAGGGTTGTTGAGGGGGTCATACGAAAACATTTATGTGACTGGATTTTATCAACTGAACAAATTCAAGGTGTTCCTATTGTTAATTTTAAGCAGAACATGCTGGTTCCATCATCTTTGCTCTTAATTGCATTTATCTATATATCTATATATCTATATATATAGCATTTTGAATCATTCCATCTGCTTTCGCCTTTTTAGACAGCAACTGATTAAAAGCTGTTTAGCTCTAAATGGCTTTATATACTTTGAGCTACAAATGTATTTTCCCCATCTTGATATCTAATTAATTAAAAAAAATCTTGGGCTAAAGACTAGACATATGGATGATTAGGTCGACTATCACAATATTTTTTACCGTTAGGTTGATTATCAAAATATTTTATTATTTTCAAGAAGTAAGGTCTTCCAAAGGCTGTGTTTTTTTGTTTGTTTGTTTGTTTTGTTTTGAGCTTCTTATGAGTGGTTAAGTGCTGTCACAAAGAGCATTCAACTTGATGTATGGGGCATATTATCACAGGGAAGTGTTGTGTCATATGGCATTATGACACTTGAACTCTAGGGAGAAATTTGGGTACAGTGTCTGACCAATATGTTCTAGCCATCTTCCTGAAGCTGCCTAATGCTTGCTGTGTCTTGATCCCATTTCTCCCAAAGCACCTTTTTCCTCCTTTCTACCAAGTTTTGAACTCCCACTGATGCATCATTAAAAGCTGGGATAGATCCTAGGAGACCAGAAAGCTATTTCTTTGGATTTTACGTTTAATTCTACTCCAACTTCTAAAAAGTGAATAGGACAGCTATCCTGCCTGAAATAAAACATATTTAATTTTTTTTCAATCATGTGGTCAGAGCTTCTTATAATAAATGAAATTCCTGTTACTGTAGTTTAAACTCATTTTGTTTACTGACTTGAGAGGAAAAAAAAGGAAAGCTTTCCATTATACCCTTAACTTTTTATATCTGATAGCTCCATTACAGCAAATTTCTTTGTATTGCACAGATCCAGTTACAACATGATCTAAATTATGTCTCCAAATGCATCATAAAAAAGTGGTTGTCCCAGTTGCTAAAATAGGAGGTAAAAAGGCTTTTCTATCAATAGCTCTTGGAAGATTGCTAGGCCACTTCTTAGAATAAATAATCTGTGCTCTCAAGGAGCAAAGCGAGGTCATCTGTGGCTCGCACGCTCCTTGTCAGACACTCTGAAATCACACTCTTCCTTGACTGATGTTCAGTGCATCCCAGGATGCTGCACTCCCAGAAGCCCCCTCCCTTAACATCTGGCTATTTCCTGTTCCTCAGGATTTGCCCTCATTGAACAATACTCTTGCTAAGTTACTGATGCTAAAGAATGAGAATGGAAATGGAATTAGTCAATCCTATGGATGTTGTGAATGCCTGGATTTTGAAATCTGGTAGCTGAGACATCAAGTTACTAACATTTACTTTTCACTCAACTATCTCAGAATCACATAGATATTGCTTAAGCCCACTTGATAGAATACTTCATTCAGAAGAAAAAGACCAGTGCTAGGGAATTTCAGTCTCTTAAGAACTGTCAATCAACCATGACTTTTCACTGTGACTATTACTCTAATTTTTGTCTGACTCCTTAGAGGCAGTGTTGTCTGAAATAAAACACTTCAGTTAATTAAGTACCACAGTTCTTCCTCTTCCCTCCCGCTTCCCTCTACATCCCACCTAGACTGTTTATGAAGAACTGGTCTTCGTGTCTCCTAACTTCTAAAATGGGGTTTTAAAGGAAATCAAAACAAGTTACCAAAAAATTTTATGACTCTGACAAAGCTGTGGGAGCTTTTTAAGGATTTAGAATAGGTGGTTAACAACTGGTTATGTATTACATTGTTTAGACCAAATTTCCCATCTGGGCAAAACTTCTAATTTTCTAACTTGAAAATTCTACAAAACACGTGTGAAAAAAAAAAGAAGAAAGAAAAAAACACATGTGAATTCTTGCTTAAAAGCTGACGTTCAGTTGAAAGTGACAAAAAAACATGTATCTATTTAGCAAATACGACCCACTTTGTTCTTAAATAGTGCCATCTTTCAACAGCTTTGGTATTGCTTTTATAGATATAATAGGACGAACTAAATATTTCATTAGTATTAATATTTAAAATATGGAGAAACAAAAAAGTAATTTGAATGACCTAACCAATGTATTGCCAAATAATTTATACAGATTTGAGTAAGGAAACATGGAAAAATGAGGTAACCACACTACAGGTAGTTTGCATTACTTCTAGTCCAAGTATGGACAGGGACATGGTGACTGAGGTCAATACTGTTAGACCATAGGTACTTTGTGGGGTGGATAGGGAAGTGTCAGAGGAAGCAGAGGATGCTGGATTAAAGACCATCACATAGCTACTGGGAAAGAGACTCTGCGGTTGAGATTTGTTTTCCTCTCTCCCCACTCTCATCTCCTAGGGTTCTTCTAGATCTCAGTTCTCTTTCTTTGTTTATACCACTGCTGTACTTGACCCTGGTGTGTTTCTATTGCCCGCTAGCCAAACAAAATTGTTTGTAAAGTCTCTTTCACTTGAGCATTCACTAGCATTTGAGAGTCAGAATAAAAGTCTTGAGTCATTGAACTTTATTTTAACATGCTCATTGGGCGTCTTGTAGATTTAAGGTATGCTGTGATTCTGATCCAGCCCCTTTATTTGGACTTTCTATCTCTATACTGCTCTTTTCTTGGGTCTACTCGCTAATTGTTGACTTTTTTTCTCTTCCTTTCCTCTTCTTCTACACCTTTCCTTCTCCCTTTAATTATCTTCTGTTCGTTCATTGATTTTTCTCTCATTGAGCCTTTTCTATTTCCATTTTTAACAGTTTTTTCCCTCATTAATTTTAATTTCATCTACTATGCCTAGAGCAAACCCAATCTGCAAATAATAGTCATATATATTATAATATAACTTAATGGGAGCATTGAGCACATGCAATAGCAAGGCAGGAATGCTTACAGTACCTTCCCACTGTGCTATTAGCTCGAGACACAAAATAAGCTGAAAGAATGGAGTGACACTAACCTCCACTGTTTTATCATTTTGCTTATAAGTACTTCTGTCGGTAAAGAGCATAATTCAGGTAATAAAACCTGACAGAGTATTATTTCATAGAGGCAACAATATCCTGCAGAAAATAAAACTAGGCAGGAAGTCAGGAGGTGATGGCTCCTGTTCTTCCAAACACTGGGTAACCTTGAGCAAATAACGGCTGCAATATGGACCTCGCCTTGGTTTGCTACTTTATAAACTGGAGATAACATTTGACCCTAATATCTGATAGATCTGGGTTAAAGATTAATTTGCTAATATACGTAAAAAGGCTTTGTTCTTTAGAAGGGGAAAAGTGCAATGTAATAATTCAGTATTTATTATCTGTTCATCAGATAACATGATTTAGTGATTCTATCGCACAAAGAACAAAAGCCTTTATCACCAAATTTGGGTCAGCTCACTCACTCTAGGCTGCAGAGCCTTGGGAACCAGCATCTGTGGGACCTCATCAATAGTGGTCACTTCTTACATAGTCTCTCTTTGTCTAACCAGGATTTTCTGAATCTTCCTCTTACAAATGGATTTGTGCTTCTCCGAAGGCCCTGGGCAACCACAGGAAAGCGTTCTTAAGTCTCTTAAGTCTACAATGACTTGGAAAGCAGAAGAGAATAAGACAAGAAGTGTGTGTCTTTGTGTTTCCAACAACAGAAAGGTCCCTAAGGAGAGAATCAAACATAAGAAAAAGGGATCTATTCTCTTAGTTTCCCTTACAAGGCACTGTTCCTCAGTTAGTCACTGCAACAAGGTGACTTACCCATCTTGGGTCCTGATGGGCAGATGTGAATGTGTGAAAGCCTATTAAACACCCAATTTCATGGCATACCTGCTGGAAAAATAAATTTTTTCTCTTCTCCCTGAATCATTCAGTTTGAACCTACTCAGAAAACCTGCTGATTCACTGGAACTATGAAATACTCTGCTTAAGAGGCACTTCTACTAGTAGCCCATTTCCAATTTATAAAGTTCTTTTGTTAGTCAGTTCATAACCATGAAAAGTTCCTTTAAAATCTTTGAGTTCATTTGTAACTCTGAGGAGAACTCTATGAATATCTTGAAGAATCAAAATCTCTTACTATTGAACACATTTCCAGATTCACTTAATAATGCCGCTCTCTCAGAAAACTTTACCTTTTTGCCCTTCTACTCCCTGTTACTGGGGTAAGAAAATATGAAAATGTCTGTTAATAAACAAATTTAAGGATTCCTTCACTGAAAAAGTCCATAGCAAAAACCAAATGTAAAATGAATAATAAACTCAGTATTTTAGATCCATTTCTTGATTTTTGTCTAAACACAATGTGACCAAGAAGCCTCCACTTATTTTCGTGCATATATACTTATATATATATTTACACACACACATATACACTTAAATGTATATATTTAACAACATGGAATGGTAACCTATCAAATGCTTAGATTCCATGCAAACACATAACCCTTCCTGTGAAGGGAACGTATTAATATTATAAAAACAAATCATGGAGAGTAACATGCAACAGCGGAGGGGAGGAGGATAGGGTGAGGCCAGAGGACCAGGAGGAACACAAAGAATGTAAAGAACAAAAAGTGTCATTGACCTGATTTGTCAGAGTTGTTGCCTGTGATTGGAGTGATGGAGCAGCTGGGATTAGCCTTTGCGCTGTCCTTGGAAGAAACCATTTTGGGTTTATTTTTCGTTGCCTCTAGTGCTTTGACCTTCTTGGCATGTTTACTTCCTTTGTAGTGGGCCTCGGCCTGGCTCTACAAAGGAGAACAAATCAGGCTCATTTTTTTGCTACTTACAAACAGCACAATGGATGATCATGCAGGAAAAATATACATTCAATCATAGGCACCACAGACATTTACAGCTCAGCACTCAACTATGTCTTCGGCATTTAATGAATAGTAGACCGGTATCTAAGAGTTTTTTGCATATTGAAACCTTCTATACAACATAGAGGATCTGTGTCTTTCAAAACCAGACATTATACGAGTGGACAACAGGGTCAGGACAAAATTGGGGCGAAGGTGAACTTTGTCATTAGTGCCCTCCCACCACTGCCCATTGGGGTTACTTGTCAAACGTTTGGCTGGCAGCAAGCCGCTTTGAGTGTCCTACCCGGGCGTGTCCTTCCACAGCCACTCCGTTTAGTTTCCCTTCAGCTACAAATCTGTCTTCCCTGCACCTACGTTCCTCTTGGCTCTGCTCTGAGAGCAAGTGATGTGACAAAGCAACCTGCTAGTGAGTGGAAATGGCACTACATTTTGGAGTCATCTACACACGCTTCATGTGTCATTTTGATGATTCCAGTTCTAAGAATACACGATATTAGGCACAAAGGAGGTAGGGACAATGCTTGTTTCTGATCTCTGATGTGATTCTGAAGTCAAAGCAGTTAGTATTACATTCACTTATACAAAAAGCATAGGTGAAACTGTGACTTCATTACTAGATCAAAAGAAAGAAAAGCAATCAAGGCAAGTGAATATTAAAAATTTTCAAAAGACAAAAACAAATTACAGCAAAACAAGAAAACATTTAATCAATAAGCTGACATTTGGAAAATTCCTCTCTGCCTAAAGAATAAGGATTTTATCTTTTTGGCAACTAGTATAATGAACATATTAACAAAAGAATCTAAGTATACTTGCTTCAATTTCATTTTTAATAGACCCTGAAAATATAAACAAACTAAAACATATATTATATGGTATATTAGCGTAGTTATAAAGGTGAAGAGGATGATAAACCTGTCATATAAAATGAGTTTCTGTTAGAGGATTTCTAAAATAATAATAACTTTTCTTCTTACATCAGTTTTCCATATATACACTTGTATTTGTTTGAAGATGATTATACTGATATTTTCATCCATTTTCCTCAACAAGTAGAATACAGGTGGTATGTAAGTGTGTGTGCATGTAGGTAGGTAGGTAGGTAGGAGTGGCAATGGACAAAATTAAAGACGTGATTTTCCTAGCACATAACCCCAATCACCCAAGGTCAACAGACTTTTATTGACTGTACACAGTCCCTAACTTCCTGAATATCTTTTCGTAATATTGTTTTAGACCACCGTTGACTTATCATGGCTCTTGGTTCGTTTGCTCAAGGACTTCTCATGCTGTTCTCTGTCAAGTTGAAACACAAACCCAATCCCAAGAGAGGAGAAAAGTGTAACATTATTTTGAGTCTTATCACCCTCTGAGAATGGTTAAATCCAGCAAATATAGTTGGGTAGATATAAATTAAGAAAATATACAAATAAAAATTTAAAAATTGATAACATGAAGAAATAATAATAATGGCTGATATTACTGAGCCTCTGACAAGAACAGCTCGAAATGTAATACATGTTTCTCTCATGTAAGCTTCACAGTGCCCTGTGAGGCAGGTACAGATAGAAAACTGGGCACGAGAAGCTAAACAGCTCATCCAAGGCCACACATGTAAGTGGAGAAGCCATTATGGGGATCTGAAACGCTTATGTGTATACTCCTATTTAACTATGTACCCGCACGTTAGACATACACATACTCACCCTAAGTAAACAATATAATTTTATTAGAAGTAAACCATTACACAAAATGACACACAAAGAAAGCACACTGCTTTTCATGACTCAGTGAAGGATTCTATTTTAACAGAAGTTTATATGAGTAGGGAATACCTTCTTAATTCATAGGAAATATACCGGTAGAGTACATTAGGCTTGATCCTTCTGTTGAGAAGCTAAGAAAGGCCCACTTCTTAGGTATGTAACAATTTCTACAAGATATCAGTTGACCTAATAATTCATCTTTCCAAGTATACTAAACAGTGAGATGTTACTTTAGTGCACTTTGGCTAAATAAACGTATAGTTCTCTAAATAAAACCTCCTGGCACAAGATGAGCAGAGTGTCACTTCCTCATTACTATTTCTTGGCATCACTGCAGAAAGTTAACAGTATCAATTAGCACTTGGGATAAAGAGCCAGCTGAGTGACACTCACTGGATGCCAAGCTGGAAAGAGCTCTCCAGAGCCATGATTCACTTTCCTTTTGAGTTCTGAGGCATGGAGAAAAGCAAAACAAGGCTTCTTAGCCTCTACTGACTACTGTTTGGGAAAGATCTGGAATTAAGACAGTGGCAGACACCACTCATTCACGCTTGGCATCTTTCCAGTTACCCTGTGGTATTCTTGGTAGTGGCACTATGCTGTCCTCAGTACTGTATCTGAGGTGTCAACAGCTTCTAAATCCTGGGCAGATCTTCAAGTGAAACAGAGACACTGTTAAAATAGTAACATGATTAACCTGCCTTCCTTATCTGGGAATCTCCTTAATTGAGGAATGAAAGAAACAAGGACAAGAGCCAGAAAACCAGGGAACGAGGCAACACGAATCAAGCCCAATCGACGATGGTTCTCGTATCACTTCTGAGAGACTTGGTTAACCACACAGACTTATAATTTTACACCTCCGTGACTAGTCAGCAGACACCTATTTGTCTAGCACTAATGGTCTGCTTTCTGATTTCCTCCCCAAAGTGCTGCTATACACCCCAAACTGGCAGTGATCAAAGAAACCCCTTGCCAAGAATTGCCAGAATTAGAGAGCTGCCCAAACCACCATACGGACCTCCACATGGGAATTCATTGGTATCTAAGTTTTCCTTTCAGAGGTCACTCCAGTAGCTACCTGACCACCCACTCATAGAGGAATAGCTTTGACAGGAAATGACATTTTGGAATTTTCTCTTCCATTCATCTCCATCTTTGTTACTAAAGCCCCTCACTTTCCAAAATCCTCTACATCTTTCAGGACCCTACTGGTCCAAATAAAAAAGATAAATAATGAGATAGTGTATTGCTTTACAAATAAAAATGCAATAATGAGCAATTCTATAATTCACTGAGCTCCCATTTCTGTTTTTTACCTTATTTCTATTTTGGACTTCAGAGAGGTGGATAGGATCTTGAAACAAGATGTTAAACTGTGTTTACTTTGTATAGAAAGAACAGTCCAAACCCAAACTGGCAAGTGGCTGGGATAGAGTAATGTCACTGGAGAAAGTTCTCAGTATTTATTTACCAATGGACCCAATCTTTTTGCATCTTAAAAAGTAATTGGAACTGTTCCCTTAATTACAGAGAGTGTATCATTAAAACTATTGGCATCTGATTTTTTGAGACGTTAGATTTCAACGTGTTAAGCAGTGTTAGATAGGAAAGAGCAGAGGTCAGTTACTTTTCAGATAAAAAGTATATACTCTATATGCTAAAATGCCAAATAAAACAGATGTCAAATGAACTACCATAAAACAGGCTAAACTAACAAGGGGGAAACCTGATTATTTATTTCACAAAGAATTATTTAGCACCTGCCATGTGCTAGGCATTGTGAAAGATTAAAAACAAAGACCCCTATTCAGAAGAATGGTAGTTGGAAGAAAAGACGGACATGCAAATAACTATAACCCATAGCAGAGAGTAAAACTATAAAATGGAAGGTAAACTGGTACAAAGAAGTATGGGAGTCAGGGGAGAGGTAAATTTCTGCAGATTGCAGGGGGACCCTGGAAGCTTCATGGGAAAGGAACATCAGAGCTGAGCCCTGCTTCGGGGGCAGGGTGCTGAAGGGTCAGTATGCAGGGGGAGGCATTTCAGGTGGAGGGACCCGCATGTGCCAAGGTAGTGAAATCCTATGAATTATGCAGTGTTTCCTGGGCACATCTGCTTTTCAGTATCACTAGAACACAGACATATAAAAGGAACAATAGGGAAAGCCTGCTGCATCATGCTACCTCAAACATTATTGTCCCGTGTAAAACAGAAAACATATCATAGTGTTCTACAAATGTTCTACTTGTAGGCATCTTTTCTATAGATAGTTATAAGAAAGATGTTGCTTTTACATCACAGATTTTATCCTCTGCTCCAAACTATAATCCTACGGTCAAAGGACAACTAAATTATTTATATGGAAGATTTAATCATTTGAGATAAAAGCATGGCACTTAAAATACCATAGTCAAACATACTAGAAACAAACTAGAGATGACTGAGTAATAGCTAAATAATTACTTGAATCTTTGCTTTAACATAAGGCTACATTCAACTCTTAAAATGCTTTTTGCATATGTTTGTGGCAGTGATAAGATCACACACTCTCAGAGACAAAGCTACAACATAAACATAAGATGCACCCAAGAGAAAGGCTTACTTAATCCAAAGATAAGTCTTTCTGCTGATATTTGCAATGTTAAGGCCTGCAATATCAGTAATGACATACTACTGGCTTTGATATCACTTCGTTCAATCCTCATCTACTGGGATCTGTTGAAAACAAAGTCCAGACAAAATTATAACCGTTAGGAGATTTTCAGTTCAAAAAGACACAATGTCTTTGCTAATTTATAATTTACAGCTAAGTGAAACACTCCAGGTTGCTATGGCCTGTCCAGGGTTGCCACACTGTACAACTGTGTGCGTGGGGAGCACCACTCATATATGGTCTAATGTGAATGGTGTCTTCTGGATTCCTTCAAGGCCACAGTTCTGGCCATGGCATTTCATATTTACTGGCTTTGGAATATGTATGTATAAAACCCATCAACTCCAAATCTTTCTCTATTACTAAAGAGAAAAGTGGTGACTCCAGGAAGAAAATAAGTATACTCTAGACTCTGATTCTCTTTGGGCCCAATTCAGATTCTATCAAATATCATGAAACAGAAGTAGAGTGCTTGGGTTGTTGCTGCTTTAAAATGCCCCTATGTGAATACATGAGCGTTAACACATATATGTGTTCATGATATCAAACATTTTCCATGTAGGCAAATTAAGTCATTTCTTAAAATGCTACTATTTTTGATGGGCCTCAAGGTAGTTTTTCAAATGCAGCTTATTAGTCAGCTAAGAGTCTTGATGCTTATGCTTCTGGTGCATGATTGATTGGAATTACTTTACACGTTGAAACATGGCGAAGCTATAAATGGACCTAACAGCTATAACAGAATTTACATGATGAATAAAAAAAATATGGCAGTTTGAGTTTAAAAGTCACCTGGAAGAGAGCAAAAGTTGGCTTTAAAAAAAAATGCTTTAGCTTTGTGACCACCTAGAGGGGTGGGATAGGGAGGGTGGGAGGGAGGGAGACGCAAGAGGGAAGAGATATGGGGATATGCGTATACGCATAATTGATTCACCTTGTTATAAAGGAGAAACTAACACACCATTGTAAAGCAATTATACTCCAATAAAGATGTTAAAAAAAAGTTTTAATATTTTAAATAAAATTGTTTCTTGTAAAGTTCCAAGTGAATAAAATTTTGCCTCATTTTCTCAGTGAGTTTTATATTTCAATTATTTGAGTGTGGATTATTAAATTTTAGATTATTCCCAGCAATCTAAGGTTCTGCCTCTGGAAAAACCCTATATTCCCAGTTTATGGCTGAGTAGAATGGGAAATAAAAGAGACAGTTATTTGAGCTTGACTATATCAACTGTCATCTGAACCCCAAATCCTTTCATATGTTGAATTCTCTCCTCCTGTTACCTCCTTTTTTTTTTCAAATTAGGCCATAATTAAAAATTATCTCCTTTTAAAATAATCATATATGTGTCATATATATGTGTCAAGGTAAAGTTCATCCCAGAAAATTAATTTTTTAATTCTATTCATGAATACTGTAAATTATAGAGACTGTATTTTGAAAAAGATTTTTCCCCCATCAACCTAATGGAAGTAGGTTTATGTGAATTTTTTTCAATGTAGATAATGGATAATAAAACGAGTCTTATTTAATGTCATAATTTCTTTAACATCATCACAATTTAGTTAAGAATTCAGCAAAAAAGTATCTTGAGATGCTTACCCTAAGAAAATAAGACTGCTTACTTCTCTATTGCATTTACATTATGGCTTTTTTTTTTTTTTTTGCGGTACACGGGCCCCTTACTGTTGTGGCCTCTCCCATTGCGGAGCACAGGCTCCGAATGCGCAGGCTCAGCGGCCATGGCTCACAGGCGCAGCGGCTCCGCGGCATGTGGGATTTTCCCGGACCGGGGCACAAACCCGTGTCAGCTGCATCGGCAAGCGGACTCTCAACCACTGCGCCACCAGGAAAGCCCACATTACAGCTTTTGAAAGGTATATTTACTTTGTCTTCTGGGCTGGGGGTCAATATCTGAGTCAATTTAATGATAAGGTGTGTGCAAACTCCTAGTAGGTGCACTAGAGTTTAACTGAGGCAAGATGAATTAAATGAACCCTGGCAAAATATGCCCTCTCTTCCAAACTGTAAGGGGAGCAAATCATGAACTTCACCCAGAATGTACTGATAAACCATATTCTCTAAGTTATTACCCTCAAATGGGAACATTAGTGTTCTGTACACTAACATAATCTTGAATATGTAATAATGGGAACATTTATAAGTTATGAAAATATCTAATTTTCTCAAAGAATTATGCATATGGGACCTAATGTGTTAGAACTTCTAAATCTTAAGAACTTTTATGAAACACATGGATATCATCTTTTATTTTTATAATACATTATAAAACATTAAGGCTTTGTTAATAATTACTTAATATTCTTGAGTCACTTATTTTATGATTTTCCCCAAAGTATTCAAAATTATCCACCTCTCTCAAATTAATTTCAAGTTAAACTGGGACATTTTAGTTAATAATTCTCCACTACCTTGAAATATAAAGAAGAGTTTATAGTGATTTCACAGTTACATACCAAGTTCCTAAAGTGTTTGAGAGTGCTGCTATCTTTCAGTGGGGAAGTGGATTGGCATAGTGTGCTTACTAAGAGCGATTTTTTGTTACTCAGTGATAAGTAATGCAATATAATTCAAGTCTCTGCATTAACGCTGTGACTCTACAGCTAACTAATTCAAGTCTTCTGATGGTCTTTTAAATTAGGCTCCCAGGCTTCTACACATTAATTTTTCATCAGTCTAGAAGGTATTACATTTACTTCCATTTCCATATTAAAGAAATTTACATAAATGATACAAAATAAATCTAAAATTAGAATTTGCATTGTGTCTCCTTATATTTGATATATAATATCCTTACTGTAGACAAGAGTGGCAAAGTAACTTTGAAAGAGTTGAAGAATGGCTTTAGTAATGTTTTATATATGTTTAATATATTATTTATTTAGCATTACTCATTTGAAAATCTCTTTTACAAAATAGATTTTTGTAAAACTCCTACCCTAAAGCACTAAACCAATTTTTTAAAACCCAGCAGATATTTTATAATTCAAAATTAAGTGAAATATGTAAATGTGAAGATTAATACCATACCCTTTCAAAACATACAAACATAAGTAAGAGAAAATAATAAAACTGTACCTCTTCAGTAGTCACTTAGCTAACCTGAGTCATGTTAAGGCTATCTTTACATTAAAGTACCAGATTAAACTAGAAGTTTCCATTGCAGATTAGTCTGGTCAACCTTCCTCACATATAAAAAATTGGTCTGGAGGAAAAACTAATATGAAAATGCCCATAATTTTGATTCACCCATAAATACCAAAATATTTCAATATTATCAGTGAATGCTAAGTGGCCTTTCAGTTTCTGATTCCAAGTAGTATTGTTCTAAAAGTTCTACTCACCAATTAGAGTCACAACAAAGGTTGTTCATATATGAAAAGATCAATGTGAACTCTGTCTTACTCATCTTTGAGTCTTCTGAAGCACCTATTATACGGTATAGACTCAATAAAAAGTTTTTGAATTATATATACAGGATAGAGTAAGTAAAATCTTCTAAAAATAGGAATTTAATGCTGGGAGTCCATTCATTCTTCCATTCAACAAATATTTATTGAATACCTATTACGATCCAGGCATCATTCCAAGTGTTGTGGGATGCAGGTCATACATTCTAGTATGGGGACACAAACAATAAAATACAAATTTATATATATTTTACGGTAGTTAAGTGTTAAGCGATACATTTATGAATATGTTAGGTGGTGCTATAAAAAAATAAGGAAAAGTAAGGAGGATAGACAATGATGAGGTGGGTGTCATGTTAGGTATTAAGGAAAGTTTCTGTTGAGGAGGCATTTGCACTGAGACCTGAATTAAGTGAGGGAGTTAACCAGGTAAATACCTGGGAGAAGAGCCTTTAAGGTCCAGGGAACTGCAAATGGCTATTCTAAGGATTTTGACTTTTATTCTGAGAAGATGGGAAATCCCAGCAGTGTTCTGAACAGAGAAGTAACCTTGTTTGACTTTTGTTTATAAAATGATGGCTCTGGTTACTGTGTGGAGAACAAGCTGTGTGTGTATGGTGGGACAGTTGCCAATGAGGCAAAGTGGGAAAGGAGGCTGTTACAGTCATCCAGGCAAGAGCTGAAAAGAGTTCAAAATAAAATCCCATTGAAGGACCAGAAAGGCTTTAAAAGGCGATTTTCTACTCTAGTATAACCAATAGTTATAATATTTGGAATATCTGCAATTTTTGAACTTGAATCAACAATGATTTCTACAGAATTTCATTTCTGTCCAATTAGCTATTACTTTTGTTTCTTTTAAATTATATTTATTTTTTATCCAGGTAATATAATCACACAGTTGAAAAGTATAAAACAAAAGAGCGTACATAGTGAAAAGTCTACATCTCAGACTTCGCAACTAGTTCTCGTCACTTTTTGTGTATCCTGCCAGAGATGATTTACATACCTATCAAGCAAATATATATGTATGTGTGTATTTCCCCCTTCTTCCATTTTTAGACAAATGCCTACATACCACATATGTTGTTTTTGTATTTTGCTTTTTCTATTCAGCAACAGATCTTAGAGATTTTTTAAAACGAGTAATTAGAAAGTTTTCTAATTTTAAAATGGGTGTGTGTATTCCATTATATGAATGAACCGTAATTTATTTCAACCGTATGTTATTGATGGATATATAGGTTGTTTTTCAAAGTTGTGCTGTCACCCTTGATGCAAAAATAGACCTTAGATGATTCAAATGATTATTTTTCTTCTTTTTTACAACGAAAAATGATTTTTAAAGTGCTTTAATTGAATTAAAGCAGACATTTAAAAATATCCTAATTAGTTTCCATGCCCTGATTTGTCATTATGGATATATTATAGTTATATGTTTTCCTAAACATATTTCTGGGAATCAGGCAACAAAATGTGCACACACCCCTGCCTTGGGCTTAATAAAATTGTATGAAAATTTGAGAAAAGAAAGGGCCTTGAGATGGGCCTTCAATAATGGAAAGGATTTCAAAGACGAGATACACACTCTCAATAAGGAGAGGACTATAAGAAAGAAGTATTTGGCAAAACCAGTTTTTGTTTAGGGAAATGTGAATAATCCAGTTTGAGTGAAATGTGGGTGTGTGTGGAGTAGGAATGGAAGAAAAGATTAGAAAGACAAGTGTCTTATTATTTAGGCCTTAAATACTAGATAGTGGGAAGACAGTTAACAATACCATACTTAATTAGGTAGGTAATGAGAAGCCATTGAGGGCTTTTGTTCTAGCACACTCTGATCCAGCTAAGACCTACAAAAAGGAAAAAAAAAAGACAGTAGAGTAACTAGAAGGTTCTTACCATAGCAAGTCAAAGAGTAATGGGGTTCTTAAACACACAGATTTCAAATTTCAGGGGGCTCTATAAACCAAAAGCCAGAGCTTTCATAGAAAAGGAGCTATTCCTCCTATTAATCAAGTCTCTAGATATTCTGTTCCTTTTTGCCTTTCCCAGTGTCTATTACTCTTTCTCTTTTTTAACATTTATACTCAACTCCCCCTTTCCAAATCAAATCCTTATCATTGATGTTTAAACAAGCCCTGATCTCCCCAACCCAAAAGAAACCATCCCTCAAGCTACATTCAACCCTAGCTTTTCACCCTTTCAGCTTCCTTTCACAGACTAATATGGTCAATTAATTGTATGCACATCTCCAATTTCTCTCTCTAATATGGTCCACCTCAGTCCACTGAAACAGACATCACTAAGACACCAATGCCTTAAGTCCTAAAACCAAGAACATCTTTTATTTCTCATCTTGCTTGACCAATCAGGGGTACGTGACCCTGCTGATCTCTCGCTTCTTCCGGAAGGCACTTTTCCAGAGGCTCTTTCCAAGGTTGATGTTCCCCCACCTACATTTCCCAGCCACGTGCAGCCTCATCTTCCCCTGCCCTGTCACTGAATTGTTGACATATTCCAAGGCGCAGTTTTAAGCCTTCTTGTCTTCTCACTCCAAACTTTCCTGTCTACTCTCTGTTCAGTTTCACCCACACAACTTTCCCAGCCACCTCTATACTGATAATTTCCTGGTTTCTACCTCTCTCGTCCAGATCTCTCCCCTGAGCTCCAGACTCATAATATCCACTTGGATATCTCAAAGAACCTTAAACATAAGTTCAAAACCAAACTCCTTGTATCATTTGTCTCTGCCTTGCTGCCAAAATTACCTAGTCTTCCTTCTAGCACTCCCTTTCTGCTAATAGCACCACTCTACCTCTATTGTAAGAGCTAAATCTAGGGATCATTCTCATTGTCACATGCTACCTCCACCCTCACATTCAATCACTAAGTCCTACAGATTTTACCTCCTAGATATTTCTCTAATCAAGACAATTCTTTATATCTCAACCACAACCATCTTGGTCCAGACTGCCATCATCTTTCACCTGGACTGCTGCAACAGGCTCTTTAGCAATCACCCAAAGGCCCCTCCTGCTCAGTTACAATCTGTTCGCCACGTGGCGGCCAAAGTGATATTTAAAAAATGCAAACCTGAACATATCATTCCTCTGCTTAAAATCCTTGACATCTTTTCACTGCTCTTGGTTTAAAATCTAAAATCATCATATTCAAGACCTATATGTCCTACTCCCTACCTATCCCTAGTTTCATTTGGTAGCAGGCTCTTTGTTTTTTCTTGGAGGAACTGAAAGAAAGTGGGGCTGGAGTATAAGTACAGTGCTAGCCTTTTGCACATGCCTAAAATATAATACTATCTCTTTTCTCTTTTCCTAGTTAACTCCTATTCATCCTTCAGAACACAGCTCAAACATTACTTCCTTAAGAAGCCTTCCATGATCCCCCAGACTAGGCCACCTCCTAACTTTTTGGATTCTTTTCTTTATAGCACTTCTCACAATTTAAAAATTATTAAATTTTATAATAACATGATTAATGTTTGTCTTCCCCCGACTAGACAATAATATTCGTTAAGGCTTGTACCTGTAAGGTACTTAGTACCTTAGTACACTGCCTGAAACATCTTGACATTTGATAAATACTGATTACATGGATGAATAAATGAATGGAAAAAGATTTTTTATTACTTGACAATAGAATTAAAATAAGGGTAGAGGAAGAAAAAATAATTGGAGTTCCCTCTAGAAGTTTCAGGCCCAAATAACAGGGAAATGGTAAAATGATTAACCAAAATGCAGCTGTGGTGGGGTGAGGAAATTTTGCAGAGGAAAATGAGAATTCAGTTTGGTTATCTATTTAGGCTGCTCATGAGATACACAGTGGAGAGGTTCAACAAACAATTGAAAACACAAGTGATGGCTGAGAAAAGAGGCTGGGGCTGGAGACATCTATTTTGTAACCACATTATGAGATGATAGATGAAAGCCTGGGGATGGATGAGATTCTTGATGAATTAAGACTAGAGAGGAGAAAACCCATTTTGAGGAAAGAATCTTGAGAAACAGCTATATTCAACAGGTAAGAGGAGGAAGAGAAATCAGCAGAGGATACAGAAAAGAGGCCATCAGAAAAGCTGGATATACAGAGTAATAAAACAGAGGTCAAGGGAAGTGAAAACTCCAAAGGAAAAATAATTAAAAATACATACACACAACAATACTTCTTACTGAAGTATAACAACATCTTAAATGCTAAAATACTTTTTTTTGTAATATCAAAACAACCTCATAAAATAACTGGAAAATAATATGAGGTCTTTGTGTCCTGGAAGAATATTTGATAATGTTGCAGAGAAAGCATAATGGTAGCCATGTCTGTGGAAATAAGGGGCCTATGTATAGCTACTACTCCAAGGAAAATTATGAGGAATGCAGAAAAATAGCGAGAACACAGCAACCAGAAAGACTGCAAACACAACGTCAGGTTACAAAAACTACTCTGAATTCAATAACAAAAATGGTGACAAATAGTTACCATTTATTGTTTGCTGTGTACCAGGCACTGCACTAAGTACATTACAGACAGTATCGCATTTAATCCTCATAAAAGCATATGAGGCAGGTATTATTATTAGTCCAAGTCTACAGAGACTCTGAAAAGTTAAGTAACTGTCTAATACCACACTGCCAGAAATGGAAGACCCTAGATTCCAACCCAAGATTAAAAGATTAGGCTCTTAATTACTGCACCATCGAAGCAAGTCCCAAGCCCAGGGTCCAAACAGCCTTCACCATGGAAGATCCAAAACAGAATAGACTCTGTCCCTTATCCCCTCTGGTAAAAGATAGTCTTCATTTCCTTAGACAGGATGATCTGGAAGTGAATAAAGGTCTGGGGAGGTGACCTGTAAAGTCGTATAAGTTATAGTTTTCATTGTAGAGAATGGATTCAGTGATTCCCAACCAATCCTTGGGTTGCATAAATTAACGTTAAAAAAAAAATCCTCTTTAGGACCATGTATTCAATCAATAAATAAGTGTGCTAGGCACTGGGGGGACAGTAATGCACAAAGCATATTCAGTCCTTGAGCCAACAATTGTGCATGTGTGTGCGTGCGTGCGTGTGTGTGCATTAGAAACATATAGTAAATAGTTATATAAATAAGTTATCTTTACAAACTGTGATACATTTCATGGAGGAAAATTATTGGGTGTTATAAAATTTATTCTTGGGAGTGGGGCTAGTTTACACTAGGGAGTCTGGACAAGCTCCTGCGAGGAAGAGACATAAAACGTGAGACCTGCAGGAGGAGTAGAGACTAGACTGAAAGGGAGGGGGGAGAAGTAGCTTGGCAACTTTATCAAAATAAAAGAAAGCCATTGTGGCTGAAGGCTAGCTAACAATGGAGCGAGTAACAAGAACTGGACTAGAGATGTGCATACTGGTTAGAAACCTGTATTTTGAGGATGGTAAGAGACCAAGAGAGTGAAGATTTTGGTATCAAGAGTGACCATAATCAAATAAGTACCTCCTACTTCCTGCAAATTCCTGACTGACTTCTGCCTATGATGAGAAGCAGTGGACTAAAGCAGGGGTCACCAGTTGGTATGATTTGGGGGGTCTGGCTGCTTGATCCATCTCTGTGGAATGAGCAGATTCCTAACAGACCAATTGCTCAGCTGTTGGAAAAACAATTCTTATATACAGTGGGTCACTCACCTGTCTATCAAGATAGCCCCAGGTCAGAACACAAAATCAGTGATTTATGGATCATTCAGTCAATTTGATCAGTGCAGATAACTAAATTGGATAAGTCATCCCTCAAAACAATGCTTCTTTGGCCTGAAATATAAAACCTAGATACCATGTAAGTTAAAACACTTGACTCAAAAGATTTACTGGGAAAATGCTAACCAAGTCACAGAAAATCATTTGCTTTAAAAAAAGAGAATGGTATTAGATATTACTAAATGATTATAATTTCAGAAAAACCTCAACAATGTGGACTAATTTGGGTACAGGGCATAATGAAATGGTAAAAAAAAGTTGAAAAAGTTGAACATTTTTGAAGAAATGCTGTTAGTTACCAGAGATTCTTAGGTGATGTGTTAAAATATATAAGAATTATTTTAAATTATATTATCACTTGTATTTTAATCATTGCTCTTAAAGTGCTTACGTAAGCTTGAAAAAATTGGTTCTGTTGGTATTCTAAATCTCTATGCTTCAACCTCCTTTGCAACACTCATTTGCATTATCTTTGAAGAAAGAATTTGGACCAAACAAAAGTACAATTCAGCCCATACCTGAATTATCACAAATCCCTAATTAATGTCATCCAAATTAATAAGAATTTACTGCATTTATAAAAATGGAAACTTATGCAAAAGACAATTATTCAATGTCTAAATCTTTAGAAAACTAGTCTGAAGAGAATGCCTTTCAGATATTCAAATTTTGTATTTTTTAATCTACATCTGCACATTTAGTAATTCTATTCTGGCATTTTACAAATATAGGCATCCATCATTTCCTCAACATTTACAGATGTTAATGAATATCCCCTTTTATAACCATCTGTGTAAATGTACAAATTAACTCTTAAAAAGAGATTGTTGGTATTTTTAGTTTAAAAGTGCATATAGGGCATTTTGTTGGCTTACACAATTTAAATTACAAAACTATAATAACCTAAGTACCCCTTTAATGAGTCTTTTCTTTCCCATTCCTCTCAAATGATATAAGAAAAAGCCCAAAATTCATGACATGAACAAATAAATCATCACATAAAAGGACTCCATAGGTGTCTCTCAAATGATATAGAATGTTATTTCTTTCCAGAGCAAAAACTAGGTCACCTCAAGCTCACAGGTCAGAGGTAATGAAAGCTACATTTCAGAGAACATTCAGTGGGCATTATTAAAGATAAAAAGGAAACTATTTGGTGATTACAAGTTTAAGTCAGCATAACGTATCTCCATACTAAATGTAACATGTATTTAAAGTAGCACTGGAATTCCTATTAATGGAATAACAAACGTCTGTGGTATACTGAAGGGGAGGGAGGAGATGTCCACTTCAGTACAGGAAACAAGGGGCTGCACTATGTGTAGATAATTTAAAAACAGTAATAAAACTGACTAAAAATAGGGCTGCTTTTTATTATCATTACAGGTTGGCAATTCTAAGGTTAGAAATAAAATACTCCTCCCTGAAAAAAAATTTGTTGGTCTACGTTTTAAACCATTGTTGTGATTACAGTGAATTTTAATAATATATATGTAAACTTGAAATTAGCATATCTTTTTACTTATCTTTTAATTGACTACATGGAAGTTAATATAGAGAACTTGCTATATCATCAAACTTCCAATTCACAGTGACTCTGCTACAACTACTCATTTTGAAAGTAAGTTCCTAATGGTTAAGAATCGTTTAAGTTCATTTCAGATGCAATCAGTTTGCAAACTCTGTGCCCCTCATATTCTAGCATTTCAATAGTTGATTTGAAATAAAGAATGATAGCACAGCGACTGTAAAGACAAAACAGAACTTGAAATACTTCAATTCTCTCATTTTAGATGACTGATTAGAATTTTTATTTGTGTTTAAACTTTAAGAGTGAGACAGTGCCAACTGTGAGGTGTATTATTCTTGTTTGATAAATATAAATTTTAGCTTATACATGATGGATTTTACTGACTTTGGTTAATAGCTTTGAAATTGAAATTTATGCTTCTTTTTACGTTATTCTGTGCTTTAAAACTAAGGAGTGAAGAAGAAAATATCAGTGGTACAATTTAGTAAGTATATAAATTGTATCTTTTATATAATTTTGATTTTATTAAAATTTACTTATTTGTTACTGTAATGTTATTATTCATTACTGTGATAGAATAATATGTAGGTTTACATTTTTTCTCATTTACAAATACATTAATGTAATTAAAAAGGATCAATCGTTTCCTTTTTTGTACTGTAGTATTAGGGGTATAGTAATATATTAAAACTTTAATAAAGTCTCTGAATTTCTTTCTTGGCTTTTCTTACTATTCATGTAATTTCATAATTATTTCTGAAAATGACTTTGTCCTATAGAGGGGATGTTAAAAATGATCTGCTCTTGGTGTCAGAAATGTTAGGTATGCCACTGATAAGAGCTGAAATACACTTCTATCTGAAGGAAATACAAATTAATAAAAGTTGAATCATATTCTCAGCCCCCAAAAGTCAGAAACTAAACAGAGTGAAGAATTCTTGGGAGCTCCTGTTCACCAGATCTGTTTCCTGAGTAGTGAATACAACGTTTGTTTTCCATGTGCCCTAGAAGACAGAATTAAAGTGAGGGGGGAAAAAGA
This sequence comes from Aethalodelphis obliquidens, assembly GCF_003676395.1. Taxonomy (NCBI): domain Eukaryota; kingdom Metazoa; phylum Chordata; class Mammalia; order Artiodactyla; family Delphinidae; genus Aethalodelphis; species Aethalodelphis obliquidens. The sequence goes on along the minus strand of NW_020837946.1, from coordinate 53,394,762 downwards.
ACAAGGTTTCTTTTTTCTTTCTTTCTTTTTTTTAAATAAAGATTTAGGTAAGATGAAATACTAAAAATGATTAAATCCTGGAACATGTTACCAAAGGAAGCTGTGGAACATTTCACTCTGAGGGAATGGAAGTTTCAGTCATCTCAACCATCCTCCTAAGTGATCCTGGTTTCAGGTATGCAGACAGACAAAATTTTGCATAATTTTACGCAGTTCATGGACCCCCTGCAGCCTATCCATAGACCACATCCTCAAGAAGCTCTGTTTGTTTCAGCTCTAGCACTTAATAATTCTTTAATTCTCTCGCCATCAAATGCTGACCATCTCTCAAGCCTTTCACAGTTTTACTTCTTTCTTGAACCTCTGTACAAATACAGAGATAATATATGTGGAGAGTATCTAATATAGAGCCTGGCAGAAGAACAGGCATCCGTCAAATGCTAGCTTTCTGCTGATGATAATCCTAGCCCATGTGCTGTCTGCTTTCCTAAATTTATATTACCCTACAGCAGGGTAGTTCAATATAAGTAATAACAGTAATACTGTTCTTCACATCACACAGTTTCTAAGTGTGCAACGTTTCTAAGTGTATTAGTTTTTTTCCCCTAGCTAGATAATCAGGTCTATGAGGGTAAGGAACCTGTCTTATATTTCCTGAATCTTCCTTTCTAGGCAGGAACTATTTTGACACTCTTTTCCTGTCCCTGGCTAAGCTGATAGCTTCTTTACTCCCCTTGAAGAATTCACATTGATCAGCAACACTATTTTTCCAATAAAGTTTCCCAGCTTGAAATCTTAGAAATTGGCTAAAGCAGTACTTCTTCATATGCTGTCCTCTCCCCCATGACAAGCCACGCCTCATAAAGTGCCTTTTGGCCAGTCAGGCCCTCTCGCCCCCCCAAAAAAACCCCAAAATTGATCTTTATGCTGACCGACCGTGTCTAAAGTTCTCTCTCCTCCGGGGCAAATGCTGTCACTTTATTCAAAAAGCTGCCTGAGAGATGAAAGTAATTAAAAGTTATCTCTTTTGCAAGATGTTCTAACTGTATTAAATCAGCTTCTTGCTTGAAAGCAATGGAGTAGACACGATTACTTCTTGTTGCATCCCGCTTTTTTGTTTTGTTTTTGTCTTACATAAGTAATACTTTTTTTCTTGTTGTAAAAGTTGTGAAATTATAGCCAATTGCCCACTCAAGCATACAAAATAAAAGACAAGTTATGGGAAACCAAACATGTACTAAATAAAACCTGAATACAAACTTTAAACCAGGAACTAATCGTTCAGGACACCTACAGGTGTCCAGCCTAGAAATTTTACCTGATTTCTAATTGTATGTTGCATAAATTTTTAGCTGAAGAATCCAAACCACAAGAATTGAGTGAAACATGATCTTATTGTTAAGGATTCCACACCCAGTCTTAACTAGAGAAATCCATACCAAACAAAAAGGAAAAATACACAAGACTTCAACAGTCCTCCCCAACCCCAAAGTGGGAAGATGACAAAAATCACAACAAAATGACCTGAAAATCCTTTCAGGAATCTTTTAATTTTGTCTAAAAGAGTTACTAACACAGGAATTTTACACAGGAAAAAAAGACCACCCATAATATTTTTAAAAAGGTGTTACTAATATTTGATCAGCAAACCAATATTTAATGGAAATGTACCAAAGCTTGCAGTACTGATCAATAGATGCTTAATGGTTTTCTGTTGAGAACATATTCTGATACGGGAGGGTGGGTTTTGCATTCACATTTACTGTTCTTCACATCACATTAGGCGGGTCATCCTAACTTTGAATATTATTAAACACATATAAATAGCTAAAGTAATATGTCATGTGAGGCATCTATGTGTTTTAAGAAAAGCCCCAAATGATTGAATTATGTGTTGCATAACTTCCCCATTAGTTAAATATAGGATCTGAAGAGTCTTTATAAGTAATAATGCTCACTTTTTAAAAACTTCACTTTTATCCTAATCTTCACTTTCTTTCAGTGATGAATTTAAAATTAGTCCTAAATTATCAAATACCTACTTAAAATAAGGTAGTTCTGAGAAAGACGGTGACATTCTGGTAATGTTATAGTGCTAATTTAAGGCAATTTTTAAAAAAATTTAATAAGGAACTACTATATGCTTCAAAAAGGCAGACTAAATTTTTTAAAGAGCTTTCTTAAACAGCAGCTATTGAAGCCAACTTTTAGCTCGGTATGTTCCTTTTCCCTGTAACCACGCTATATTTCTGTCATGTTGAAGCAGAAAATGTTCATCATTTTGTCAGCTCTGCCTGCAAAGCAGAGAATTACCTTCCCAAGCTCCTGAGATTTATGCTTTTAATTACCTGCTATCTGCTTCACTACCCTCCATACCTAATAATCAATACAAATAGTCTTATTTATGGGAAAAATGTAAAATGTTTGACAAAAGCAGACTATCATTTTCTAGATTTCCATTTAATGCTATCGATTCTTTGTATCATCAGTACCTTTTTTCTTAACAGAATCAGTTGGTTTTTCAAACTCACAAAATTATTCATTTATCTAATAATTTGTACTGCTTAGCAGCAGATGTAAACTTTACAGCTAGCTTTCACTTCCCAACCCAGCAATGAGAGTATTATCGCAGTGGTATTTCTTTATTTAATGATCAGCTGCAGAATTCAGTTTGAGTATAACTTTCTCCAAATCCCTTCATCATAAACTCACTTTTTAGTGAGGACCAATTTCCATGGCTTATTTCATTTCTGAATGAGAGGCCAATATTAGCATAGGTGAAACTTAGCAGGCTAGGTACCAGTATTCTTAAAACTCTGCGTCTCACATTTTATCAGCATCAATTCTTAAAAAAAAAAACCCAACAAATTACACATATATACTTATATGTAACTGTGTGTACACAATTTATATACAACTATATAAATATAAATATAGTATAAATTAATAGACTAAAGGAGCTGCTATCTACCTCAAGGGTTTCAAGAGAAATACAGTAGGTGTGCATGGGTAGCAGGCAGTGATTGTATATGTATATGTGAGAGGAGGGAAGAGTTAAGTTGATCTGAAGACCTCACATGTGTAGATATTTGTTGGACACATCTGAGAGTGGTGATGTAAGGAAGGCCAAATATTAGAAGATGACTGTTCAAGGTTTTTCTTGACATGTCAGTTATCAAAGGTGATGTCTGAAAATTCAGGAAATAAAGTATAAATTTTTGTAAACATTATGTTGGTTAGAGTTTCAAATACTATGTTCAATATACTTTTTTAAAAAAATTACCTTCTAGGGGCTTTTCAAGGGAAAAGTGCCTCAGAATTCAAAGCAATGAATCCAGTTATTAACCTAAAAAAGCTTAATAAAGACACTATGTCCATGAGAGAAAGGAAAAATAGTGTATTTGTTGTACTTTTGTGCCCGAGAAAGAGGAAGAGGGGGAAAACAGAAGAGCTAGAGGAGAGGGAGAAGGGAAGAGAAGATAGAGAACACAGGAAGGAAGAACATGATGGCTTAGTAGAAGAGAACACGTTTTGATAGGGAAAGAAAAACACTGATAACTGGTGAACAGAATTTCTAGAGTTAAAACCAGCGCTAGGCAGCCAATAGCAAAATGCAGAGTCCCCTAGAAGAGTGTGATGGGGTGATAAACAAAAAGCTTGATCCTTCAGAAAACGCAAGCAGGTACCTTGCAGCTGAGTGCCTCTTCCGCTTTTGCTGCAAGACAGATCTTCCAAGAAGGCGTCTAAGGGGTTCCTACTTCCCTGCTGCTTTGACCTTCCAGGGAAGGAACCGCAGCTGCTGTAGGGACTTGCTGCCTCATGGCAGCTGGAGGAGAGGTGCAGTTAGGCCTGGGGGCCAAAGGATACGGAGGGTCAGCCCAGAGCCCACGGAAAGGGCATTTATGTGGGACCCAAACTTGTGGCTTTCTCCCTAACCTCATGACTGCTGAGATCCCTGCTGGATGACAGAGAATGCCAGGGCTCCAGCAGAAACAACACTAACGCCTCTTAAGTGGCAGATGGCGGGTGGACACAGTTTGTTTATGCAAGACAGAGAATTTGTACTGTATTATGTAAACTGCTAAGGAAATCAGGAAGTGGGCATAAGATTAAAACTACACAAAAAGAGATATGGGCAGAAAGGTCCAGGAGAGCATATGAAATAACCTTCTCCAGATGAAAACTGCTAAGATGACAAAGATGCCAAATGCAGAAGGAAGTAGCATTGCGGGTGTATCAATTACACACTAATTGCAGTCATATGGGAATTGAGGGTGATTGTTGCGTGACTACACTTTCTGAAATCTCAGAGAGATTTACAGGAAAGAATAGGAGAGTCAGGTCACCTACAGAAATGTTCACACAAATAACTGGTCGCCCTGTCATTTTAACTTCTAAGCAAATCCTTAATTTCCTGTCCATTTGTACTTAATAAGTCTTACGTAAATCAATGAAATGGCATGAGGTCATCTCCTTATGTCTTGAGACATGAGGCAATAGAACACAGCAAAAAGAACAGTGGTCTAAAATGAGAGATAGAGATATTGGATGACCAAAACCCAAAAGAAACACAAAAACAACATAACAAAATTAAAAACTTAGAGGAACCACAAAGTAAAATTAAAAAAAAATTGAACTATAAATGATTTGATTTATAATGCTATTCAAAAAGCAATAGTGTAAATTCAAAAAATCAAGAGTTAGCTCCAAATTAGGGGTCAGCGATTAGGGACCCTGCATCTCATGCTGAATCAATTGTGTTATTAATGCTGAGTATCAAAATTTCAGGGTCAGTTCCTGAATTAGAGTATATAAAACTTCATTAAAAAGATCATTATGCTCTCATTTCGATTTGCCCATGACGCATAAAGGATCCAGTCATATGTGAAAGGTATTTATGATTAACTCTGTTCTGAGATAGCAACAATAAAAGAAGATCATCTCTATTTTTAAACATTTAAGAGTACTAACTTGCCCTGATTTTGTGTAAAAATCTGTTTAAGGATCAGTTTCCTTTATCCTTCTGCCACTGTTCTCTAAGAAATTGAGATTAATACAAAAATTAGAAATTATTTGGGATCTGCCAACTTTCAACCTAGCCAAAAAGAGAAACATCAGCCTCAAAAATATTTTAAAAGCTTGTGTTAAAAGTTCTAGTTTCTAGTCTTTTCGTATGAAAACCGAAAGTCCAATAATCTTGAGAGTCTTCTTTAAAACTAACTATGAAACAGTATAGAAGACCTATTTCTCTGGCAAGGCTTAACTCTAGAAACATATTATTTCCCAGCTAAAGGGAAAGATTCGGATTTAAGCTTAACAATTTATAGCCATACTAGAGTTGCAGTGCACTCGTTCACTGGAGAAGAAGGGAGCATTCAGGCCCAGGATAATTTCATTCAGTGCTCAGCTTAAACCATGTTAGAAAAAAAAAGGTTGCCAAGAAGAAACTAGGGACACGGGTGCTGCACACATTTGTGCAAATGTCTGGGGCTCAGTTGGAAAGACACATTATTCCTGGACTGCAATGCTTGGCCCCTGGCAAAGTTAATGGCGTCAATTTGCAAAGATTCACTTGGGAAATGTTTGTGATTAATGCTTGCTCGTTTGCATAACGCTGTATCGTGTAAATAAAGCTGTAGCCTTTTGCTTTCCCACAGTGGAGTTCTACTGAGATGATAAAAGCTGGACAAAGGGGGCTACTAGACACTTAAACTAGGTCACATTGAATTTTAATGCATGAAGTCTGCCCTGGTACAGTTTATATGGGTAATGGAGAATGTCAGAATGTAGTCTGTTTACTGAGCAAATCTGCCTCCCAGATTTTTCAATAAACATATTTTCTACACTGAAGAGTGAAGCCAATTCAGTCTCAGGCTGATTTAGAAATGTTATTAAAGAAAATAAGGATGAGCATCTTCTTAATTCTTACATTAAAACGTAAAATAGGGTAATTATAAAATAATAAACTCTCCCCCAAATAAAGAATGCTCAGTTTCAGAGCTCAGTTATGCAGATTACAGCACCATTACTAAACACTGAGAACATGTACATGTCACACTTGTGGATCTGCCATCCAGACTTTGTGGCTTTACTGCCCAGAGTCTAAGCATGACTCAGAAATTTAATTTCTTTCTCCATTATCAACATAGCTTTTGAGTGGTGACAAGGAAGCCAGTGGTCACGTGCTCATGTGTGTACATCTGTCCATGCCCCTGTTAGTAAACACAAAGAAAATTAGTGACATCGAATAAAGCTCAATTCAAAGGTGAATCTGCTCCTAGAGCAATTCTGGGGTGTAGAAAGAAGACTGGCACACCTCTCCCCAGAAGACTGACAAAAATAAAAAATAAAACTCGTAGTCATTCTTTCTGAGTCTTACTTATTCCACCTGTAAGATGGAAGTGTTTATATCCTGTCCTTCTAAAGAAATACCATGGAAATGATTTTCAGTCATAGAGCTGGTATGGTCCTCCCAAAGATCATGTAGTCCATTTTAGGTTACATTACAGAAGAGGAAACTGAGGCCCACAGTAGTGAAGTGGTTTATCAAAGTTCAAAATTAGGATTCAAATCACATTCAAGGACTCTTAATCCAGTGTTTTACACTGTGCAGCCTTTCTATGTATGGAGTAATGAAATACAGAGCAGAAGACCTGGAATACGTTCTGAGAGGATCTAATAAGGTTAATCCTTGCATGCTTTCATTCACACTGTTTACTAGTAAAAGTTGCTGCTAGACTCTGGAGTCTAGTATGTATAGGGCTTGGCATAAAATAGGAGCACAATAAATGCTAAGAAAATGAGTAAAGTTGTAAGGCAACATAGTATCATTGGAGAGTTGTGGATTTAGAGTCAAGAGGCTCAAATTTATGTCCTATATCTGTATCTATTGGCTATGAGAATCTATGTTAACTCCAAAGATAAGAAACAACCTAAGTGTCCACCAATAAGGGACTAGTTAAGTAAACTATGGAACATCTACACATAGACTACTGTATTGGTTTTCTATTGCTGTACTAGCAAATTACCATAAACTCAGTGGCTTAAAACAACACACATTTATTATCTTACAGTTCTGGAATTCGGAAGTCCAACATGGGTTTCATTGGGCTGAAACCAAGGTGTCAGCAGGACTGCATTCTATTTTGGAGGCTCTAGGGGAAAATCAATTTCCTTGACTTTTCAACTTCTAGAAGCTTTCCACATTCCTTGCCATGTGGCCCCTTCTTACACCTTCAAACCAACAATGACCAGTCTAGTTGTTCTTATATCATATCACTCTAACTTCCTCTTTTGCCTCCCTCTTCTATTTTTAAGGGCCTTTGGGCCTGCAGGAAAATCCCAGATAATCTATTTTAAGGTCAGCTGATTAGTGCCCTTAATTGCATTTACTACCTTAATTCCCCTTTGCCATACAAGGTAATATAGTAAAAGAGTCCAGAGATTAGGATGTGAACATCTTTGCCTACCACATCTATAAAAAAACAGTGAGGGAGCTTGCTGTGTTCTGATAGGGAAAATTCTCTAGGATATATTGTTATGTAAAAACAGTGCAGGGCAAAAAAAAGTGTGAATAGTATGCTACCTTGTATGTAGAAAAGGGAGGAGATTGAGTACATATTCAATCTCAATCTACATAAACAAACCCAGGAAAGATAGGCAAGAAATATTAAAGTGGTTACAAGATAGACAGGGAAAGGCATGGAGGGTGGGAGGATGGGGAATAGGATGGAACAAGATTTTTCAATGTACCTTTTAAAATTAATTTGCTTTTTGGACCACGTAAATATAGGTTTTTTAATTTTTTTTCGGTACGCGGGCCTCTCACTGCTGCGGCCTCTCCTGTTGCGGAGCACAGGCTCCGGACGCGCAGGCTCAGTGGCCATGGCTCACGGGCCCAGCCGCTCCACGGCATGTGGGATCCTCCCGGACGGGGGCACGAACCCGTGTCCCCCGCATCGGCAGGCGGACCCTCGACCACTGCGCCACCAGGGAAGCCCCAATATATGTTTTTTTAATTCAAGGGATTAATAATTGCCTCAAAGTCCTTATTATTCACTTGATGGTCAAAACATTTTGCTTTGCAGAGCCTGTCTATCATAAACCTTGTTACTTTTCTCTTAACTCTAACAGGCAGATCCTTATTTGTCAGTGGCTTTGTATTAAGCTGTTCTCTAACATGACATTCATAGACTTCATGAAAGTCTGCATCTTTTGCAAGATTTTTGCCATTTTACTTTGCGATCTCTTTGCATTGTATTATGAGATGTTTTCAGCATCAGGTATTGCTGCCGTGGGAATGCTAGAACCAAATATGGAGCATGTCTTCTGGTGGGTATTCATTTTGTAAGTGGCCAGTTAAGCAGCGAGCATTTTCATTTTATATTTGTAAAGTTACAGAGACGTTAATTTCCCTATGTGACTGTATAAATTTGGATAATAAGTGGGCAAAATTTTTAAATATACTTGGATCTATTTCAGTATTTATTATTCTGTTTTTTCTTAAAAAATCCTTTAATTATTATACCATAAATCTAGTAGTAATATTATAGTTTAATATATCTAGTAGGTATGTCTCTATGATTAATTAGTCTTCAATTTACAAAATATTTCACGATTCCTATCACATTGCATTTTTTTCTAGTCAGGTTTACTGAGGTATACTTTACATACAGTAAAATTCCTTTTTAGGTATTGAGTTCTATGAGTTTTGAAAAACAAAAACAGTTGTGTAACTACCACAACAATGAAGATTTCAAATATTTACATCACCCAAAAAAGTTCCCTCATGCCCCTTGGTGATCAATGACCCAACCCCACCCTCAGACTCTGCTAATTACGGGTCTGATTTCTGTCCCCACAGTATTGTGTTTGGCAAAAGTTTTATAAGTGTAACCATACAGTGTATAGTCTTTGTGTCCAACTTATTTCATTTAGCATACTGCCTTTGAGATTCATCCATGTTGTGGGGTGTATTGGTACATCATTTCTTTTATTGCTGAGTAGTATTCCATTGTATGGCTATACCACGGTTTGTTTATCCATTCATCAGTTGATAGACATTAGGATCAATTTCAGTTTGGGGCGATTATGAATAAAGCTACTATAAAAGACACATGTGTATAAACATATGTTTTCATTTCTCTTGGATAAATACCTAGAAGTGGGATTGCTGGGTTGTATGGGAAATGTATCTATAACATTATAAAATTTCTTATAAATAGCTACCAAACTGTTTTCTAAAGGACCTGCACCATTTTGTATTTCCAACAACAATGAATGAGAATTCCAGTTGCTCCTCATCCTTGCCACTTGGTAATATCAATTTATTTAATTTTCATCATTTTAATAGGTATAGTAGTGTCTGATTGTGGTTTGCATTTCCTTAATGGCTAATGATGTTGAGCATTGTTTTACATATTTATCTGTCATTCATATTTCTTCTCTGGTAAAGTGCTTACTCAAATCTTTTGCCCATTTATTATTTATTATTGAGTTGTAAGTTATTTAAATATTCTGCATACAAGGCATGTGTTTTACAAATATTTTCTCCCAGTCTGTAGCTTTTCTTTTCAATTTCTTAACAGTATGATAGTGTCATTTGAAGAGTAGTTTTTACTTTTGATGAAGTCTAATATATAAGCATTTTTATAATCATATTTTTGTTTCTTAAAAAACCTTTGCCTAACTCAAGGTCACATAAATTTTCTCCTATGTTTTCTTCTAGAAGTTTTATAGTTTTAAGTTTATAGTTATATATATATATATATATATGATCTATTTGAAATAATTTTTATATTTTGTGTGAAGTAGCAGTCAAGGTTCTTTTTTTAAATTTACAAGTGGATATCCAATTGCACTATTTGTTGCAAAGATTAGCCTTTCTCCATTGAACCGTCTTTGCAAGTTTATTGAAGATCAACTGACCGTATAGGTGCAGGTCTATTCTATTCTATTGATTAATATGTCTACTGTTCTTTCACCAGTATTGCAGTCTTGATTACTATAGGTTTTACAGTAAGTATTAAAATCAAGAAGCATAAGTTCTCAAACTTTGTTCTTTCCTAAAAAACTTTTTGGCTATTATAGGGCTTTTCTTTTCTATGTATATTTAAGAAATAGCTTGGCATTTTCCACAAAAAAGCCTTCTAGGATTTTTATCTGGGTTGTGCTGGGTCTATAGATCAATCTGGGGAGAAATGACATCTTAACAATAATGAGACTTTGAATGAATTGGTACTACATATTTCTCAATTTATTTAGGAACATTTTAATTCTTGAATAAGGAATTTGAGAAAGATTTTATCAGGTGCCAAAAAAAGTCATTGGATTTTTGGTTGAAATTGCATTAAATATATTTTTATAAATCATGAAAAGCATATCTCCTCTTTTCCAATGACTATAATTTTCATTATGCTTCCTGTGTAGAATTATCAAAATATCATTTAATGGATATTCAAACAAAGATATTTATTATTTTAGTATTTCCAAAACTCATGAATCGTATAATATACTCTTGGCAAAATGATTTCTACTGTGAAGTAACTTGGGAAATATCACATACAATATGCAGCCGCCAGATTCAGATTTGCATTGCTCATTGGCTTTACTTGGTCATTGGGTATTATAAATATTCTAATATTATTTATTTTGGTTTTATGTTATTTTATTCTACATTTTAAAATCGACTTTCGTAAAATATTGATTTGTACCCTTTTCTTGTTATCATTTTTCTTAACAGGATGGTTATGCTTGCCAGATAAAATAATTTACAAAGCTTTCCCTGTATTTCCATAGTCTGGGAAAATATAAATTGTATAATAAATTATTCTCTCAGGTATTTAATATGATTTGGCACACACACATATAACGTGACACTTGTTATCAAGAGTAATAACAATGGTTTTCTTCAACATTCATTGCATTTTTTTCATATTTTCATTGCATTATAAACTTTTAAAAATATTTTCTGCTATTCAAGTATTTTTGAAAAGTAAATATAACTGGTGGGATTAAGTGTAAATGGTATAGGTGAGACTGATTACATAGAGAAATCCTTGATTTTTGACATTAGCCACTCTGTTATTCAAGTTTCTAATGTTGAATCCAAATCCCTTGAAAATCTAGCACACTGAAATAAGTGGGTCATCAATTGGAGGGGCTGCTAGAGAGTATGTAAATATGAAGAGATGTACATATTCAGAACAATCGGACTTAGAGCTTGACAGACTACAGAGCGCAATGAAAAGGTGATACTCACATCCGAGTTAAAGCGAAGCTGACAGACATTACAAGAAATAACTTGTTTCTTCTTTGGGGCAATGGACACTCCAAATGTGTGGTTAATGACTGCTTTTTGCACAGGATCCATCTAAAGAGCAAATGATAAAATAGTCAATTTATAACTTCAAAGGATAGATAATAGTGTGCGCAAGTAAAAGTAACTGTATTATTCCTTAACGTTTTAACTTTTAGTTCCCAAACAAGGATAATAAAGACTCTCATTCGATAGTAATGTACTTATTTCCAGGAATTAAAAATAGAAACAAAAAAATTGGTTTGAAATCGTAACACAAAAAAATCACAGGAGAATCACAACATTTCAAGAAATCTTATATCTATATAAGAAACCTTGAAAAACCTTAAAAGAATCATAGAACAAGAAAACTTAAGATCTAAAGATCAGGGTTAAAATTAACTTGTTAATGTTTTCCCTATGTGAGGTAATAATACTTAAGATGGTCTGAAATGATTTCAATGACGACTGTTACAGATGTATTTAAGTTTCTTAGTTTTTTATTTGCGGCAAAGTCATAAATGACAGGCTTTATCACAGCACAGATAATGTTGACCTTTACTTTAAAATAATTTATTATTGTTCATGTACTCTAGATATTCATTCTACTGGAAATGCATGTCACTCAAATGCCTATAACAGATTGGTTAATATGCAACCCCTGCTTAAATATTGATCAAGTAAAGTTTTGACTTATAACCTGTGACTTTCTCTCTTTGGTTTGCATTTACCATAAACAGTCAGAGAAATATACAGTGATACCATAGAAAAAGTATGCCACAAAGCCATGAAAGTATTTGGAAAATGAAAGAACACTATCTGCAGAGCCTATAAAAAGAGAGACACAGCAGTGATTCTCTTGTGTACTCCAGATAATAATCTCCAGCATTAATGTCAGACAACTGGCAGTTCAAAAAACAATGACGAACAAAGCATAACTTATAAACAGATGTAACATGAACAAGGACAGATCCATTGACACCATTGTCTAGGAAATCTCCAGAGGTTAGAATTTAGGACTGGATTAGTTGATGATATTTGGTAGAGAGGGGAAATGAATACTATCCCTGATGAGGCGTATGAATCAACAAAGTGCAAAATCAGCAGTTAGAAGAACTTAAATACATTAGAAAAGAGGGTGGATTACAGAATTATTGAACAGTAAAGTAGCCTTTTTTTTTTGCTACAAGTTTAAGTGAGATGACAGGACAGTGTATTCCCACTATAAAGAAAAGTTATGTGGTTTGGAACGCTTAAAAAAGTCAAAGAGGGGAGTTTTCTGGAGTGATAGAACTATTTTATATCTTGACTGTAGTGGTGGTTACACAAACTTATACATGTGTTGAAATTCAAAGAACTATGCGCATTCCCAAAAAGTCAATTTTATGTATGATAACTTAAGAAGTGAAAAAGAAAAAACTGTTAAGAGTATTATGTTTAACTACTTTGGGATTGACATATATACACTACTATGTATAAAATACATAACTAATGAGAACCTAGTGTATAGCACAGGGAACTCTATTCAGTGTTCTGTGGTGACTTACATAGGAAGGAAATCCAAAAAAGAGGGGATATATGTATACATATGGCTGATTCACTTTGCTGTACAGCAGAAACTAACCCAACATTGTAAAGCAACTATACTCTAAGAAAATTTTTTTTTAAATTTAACCACTAAATGTAAAATATTATTACTAGAAAATCTGGGGATTTGTTTTGCTCAAGGTTGTAATTGATTGTATTAAATGAGAATTAAAAAAAAACCCTCTATGGGCAAAGAAAATCTCAAAAGATCAGAAAATAAAACCTTAGTTCACTTTCTTACTAACAAGTGCATACACTTAAAGTCTCATCCATTTGCAAAACGTGAACCTGTACTTTCTGATCTACTAGAGATGGCAAATCAGTTTGGACAGGCTTAAAAATAAAATAGCCTAACTATATTGGCAGGATGGAAAAACTACACTGTTATGCAAAGTTAAAAAAATAAGAGCATTTTATTGAGATATTTTCTGTTCTCATGTTCTAAAAAAATACATCTAGTGATGTGTGAGCTATATAAGATAAAAGTATATGAATATTTCCTAATCATATTTTCTGCATGCCACTTTTATTATTTTTGCTGTATCTATATACTATTGTATATGTTATTATTCACTTAACATTTTTTCTTTAAAGCAAATTAAAATAGACTTTTAAAAAACAGCAGCAATATGCATGAAAACATAGTTTTAATGTATATCCTTTCCTATTACTCATTTCAAAAGTATATTGAAAGTTACCATTAAAAATTAAAACTTCCATCATCTAAAATAAATGCACTATCCTAGTAATTCCCATACTGCAATATGAAAACATAGACAAAAATACATCTACAAAAATTTAGCTCCAAATTTTTAGTAAACAAAGATATCTGTTGAGAGCTCCAACACAACCCTTGGATATAAACATTCTCTTTACATTTTTGAAATTGTTAGCTGCCTACATAATTTTTCAAGTAACCCCTGATACAAATTTGTCTACTCAAATCTCACATTTGTACCCTACCAGCCTGAAAGTACTGTTTATGTTCCCCAAGGCTGAGCATTCTCTTCCTGAAAGGTGAGTTGTGGCTGAGCACCCCCAATACTAAGGCAGGCAAGTTCCCAGCCATCTGCTCCATGAAAAGCAAACTAAGGAGGTTCCTTCAAGAAACTCTTAACTAGAATCGACTTCTCTACTTTACACATATAATCCTACCTGTCCTCATAAAACACAGTCCTTTTACCCCCTTCCTTGTCACCTGTCATTAACTCCTGCTGCCTTTACATCCTTTGAATGACTTACCACTAATCATATGAAAATTTTATCTTCCATGTTTCTCACTTGGAACAAATTTTTCTATTTTCCACTTGATTCTCTATTTTGTTATAGGTATTTCAAGAAAAGGTCTACTTTTTTCTAAATCTTGTTTATCTTTCTCTGTTTATCATAGAGTTATATAATTATACTTCTTATTCAAATGTCACTTGGGAGGACATGATTTAGTTGAAAGAAGACTTTAAATGGTATAAGAAAGAACGTTCCATTGGCCAATTCATCTGATATCTTGAAACAGACACTGCCCAGCTGATGTTTTGAGTATATGCCATCTGATGCAGTAACTACAAATACCTGGGTCATTTCAGTGGAGTCCATAATTAGCAATAACATAGAAAAGGCTTTCAGATCTTTCTCTTTTTTAAAAGTATAAAGTAGTAAAATCCTGAATTTTTTTCTTGTAGCATTCCTACAATACTCTAAAAATTAGATAAAAATAATAAATATGATGTTAATTTATATTAACTTAAATTTTTTCCTCCACTAATGCAAAATCAGTTTTCTCTAATCATAATGAGATATGTATAACTAAATCAATGGCAAGTCTTTTATTCAATCACCAATTTTCAGGATGAATAAAACAATCAAGATGAATAAAAACATTCTCATAAACCCTAAAATGTGATAAATACATGTGATTCAATTTAGTATAGTCAAAACTATATATCTATACCATAATGATTTCATATGTAGAGTACTCAGCAAAATTATTGGAGGTACTACAATTATACAACAAACCCTTGAAGTTTTAAAGATTTTAATAAAGATATTTGAAGTGTTTTTAAACATCTTTATTAAAATGTTTATATCACTTTTAAATAAGCAATTGCCTTGTTAAATACTCAGATTAGGTCATACTAGTTCACACTGCACAAGAAAGCTGTCTGTGGATTGAGAAGATTGTTTCACTGGTAAACAATGCTAAAAAAAGCTTTTCTTTAAGGAAAAAAAACCCTACCACATAGCTCTAGCTACCAATATTCCTTACCTGGCAGAATTTATTGGTCCCAAATAAGCCTCTTCTTTTCTAAAAAAGTAAAAGTCAGAAGTAGTCATCTGGAATTTTGAGGCTAGCAAGCACATTCACACAAAATTTTTAAAAATCCAGTTTCTTTGCTCATCTCTGATTAAAAAGCCTGAAATGCTTACTAACTAAAAAGCAGCAAGAGTTAACACTTTCCACTTTTGCTAATGAAAGTCATGTAGAAATGAAAAACAAAACCTATTAGTGCAATTAACTGGTAGGTAATAAAAATGAAAGATGGGGTTGTGGCTTTTACCAGGAATTGAGGAGATGATTGCAGGCTACGTATGGACAAATTAACTATTCTATTACAGTACTTATAAAAGGAATTAAGGAAGGTGGCCTTATCACACCATCTATTATATTTTCAATATCAAAATAAGAACAGATATCTTGATGTATTCACCAAGTTTATGGAAATACAAATCTGTGTGAGTTTTTTTTAAAAGATCTACTTTCACTGAGTATTCCAAAAAGTAATTTATATCCACACAGAGTAAGCAATCATATAAAAACACATGCAGTTGCAAATAAAACCTAGCCACAGGGAAAAGAAACAGTGCAGCATTTCACTAAAGTCAGGATGACGACTATGGGCGGGCAGGGAATCTAAGGTAGGGACTACATGATCAAATGATAGTACTAGATGACATTTATATTTGAGATAACTTTCCTTGATGGAATTTTAGGCAAAGAAAATAAAATTACAAACCTTTCGCAATAATTTTCAAGGGGATGAAGTTCGAATTGTATTCTTGTAAGAGTCTTACAGTGACTTCACTACCCATCCAGTGGGGCTGGGTGTGGGAGTAAAGCAAGCACCACTCAATTAAAAAGCAAAAAAGATGCTCAAGAATGATACAAGTCTTTCTTATATGTGGCTGGGTATCCATAATATTCTTAAAGATGAGGACATTTCATCTTAAGCTTAGCTATCTGCTTTAACCAACATTCTAAAAAGCATTTGGTCACCACTTATACAATATAGTAGGCAATACTAGCTTTTCTACTAAACAGAAGTAGAAACCAGGTTTTTGACTTTAAAAAGTTAAAGATCAATCATGCAACAAACATTTCTGGAGGCCTAATATGTTTCAGACATTGTCCCAGATTAGATGGGGTAGGATGAGTCAAACACAAGAAAGGACATTATTGTAAAAGTTAAAAAGTGAAAACAGATGGCGATTAAGCAAAACACTGAGGCACGAGAAAGCACAGAAAGGTCTGTCCCCTCTTGCCCCACCCCTACTTTAGACTTTCCCCCCCTTTTCTGATTTTCTCACAATTCAAGCATCCAGGATCCTCCCTTTAACAGTGACATCAATGTGTTATCCTCCTGGGGTATTTGCCTTTTAATTCCTTTCTCTAGCTGTGTAATAATAATAATAAACATCTTAATAAGAGCAGCTTAGACTTAGAGCTCTCACCACGTGCCAGGAACTATACTAAGGGATTATCTAGTGTACTCTCCACCATCACATGAGGCAGATACCATTTTTATCCTCCTTTTACAAATGAGGAATCCGAGGCTTTGAGAGGTTTAATAACTTCTCACCCTCAAGTTCGTAGGTCTGAAGCCAGGAGTCAAACTCAGGTGAGAGTCTCTCCCCCAACTCTTCCCTGCTAACTGACCACCAAGCAGGGATGCTGGGTATCATGTGTGGCACTGCTGTAGAGTGTGAGAAATGGGAAGAAAGGAGGAGTGTTCCTAGAATTTCTGCAGCCTGGAGGGCAGCTGTCTAGTCAAGCTACACATAAGGCCTATTGATGGCTTTTTTTTTTATGTATTTTTTTCTATTTCTATTTTTTAAAATTTATTTATTTTTGGCTGCGTTGGGTCTTCGTTGCTGCACCTGGGCTTTCTCTAGTTGCAGCGAGCGGGGGCTACTCTTCATTGCAGTGCGCAGGCTTCTCACTGCGGTGGCTTCTCTTGTTGCGAAGCACAGGCTCTAGGCACATGGGCTTCAGTAGTTGTGGCACGTGGGCTCAGTAGTTGTGGCACACGGGCTCTAGAGCGCAGGCTCAGTAGTTGTGGTGCACGGGCTTAGTTGCTCCGCAGCATGTGGGATCTTCCTGGGCCAGGGATTGAACCCGTGCCCCTGCATTGGCAGGTGGATTCTCAACCACTGCGCCACCAGGGAAGCCCCTACTTGGTGTTTAAGTAAAAGTTTCCTGGAGAAGTGAGTCTCAGTTTTTCTCTTTCTGACCGATTTATGCCCTTCTTAAGATAAGCCCATTTCTTCTTGGGTTACTTCAGGAAAGCCATAAATAAAAATTGGGGCTGTCCTGTCCTCTTTCCCTGTTGTAACTGTTGGGCTATCACACAGAAAAAAAAGAAAGTTCCCCGAATACTTAGAGATTACACGTAGCAGGTGATGGTCATCACTTGCACCTGTCCTTGATTTCTGCAAAGCAGATCTCAGCTACTAAATCCTTGTGATTTAGGGCTTTCTGGAAGTTTGGCAAAGCATCAGTTTTTTAAACTGCAATATTGTAAAATTACAGTAGTACAAAAAGAATGACTATTTCTTCATCCCTTCCTTTTTCATTGTTGGACTTATGGAAAAGAGTGAGACAATAGGGTCTCATTAGAACTTCAAATATTCATGAAGTGACACTTTTAAAAGTGATAGCTTATGTCACTGAAGAGCAATATTTCTCTGAAGTTACTTCAAAAAAGGTTTTGCCTTTTATATTTAAATGCTCTGACCACATACCTTTATTATTACTGTTTTACTTGTTTCAAATCCTTGAAAACTTAAATAGAAACAAAGCAGACACAACGGTTGCAAGACAAATTCCTTTTCTCAAAGAACAGGAAATACAAACAACTGCATATTGTTGGCAATGTTACTTCAACCACACAACTCTGTACTGTTTTGGATTTCAAATCAGAAGTCTCAATAAAAATAAACCACATGAAACGTTACACTGGAGCTGTGTGCTACTGTGAGACCTGCCTTTTTGCATCTGGAATATGTAAAAGTTGAGATTTGCTATCCTGCCACTGCTTTTCCTACCCAGAGCATCCTGACAGGGGTCCACCAGAATGCTATAACTGTCACTGAAAGGAAGACAAATGACATGCCACGTTCTCCACAGACTGTTGATTCAATCAAGTGCCATATTTAGCTCTTTGCTAAAACCACACATTGGCTGTGACTTGGAAACAAAATCAGCTGTGCCCCTGTACCGCAGGGATACCATTACGCCACCAGAAAGTTAACCAGAAATGGCATAAAGGCTAAAATAACATGCACTTAAGAAAAAATAGGTCACATTGATCTAAGTCTCAGATCCAATAAAGCTATTATTATATTATTACTACTACTATTTTATCAAAATGTTGTAGACCTTTACATATTTTGAGGCTGGTTCACAATTAGAAGGATCTGATTGCTGCAGAAACTAAGTGGGATCCCGGGATCCCTTTCCAGAGCCTCCCTCGTACTGGTCAAAAATCCCTGTAGAGGGCTTCCCTGGTGGTGCAGTGGTTGAGAGTCCACCTGCCGATGCAGGGGACACGGGTTCATGCCCCGGTCCGGCTGGGCCCGTGAGCCATGGCCGCTGAGCCTGCGCGTCCGGAGCCTGTGCTCCACAACGGGAGAGGCCACAGCAGGGAGAGGCCCGCGTACTGCAAAACAAACAAAAAATCCCTGTAGAAAATATAAGTGCAGTCTGCCCAGAGATTTGAAGCAACCAAACAGAGTAGAGCATAGATTAGAATTTCATTTTCTTCTTTTCTTTCCTTTCTTTTTTTCCTTTAAAATGAATTTAGAAAGTTTGATACCTTTCACTCAAATTCCATATTGCCAGGCCTTCTTTGAAAAGCTCTGGGATTCATCAAATAAGCGTTATATATTCCACTGACAAAAAGAATGACTAGAATAAGGAAAAAACACCCTGGGATCTATTTTGAAGATCTATTTTGAAAGGAAACTAAACTGCATTTTCCAGTAGTTTTTTGGGAGAAATTCCACCTTGGTTTCATTTCTAGAAGAATAAAAAAGAAACATATACAGAATGTTAGAGATGTGTGTTTCTGCCATAAAGTAATGTCTTCTTTCTAGAGCACTCTGATAATAAAAAGTGCAACCTTTTTAGAGATTATTTCATATCAACTTAGTTCTGTCCTTGGGAATTTTTGCTCCTTTCCAACACGTCACACTTTTATAAATGTATAATTTTCAATTTGCACACTGTATTTTATTGAAAATTGATTCATTTAACAATAGTTTATTAAATGGCTATCATGCGCTGTTTTAGGAGCTGGACATACAGTAGAGAACAAGCCTTCAAAAATACAACATTCTAGTTGGGGAGACCTATATAAGCATCCCCTGCTTTTTGAAAGTCTGCTTTACGCCACTTGGTTTTATGAAAGACCTACATCAGTACCTGTTTTCACTAACTGAAAGAAATCCCAAGAGAATTTTTGCTTTCATGAAAAAAGTTGAAAAATGAAAATAGCGTTCAGCATTTCTTTTGTGCAAACCTTTATAGAGGCAGTGCGCATCTCAAGCAGTGACAGTGGCACCACCAAGCTCCTTCCCCGGAAACTACACTGAGCATCTCAGGATCAAGCCACCATAGCTTTGAACAGTGTGTGTGAGCATCTATTCTTTATCTGGATTTATTTTGTGCATCCATTAGCAAGATGTATCCTAAACTAATTGCTTCTTCACTTCACAACATTTCTACTTAGGAAAAATGTCATAGGAATTCTCCATTTTGGGATAGTGGGGGAAACCTGTATATCTAAAGTTATAAATAAGGTATTTTCAGAGTGTTTTAAGTACTATGAAAAAAATAAAACAGGAGAATGGGAAAGAAACACAATTTTACCATGGACAATTCCTAAAAACATTTTCGTTGTCTTGATACAACTTTGATTCTGATACTTTCACATGTAAAACCATACTAAGTATGTAAAGATAAGGACATTATCCCATGATTTAGATAGTTGATACAGAATTCGGAATCATATCACTGGTAAAAACTGTAAAGGGCATGCCCTTCGGCTTTCAAAGCCATCTATGAGCTCTCCACAGAGGATTTTCTTCAACTACCACGTCCCAAGACAACAACTGGGACACCACTCACAGCCACCACTATCCTCATGTCCTTAAAGAGAAAGGGAAACTAAAGTGATCTGTTTTTGGAAGTTCTCTAAGGATGAGTGCTTAGCGCTAGATGCATCTTACCTGGAGACCTTCCTGGTGGGTTTCTGGTACAATGTGGTTGGCCTGGTAGTTTTTAGTGAATAACCAAAATACCCATGAGTTACTTCTCTGTTTTTTAAATAAGTACATATTTTGGCTAAGCTCTAGCAGTTTTTTGTGAAGATATCATATGAAAATAATGTTTTTCACTTTTAACACTTTTAGAACTTTAAAGAGTTACCAAATGGTACAAGCAAAAAAGCTGAAAGGAAAGCAGGGGGTGGTTTCACCATCCCCCCGCCCCCCGCTTTAGTGGAAAACCAGCTTAACACTTTGATGGATAATTTTTAAATTGTTCTAAGTAGAAGGAATAAATTTTAAGTTCTTTTTCAGACAGTAGTTATTTTGTTAACGGGAGATGCCCTAAGATTAGACCCGCACACCTTACTGAAGCCGAATGTCTAACTCTGACAGTCGATCCTTGTGTGTAATCATATGGTCAGTGCAAATGTAAAATGTTCCATTTTCCTGGCTGGCTCTACATGCCTGGTGATTTTCCATGCTGCCAGGGATCAAGAGTGATGTAGCAAAGCTGTAGTTATGCCGCTGGGTAATTTAAGAAGCCACATCAAAGAGCATTTCAAAAAGTTCAGTTTAACAAATAAGACTTTCAGCTTACATCTGCCATGGGTATGAGACTTAATTGAAGGTTTGCTCATACCGTACTACACGGACACACACATACCCAGCAACATTTTGGGTGTTGATATTCCTATTGAAACATTAGATGAGTAAACTTAAGAATTGAAATTCAGTAGCATATGTAACCATATTCAGGTTAAAAATGTATTTTGGAAGGTCTAATTGGTTAATATGATGTATTAAGGGAGCCCAGCCTATGCTCAATTCCAATTCAGGTGCTCATTTCAATGTAGGGAAAAGGCATTAAGGTATGAGCTAAACTATATCTCCTAAGGAAATCCAGTCCTTTTCTTTCTTTGTTTTCATTCTTGAACAAGAAATGCTTAGATATGACTGGGAACCATGAGGAAAGAGAGGTGTTTTTCCATCAGGACACAAAGAAAGTTCTTGAAAGGATTTTCATTTTATGTTTACTATTCGATGTTCCTATAACTAATTTTTGGCCAATGCATGCATACAGATTTGAAAGATCAGTAACAACTGTCAAACGCAAGGTAACAAAAAGTTTCTATAAAATTATTAGATGCACTTTTGAGAGAATATGAGAAAAGTTACAAAATTTTTAAGAAAGATGAAAAACTACCTGGAAGAGAATTAATAAGAATTTAGCTCTATTCTGAATTTTAATAGCATAGAAGAAGAAATGAAATGATGACAAATACTATTAATTTTTTTTTCTGTGGAAAAGTTACTACCTTCAAAGTATTTATACTTTATATTTCTCAAAGAGGCATATTCATATTTCAAAAATACAAAGAGCCCAAGGCGTACATAGGTGACAATAAACTCTCTCATCCAAAGAAAAACACTATTTAGAGTGATGAGAACAGGAACTGGATTCACCAAGAGAATCTAAAATAAATGAGTCAGGTGTTACCTATGTTTTATTTAGTATTTTGTTTCCTCAGGGTGAAATAAAACAAGAAATAAACCATTTCAGGAATATGGACTGAAGTATAGGTTTTCAATAGATGTGCAAAATACTAAACAAGATAGAGATTCATTTGAGGATAGCTTATGAGAACTGATTCTTCTACAGGACATTGAAAGAAGAAACACATCCTGAGGTTTGGAAGGATAGGCTAGTGTCTTATATAGAACACAGTCACCTACTTCTTGGCCTTTCCTGTTTTTCTTTTTAAAACAGTGGCTTGAAAACAACCCCCAAACTTGGTTCCAGGATTGAATTTCCATAACAAAATTCAGAGCCAGAGATAAGTTTGAGAAATATCTTTTTAAAAAACTAGAACTTGGGCTTCCTTGGTGGCGCAGTGGCTGAGAGTCCACCTGCCAATGCAGGGGACGCGGGTTCGTGCCCTGGTCCGGGAAGATCCCACGTGCCGCGGAGCGGCTGGACCCGTGGGCCATGGCTGCTGAGCCTGCGCATCCGGAGCCTGTGCTGCGCAACGGGAGAGACCACAGCAGTGAGAGGCTCGCGTACCGCAAAAAAATAAATAAATAAAATAAAACTAGAACTTTTTGTTCTTTAGGAGGAAAAAAAGGCATACAAATAACCAAAGACTACTTGCTGATGCTTATGAATGTAGTTCTTAAAAATTATTAGTGCTAAGTCTCCAAATCTAAGTAGTGATAAATTTTCCTATTTTCTGGGAAATGGGCTAAAAAAAAATGTCACAAGGGCTTTCTAAGAGACTAGAGAAGTAATGAGCTTTCTTGATTTAAAAATCAATACACCTGCTGAACAGCCAAATGCATTAACTGACATCCTTTCAAAACCATTCTGTCAAAGCTAAGTTTGAAAGGCTGTTCAGTAACTAATCAGATATATCCTGATGCTGAGGCAAAACAGGTCCGTGACACAAATTAAAAAGGCTTAAGATGAGAAGAAAACCCCACTAGGCAGGAAGAATTGCAAAATTGGAAATCTGGACCTGTTTGGATATATTCTTCATGCTGTAAAGCAAAGTAGAAATGAAGTGTTTTTTCCCCAGAGGACAACACATTCCTTAGTCTTGCACTCAGAAGAAACCTGACAGGTGAGGACTAAAAGGCTCAATGCAAGGCGGCAAATCTGGAATGCTCCAATACTAAGCATTGTGGGCTCTCCCATGCCACACTCTCATGACACAGCGGTACAATGTCAGAGATCGTCTACATTTTCAAACTGTTTTTTATTTGTTTTGAGTTTTAGAACCTTCCCCACACCGTTCTACCCCCAAACAGAATCCTACTGGAAATTCAATATAATAAAATGCTGAAAACAGGTCTGGTTAAAGCACGTAGGTCAGGTCCCAGTCTCACCAGCCTGATTTTAGTCCAACTTCCTCACGTGAAAGTGAGAAAAGATATGGAGAATTTTAGTAACCTGCTTGAGCCTCTTCAGCTAAGACCAGAACCCAGATCTCCTGTTATGTTTGCCAGATTGGCAAATAAAAATCTTTTTTTTCAACATAAATGTATCAAATATTACATAGGATATTCTTGTAATAAAACTGATTTGTTGTTTATTTGAAATTCAACTTTAACTGGGCATCTTGCATTTCATCTGTGCCCTTCCCCCATCCCCATTCAAGGATGTCACTGCTCTCCCAACGTTGATTCTACTGGTCCTCCTTTTTCTTGCAGGCTTACCTGTCACACTTAACATTTTAGGACTTTAATTAGGAAAGTGGTCCCTGAGTGGTTTTGCAGACAGGTGATATCAAAACTATTTTATGTTATATATTCACCTTACTATTGCCTTTTTGTATGGATGTATATGTGTATACATATCAACTCTTCTCAGCAAAAAAACATTTTTGGGGCTTCCCTGGTGGCGCAGTGGTTGAGACTCCACCTGCCGATGCAGGGGACGCAGGTTCGTGCCCCGGTCCGGGAGGATCTCACATGCCGCGGAGCGGCTGGGCCCGTGAGCCATGGCCGCTGAGCCTGTGCATCCGGAGCCTGTGCTCCGCAATGGGAGAGGCCACAACAGTGAGAGGCCCGCATACCACCCCCCAACAAAAAAAAACATTTTTGGTTCAACTCTGCATTTTTATTATACAAAATATACCATACTTGTAAAATAAAATAAAGAGCCTTAATAAAGTGCCTTCCTCTGCTCTCTGGGGTGATAACTACTTTATTGAATAAGGCTCTGTTAATGGTACAGCTTGACATTTAACATTTATTCATTTGATTTATAATTATTTTTACGTTATTGCAAGGAGGCTATGGTTCAAACCAAAAATAGTTTAAACTGAACTGCTTTCCTCTCTTTTGAATTTGTAAGGAAATCTAGTCACTTCTGGGTAAAACTGTTTTATCTACCAAACTCATTTCAAATATACACAAAGCCCTTTCTGTCCCTGTATGTTCTGAGTAAAGCAATATATATGTATGAGAAAAGTGAATATAGCAAATGAAATCATCAAGTTAAAAATGTGCCCAGTTTGCTTATATTTTGGCTATGGATATGGCCTTAATATTTCCTAATCAAACAATGGAGAAAAACCTACATGAATCACGTAGCAAGTTGTCACAAAACACAAAATCCCTAGTAATGTTCATGAAGTCTCATGAAGCAAAAATCATTTGTATTTATAATCTACCGACTCCCTTTGAAGACTTTCAAAAACATTTCTGAATTATTCTGTTTTCCATTCTAAAATTCAATCTCAGGATGCTGGTTTCAAAGTCTTCCCAACACTCATTTGAAAATTTTTATTCACCCTTCTCTCTCCCCCAACGTCTAACACTTAATAAAATGGGACAAATACTTATATCTAACAGCATGAGAAGTTGATATGTCACTTTATTTAAAGGATAATTAGTCAGAAATCACCAAATTTCTGCCTCACAACAGAACAATATGACAATAACAATCGTTGGCAGTTATCAAACCACTGAAGTCCGAGTGGCCTCCTGAAGCTGTGGTTAAAAGCTGACCTTTGGAAATCAATCATGTTCTCGGCAGAGAAGAATATTTCAGTGATATGAAAGCTGAAATGGAGACTATAATCTTTTGTGATTACCCTCGAGGCTGAAGCAAATGCAAAAAGATAGTCTATGAATTGCTGATAATTTCCTTTGATGACCGATTCCCAGGAAATTCTGATATTACTCTTGCTCTGTAACAAAAATGATGGTTCCCCAGAAGTGCAGCTTCAAAGAACTCCACATCTGGGTGTCATAATGCTTCTTCAGAAGCTACTCACCCATTAAAGGGGCCAGGCCTGTGAGGTGGCAGCTCTCCCTCAGAAGACAATGGAAGGTCTGATTGCACAAGGATTGATGAGCTATGTGCCACAGGCTCTTTCTTAGAAAGTTCTTTTATGAAGGAACTAATTTAAAATGTATCTGTTTTAAACCTTTTTTCCCCCCACAGAAGTCTAAAGATTGATTATTTCTCTGCTGTTCCTAATAGCTATGGAACTATGAATATCTTGGCTTGTATATTTTTAAAGTTTTACTTAGGCTGATGTTTGTATTCTAATAAAAAATAGTTTTCATACATATGTACATATCGTTAAGGTCTATATAATATTTAGGGATAGACTATAAAACTACTAATCTTTTTTCAGGAAGCATTGAATCTACAGTTAGATGTCACACCAAATTTACAGTTAGGTGTTACTGCACAGGTTAAGTGGTTTTTTTCTTGTATGACTGGCAATTTAAGTTCAGAAAAAAGGAGGTAGGGTGAAGAGAGATCTGTAACTGTCAAAAGTCCAAAGAATTTTTAGAATAGATTTCCCTATCAGTACATGAAGGATAAATGAATATGTTGACTACTTTGAGTTTAAAATATTTTTTTAAATTGCCATTTTAACTAATGTCAGTTTGATTAACAAATAACATGAGACTAAAGGTTCTATGTTTGGAAGTCAACGGTGTTTTGAAAATATAGCAGAACGCATCTTTGCGTCTTAGGTGTCAATGACAATGTGTCATTGGTACACAGATTTCGGGTTCAAAATACCTTTATACATAGCCTTCAAAGTCTAAATATTATTGAAAGTAAACGGAGAAAAAAGGAATCCAAGCAAACCAGTTGTGATTATTCCCAACCTCCACTCAATATACCCTCTCCCCAACCCTGCTCAAGATTCATTATCCCTCTGCCTTGTTTTCAGGCAGTCAGGTGATTCTGATCTTTAGGTATGCACTACTATTATCTCATTCAAGGTAACGCAAATTGAGCACCTGCTCAGCACCAGACATGACTTCTTTAAACTGACTGTAAATTTCTTAAACTCAAGAACGAGGTCTTAGCCATAACCCTGGCATCTACCTTGATTAGGATTGCTCTAATGCATAACGCCAGCCCCAGTGATAAACATAACTTGTACTTAAGGTAATTGGTTAGGAAGATGAGATCAAAGAGATAGAAATATTAATAAAAATATTAATATTATTTATAAGAATAGAGCTTTTCTGTTTAGGAATCGTTTCATAAACATAACATAAACATTATCTCATTTGAAATTCATGGGTATTTT
Organism: Aethalodelphis obliquidens; assembly: GCF_003676395.1. NCBI lineage: Eukaryota > Metazoa > Chordata > Mammalia > Artiodactyla > Delphinidae > Aethalodelphis > Aethalodelphis obliquidens. The sequence goes on along the minus strand of NW_020837946.1, from coordinate 53,368,275 downwards.
AAATTATTAAAAATAGGATGGTGATATGTTATATTGTTTTTTTTTCACAGATTATAAATTCTAGAAATTTTCTAAATATTCAGTCATATCCTTAATTCTCCATAAACATAATAAACTCAAGTTTTCATGACGTAGTAATATAGACTAGGAAGGTATCACCCTAGTTTTAAAATGAGGAAAGTGGAGCTAAGTGATTTTTCTCAAGACCAAAGAAAACGAGTCCAGCTGTAGTCTTCTGACTCTTGTCAAGTGCTCTTCCCCATGTAATGAAGTAGATGGCTCTTCCCTCTTCTCCCTTCCACTCAGGTTCCTGCTTCTGAGGGTGGCATGAAGCAGAGTGCAGGCCAGATAGGACTGTTAGAGGCTTACTTTGGAACAAATCAAGCAGCCTTATTTCTCAGATCAGAGGGAACGCTCCAAGTGGCTTTTTGGGAGGAAGTTGTGTATAACCGAAGAATGAGTGACTGACTGAATGAGTGAATGCCACCACACCCTTTAGAAGGTAAGTACTTCAAAAGTTGAAACTTAAGTATATACCATGTGATAGTGGCTATCGGTAATCATTTTAGCATCCAACAGCTTCAGGTTATTTTGGGAAATGGAAATTTTGTGGCTTTGATTATCATGACAATGAACCATTTTACACAGAGACCCAGACTAATTGTTGTTTTAATTGTTGGAGACTTTCTGTGCATTTCTAATTATTTGTAAACCATAAGCCTGTGAAAGGGATCACATATATTTCTTACTACACCTCTCAGATCTTCACTTGGCTCTAGAAACTGTTCATAATAAGAGAAAACAAGTATGAGACTGACAAATCTATCTTCTAAATAGAATATAGTGCAAAGCCTGATATTAGGAGCCACAACTTATTTCTTATTGGGTACTTAAGAAAATATGCCCCACACGAATAACCTGTGAGAAATACACACATTTACATTCAGGATACAGTAGGGTGGAGACCAGCTCTTGCTTATCTGATACGTAGCTTGTTTTTCCTTTTCAGTGGCAGAGCTGTCTATTGGAAGAGATGAGAAGACTGGATTACATTCTACAACCTTCTGATCTGCAAAAAGGGTACAACAATGACACACGTAGCCTATTTCATATGTGGATGTGTTGAAAGAATTGTAGAATGTCTTTAAAACATGCTAAAGCCCTCTGATACTAGAATTCCATGAAAATAAGGTATTATTCATATAAATTATGTTCTTTCATATTATTTCAAGCATCAGAACATAAAAAGGAAGGTAAGAAAACCAAAATTGACAGCTAAATCTGTGAAAAAAAGTATTTTTCCAAGAACCCTACTGAGCTCCACAAAGATGTTGAAACTTCACAGATTGCTAAATAGCACTCCAATTCATCTCTAGCACCCTCAATGGCAATTATAAAAATAAAGGAACTGGAATATTCCAAAACGTGTTTTTCTCTCCCTAAAAGACATTTGAGACCTAATTCTGAATACAAGAATCCAGAGGGAGTAAAAAAAAAAATGGTCTGTGCTATTGGATGGGTTCCCAAGCTTTGGTAAAGGTTTCTCAGGGAACACTACCATCAATTAATGTTTATGGGCTGGAGGGAATGTTTTGTACAATAATATTTTGTCCCATTTTATATTTATTAAGCTCTCCTACTTTACCACAGGCATAAAGAGCCTTGGTCACTGAGAGAAGCTAAGAACAAGGTTGTTTTTGGTTTCTTCTTCCTTTAATTAACTGGAGATTTGTTAAGAATAAGATACATTTTTAAAGAAGAGGGCTGACACACACTTTTTCCAAGCTGACGCTACTCTTAAAAAATGCTGACCTGGGACAGCGCCAAGACTGAAGACCTGCCTTGCCAGAATATCTGATGTGGCCTCCAAGTACACATAATCCTTGAAACTCTAGCACTGAAGGTGAGGTCCCAGAGCCATGTGAGGTTAAGACTAGGACGATGAAAGGGACACCAAGAGGACACAGCATGGTGGGACTACGGGTGCCTCTTTTCACAGGCTCCTGAAACCTTGTGTTCCCTTACCCCTTAAAGGTCCATCAAAGTCTTAATCTGATGCTTCTTGGCAGCTTTTATCAACTGAATTGACTATTTATTATAAGCAGAATCCTCTGTTATCTTATGGTGAATTATACAAGAGGAAGAAGTAATTTCTGTCAGACAGTGAGCAGCTTCTGCCTTTATTCACTATAACTCCTCCTTAGCACAATGATCGGCACATGCAGACCTTCAGTAAGTGGTTGTGAATGCATTCCTTTTCCTAGATAACCTGAACAAATAATTTCATTAAGGACAGAGAACACATATGACCACATATTATATAAGCATACTTGTGTATATATAAATACCATATCAATAATATCTACATATTCTAAAGGGGTTTCAAGAGTGAGTAAAGGGATATTTGAACACAGTCTTTAGTAGATAAATCTTGAGGTTTTTTGAATAAGGCAGGGGACGTGAATTAAGCTTAAAAAGGACATATTTGTGGTTTGAAGAGTAGAGGAAGACAATACCGAAGATCACTACATAGTTTGTTTTCCTTCCAGTGTTCATGTTTACATACTTTTTCTCTCTGCCATGTTCAATAGTGACGTAAAAATTTCCAGACAGTAATCTCTGCTTAAATATCTGTACAAAAGTCTTCCACAGTTTTGTAGCACATTTCAAAGAGTTCCTATAACCACTGTTTTTTCTAATGATCTGGAGAGTGTTGCTGTTGACTTATCTAAATCCAATAATAGGCTGTCATCCTCCCCTCTTTCAGTAAATTTGAGTAACTGTGGAAAGTTTCAACTTGGCATATTTCTTTAGAACATATGAAAGAATATGACCCATTGATATATTTTAAGCATATCATGAAAATAAAAGTCGACCATATTCTCTTTTTTATTCGATTGGGACAAATGTGTCATTTCACGTACTGGACATACTACTGTCCTAGGAAATATGGGACATATAACATTTTATGACAGGAAAGCATTACTAGAGTAAAAAATAAGACTCGAATGGCAAAAATTCACTTCGGATTGTATTAGCAGAGGTAAGGTATTTTATTTAAATAAAATTAAAGAAAAATTTAAACAAAAGAAAAATAGGTATTTAAATGTTTAAATAAGGACTTCATTAAATTAATAAATATATTAAAAGCAGGTGAAACATTGAATGTTCTAGCTTACTTCAAGTTTCCTTATAGTAACATCTCATGAGAAACATGGCATGAATTAACAGCAAAGTGAATGTGATTCTGATGCCCTATTTCTTTATTTTGGACCTCCTTGATAAATATATTATTATTTCTACTACAAGAAAGAAAATTTTTATATAGTCATTGATATCACCAAACTATGAATAACCCAGAATCTCAAAGAGTCTAGAATGATAAAATAAATGGTAAACACATGTCTCATTCCACAGCTTGTCATGGATGATTCAAAGAATCATATAGCAACTTGGGACTTTATACTTTAGAAATGATCTTTATTCTGCTCCACATATTTGTTCATGTGTCAGGAAAAAAATAATTTTAAGGTAGGTAATAAAAATCAGATTATTTTTCACAATAAAAGATCACTGAGCCTCTTGCAATAAAGCGTCAGAGACCTCCACTGTGCTTGTGCTTCCCTGGAGCAGTTGCAAAAACATGGCAGGACTCACAAAGACATTTGAAATAAATAGGCATGGAAACTACTGCCAAGCAGCAGAGAAACTGACAGGAGACTGTGGTCTTGAGTGGCTCTTGATTATAGCTACAGCTCTGGAGAGTCACACAAATATATCTGTCCAGGTATCTAATATGTGGCTGTTAAAAAGAAACTTGATCTTCTAATCATCACATACAAAATATAGGTTGCATACGTGTCTTAGTCTGCTTGACCTGCCATAACAAAATACCAGGGACTTGGTGGCTTAAACAACAGAAATAAATATATCACAGTTGTGGAGGCTGGAAGTCCAAGATCAGGGGTGCCAGCATAGTCAGGTTATGGTGAGAGCTCTCTTTCTGGCTTGCGGATGACTTTCTTCTCACTATGTCCTCACATGGTAGATAAAGGAAAAGCTCTCTGGGGTCTCTCCTTATAAGGGCACTAATCACATTACAAGGGCACCACCTGCAAGACCTCATCTAACCCTAATTACCTCTCAAAGGCCCCATTTCTAAATATTATCACTCACGTGTTAGGGCTTCAACATATGAATTTGGGGAGGAAGGAACATTCAGTCCATAACACCATGTGTGTGAGTATGCCTTCTAAATGGACCTATTTTATCATATTAAGTTGACACAATCCATCGTGTTAAGTATGCAATTCATTTGAATTTTGAAGAAGTCTCTTATTAAGGAGAACCAAGTATTAGACAGGTATTAAACACCAAGTATTAAACACCAAGTATTATCCAGGTAAAATGAAGATAAAAATGGAATCCACAGTAAAGGAAATGGAAGATTCTAATTCTAATAGGGAGAAACAATTATATACATTTTGGCAGCTACCACACATCATGTACAAAAATTAAAGGATGACCATGAATCAGTTGGCAAACTGAAGTAACGTGAATAACAAAATAATGAAAACAGCTCTATTGAGATACAAAAAATTCATTCTTTCTGGCCTTTCTTGAACAGTATAAAGTTCAGTAACTATTTTCACTTTGCCTATATTTCTTGGTTTTTATTATCTTGCCTTTTCTAGCCTATTTATTCTATTTCTTACAAGTTTCTTGGGCACTGGGGTATTTTTGTTTTATTTATTTTGTTTATCTCCTTCCCCAAACCCAGTACTGTTTAGTCCATTTATGTTTTCAATAACATTCAGTAATTAATAACTTTGATTTTAAACTAAATGCTCCTAAGATTAGGGCCTAGGATAAGGAATGCAGTTGACACTTGCAGAGTGTCCGTACCATCCACACAGAGAAAGCCAGAACTATAGCTGGAGAAAAGTTTATAACTAATTATTGCCTTTAGACTAAAAAAGGATGACAATTCTCAGGAAATTAAAAGTAAACACCTGCTCTTATCACCTTGCACATAAGGCTCAGAAATGCCAGAATTCGGGCTTCCCTGGTGGCGCAGTGGTTGGGAGTCTGCCTGCCGATGCAGGGGACGTGGGTTTGTGCCCCGGTCTGGGAAGATCCCACATGCCGCGGAGTGGCTGGGCCCATTGGCCATGGTCGCTGGGCCCGTGCGTCCGGAGCCTGTGCTCCACAGCTGGAGAGGCCGCAGCGGTGGGAGGCCCGCGTACCACCAAAAAAAAAAAAAAAAAAAATGCCGGAATTCCCTTTGCTGGATGGGGGACCATGAACATTGAAAACCAAGGAACTAGAGCCCTTTCTCTGTTCTTTTCTCCCTTCCTTCCTTCAAAAGGGTTTTATTGAGCACCTATGCCAGACACCAAGCATACAAAGATAAACAAGATAGAGCCCTTGTTCTCAAGGATCTGACATTCCAGTGAAGACAGATGGATAATCAGGGAGAATATGATGTAATCGGGAGGTACTCTGGAAATACAGAGGATGGGCACTTAAGTCAGATTGCAAGAGTCACAGAAAGTTTCCTGTGAAGGAGGTGATCTCTAGGTTGGGCCCTGAAGGACAAATAAATGAAGGTGGAGTGGTGTGTAGAAGTAAGCATCAGTGAGTTGCCAGGCAGAGAAGCCTATTAAACTTTAGATATAAAGGTCAAGATCTTTAAATTTGCAGGGTTAACATCCTCATTCTCCAGCCATGCATCCTTGACACACAGCCCATCATAAAATATCAGTGATCCAAACCCCATTTTCCCTAGTGTCTCCTCAGAACTCTGCTTGAACAGTGTCTCGAATTTTTTGCTTATTCTCACCTATAAACACTGAGAGAGATTTCATCTTATGGAGTAAAAGGCAAGATAGCCACTAAAAGAACACTGTGAAGCATATCTCTTCACTGCATACAATTTAGTATAGAACAGGCACCTATTTGCTTTGGAATATGACAGAATCCCATTTCCTTCTTGCTATGTTTCTCATGTAACATTATCATACTCTGCTATAAAAATAGGAAGAAACCATTACTTTATATATATTTTTTAAATCCAAAGAAAATAGCAAAACTTGGAACTTCCAAAGCTTTCAGCTATGGTCTCAAGAGTACAGTGTTCATTCTTCTGATAATGGTTATGAGTTAAAATATATTTCTTATATTTACTAATATTACCCTTGATTAAAAATGAAGTGATTATGGTAGCATTCATGTTGGTTTTCAAAGCGCACACAGACTACTGAGTAGAATGTACTTTTAAAATTTGCTAACAAGAAACTATAACTGTTTTTAAAATACATTCTACATTCAAAAAATCCTTTCCTCTTTCTACTTAATGATTCTGCTGAAAATTATCTACCATGCTGCCAGAAAAGAGCACAAAAGATTTCTGATTGAGCTTTATTCACACTGAATGAGGTGGGAGGTGACACGGACCAAAAAAGCCAAGGACACAGAAGAGCTGGAACATCAGTTTTGAAGTTAGAAGATTCTAATACGAGACTCAGTTCTTCCTTTACTAACACTTTTTCCTCATGTAGACAATAGGAATAATAACCATGGTCGATTAAAATGTTCTAAGGTCTGAGTCCTTTGAAGAATGTAAAACATCACAGAATACAATAATCTAGTAGTAATTAATTAGTAGTAATGCAAAACTATTTTCCTAGGAAAATGTAGACAGTGACTTTTATGAAATTGCCCTAGGAAATCTGTGGGGTGAGTTAGACACTGGAATGGAAAAGTCCATAGGAAAAGGATTAGAGTAATTGAAACTGCAAATCAGTGAAAAATCATGGGTAATCCCATGATTCCATAAATTCATTTTTTTGCAAGATGATAGAGGGTCCCACTTGTAATGACTTAATTTTTAATACATTACCAGAAGGACTCTGTATCCAATAAATGCCTTGGATATAATATAGAGAGAATAAAATGACTATATCATGCAGTTCATTGCTATATTCTTCACTTTCACGAAAAAATTTTTTTCATTTGAAAATTACAAGTTTATTTGCCTCTAAGAAGAAAAAACAACGAACATCTCTTAGAATTATTCCTTGGATTTTCTCAAATACATCATAAGGTTAATTGCTATACAGAATAAACAAACAAAAAAGCAAGTTAATATATCTGTAAGTCCTACACAACATTAAAAAGCCATTATGAGACTATCTTTTTAAAAAGAACTTATAAAAATATTCTTTTCATTTCTGTTTTACAGCCCTTAAGAACAAAGAAGTGTATATAAGACATTTAGAAATTCTCTAAAAGTGACTTAGAGAATAGCGCTAATCAGATGATCACAGTTGTAAAAAGACAACAGTGATTGGTTTCCTATTAGATATGTACATAACATACATCTAGAAGGGGCTGGAAGGATGCATACCAGCTGCTGAGGGCGCTTTCCTTTAGAGAAGGGATAAGTGTGTCTGCAGGGGCCGGGAATGGTGACTTTGACATTTTGCTTTGAATGCTAATGTTTTATTTGAATTTTTGAAATAAGTATTACTGATGTTAAAAACAAAATACAGAGAGGTGAACCACAGTAGGAGACATGTATGCTTACCCACGTCATCAGTACTGCTTCCTGACAGTGACTGGACTTCTGCAGTGGCTATAAATGCTGTCTTCCAAATGTACATTAATCAAAATACAAAGACCTAGTAAATGTTTTCAGAAGTGTAGCTTAATTCAATTATGTCTGGAATGTATCACCCATGTTTAGATAGAGGACAGGATAAGCATGCTTGATTTCAAGTTCTCTAAAATGGCACGATGTGTTGCTTTGGCATGGTCACTACTGATGGATTAATGTGACCAGAACAGGCATGACTTATCTTACTGAGTTGCTCCACTGCACTAGAAATGCTGCTCATCTTTTCAGGCCTTTTAAAAAAAACCTGTGTGACTTGTGTCTGAAAAAGCCCAAGAGGACGAAAATATTCAACCGTTTACTTGCTAAGTCGAGGCCAGTGCTCTTTAAAAAGCTGGCTCTTCCCCTACCCTCTAATTACCTTACAATGCCTAAGCCACAACAGAAGGCATGTCAGCACATTTTATTTACATCCCTTGAGGAAAAATCCTCTTGATGTTTTCACTTCATACAGAAGATACATTTGCAGAAGGAAATATTTGGCAGTACTTCAGATGTTCACTGTCTGGTAATGCAATTCTTTTTCTTGATTATGGTAGCTTCTATAATGCTGTATCATTCATGTAGACCATCATACCCCAACTGACTGTATTTATTGACTGAACAGACATAATTTATGCAATCATCTGAACTGGTTAACCTTTTCTTTTACTCTAAGCTTAGAATCTAGCTATGGACTGATTTTAGGCTGAGTTCTATTGTTGAAAGATGTCATGTTCCACTTGGCATACCTACAAAGTTGTCTTTCATTCAAACAGAAGAAGTTCAGCTGACCTGAATGAAGAACACTGGTAATTATAGGTAATTCACTAATATTTATCATGTAGTTTAAAGGGAATGTCAAAGTATCATGCAGACAAGTAACATGTCGACCTAAAATGATTTTTTTCCTTTTACTAATAGAATCGGATTCACATAATCTATAATAGCCTCCAAATAAGAATTCTGTTTGTGTAAGAGTCTTTATCTAAAAAATCTCCCAAATAAAAATGTACCCAGGAAGATGAAACATACACTTTCTTTTTCTTTCTACTAGTAGGGAAAAATCAGTGTGGCTTGATACCTCTAAATTGTGTTCTTGAGCATGTGAACAGCATCCCAGAAAAGATACGGGTTCTCAAGCCATTGAAAAGTCTATCAAAATTGCACAAAGTAACGGGTGAAAAGTCGCCTGTGGAAATATTTATAAAATAAATATTCTGGTTATTGTTTGGACTAACTCTCATGGGTGAAGCATTATCTTTCATAATGTATAACCAATATATGGTCTAAAACTACACACTTTGGAAACAAGCTATATCTATTGCCTATTCACAATTGTAATGAAAGAAAGAGATTGAGGAGGAGACAAATAAAATAAAAATGCATTTACTCACTGTGTTAAAATTTGGAAACAGCCCAACAGCAGCAGAATTACTGTCTACTGGAAAAGACATAAATGGTTTGATATCCAGTGAAGGCTGCATCATCAGGGTAGGTGTGCGCACAAGAGCAGGAAGGGTAGTAGAGTGGCATGTACTGCCTGCCAAGAACAAAACAAAAATGAATTCAATCTCTTGCTCACATCCATCTCCCTCCCCAACTTACAGTGCAAAAACAAGACTGCTGAGCTGCAACCTGCAAGCGAGAGAGTTATGCTGGGAGTCAGCAAATGGCACAGGAGGAGAAAATACACTTAAAAGGGTCTTCTTGCTCAATGTCTAAGACAGTGAAACAGAATGTGTCCCTATGGCAAAGGTCAAAGGCTGCTCAGACTGTGCTGAGATACACAGTACACAGATCCTGCTGGCAGGTGAGGCAGAATATCATCCTCTTGTTCACCAAAAATGTAGGAGAGAGGAGGGGAGGAGCCTCTTGAAGCCAGATGCAATTTACTATTCACAATTATTGAATGGCTAGTCGGCGCATTTTATGCAAATCAGAGATAATTATAGGGTTTTTACCAGGGGAAGTAAACCTTGGACTCTTATAGTTACTGTCCAATCCCAGGAAACTTATCACTCAAACAATTTGTTCTCTTAAAAAAAACAAACAGGGGGCTTCCCTGGTGGCGCAGTGGTTGAGAATCTGCCAGCTAGTGCAGGGGACACGGGTTTGAGCCCTGGTCTGGGAGGATCCCACATGCCGCAGAACAACTAGGCCCATGAGCCACAACTACTGAGCCTGCACGTCTGGAGCCTGTGCTCCGCAACAAGAGAGGCCGCGATAGTGAGAGGCCTGCGCCCTGCGATGAAGAGTGGCCCCCGCTTACCACAACTAGAGAAAGCCCTCGCACAGAAATGAAGACCCGACACAGCAAAAATAAATAAGTTAATAAACTCCTACCCCCCCAAAAAAATAACAAAACCCCCCCCAAAAACCCCAAACAAACAGAAAGTTGCCCTTAGTCTGGACACTGGAGAGTAAGAGAATCTAAAAGGGGTGATTTTAATCAGGGTAAAGGCAGGGTTTTGGGCGACAGGGAGGATTTGGAACCAAATTCTTGACTTCAACTTTTATTTCTAATGAGCCTTGTATTATTTTAGCAACTATCCTTTTAATAATTTATTAGCTGTCTTTACATATCTGGTGTAACCTGTCTGTAGGAGATTTAAAACACTCCTCTCCAGGGTAACATGCATTTTTCTCTAGCCTATAAGCTCTACATACTGCAGATAAGTAATCGCTGCTGCAGGTGGCTCTCCAGGAGACAGGCTCTGATATGCCCTTTCTAAACAAAATACAACAGGCATATTGAGATAAAATTCACTTACTTGAAGTGTACAATTCAATGATTTTCAGCATGTTCAGAGTTGTGCAACCAGGACCACAGGCAATAAAAGAAACTCCATACCCACTGGCAGACACCCCCAATTCTTCCCAACACCTCCAGCTCTTGGTAACCACTAGTCTTTCTGTCTCTACAGATACGTCTATTCTGGACATTTCATTTAAATGAAATCATACAATACGAGTTTTTTTGTGACTGTTTTCTTTTACTTGGCATGTTTTTAAGGCGCCTCCGTGTTGTAGCATGTATCAGAATTTCATTTCTTTTTAAAGCTGAATAATATTCCATTGTAGATGTACAATTTTTGGCTTATTTATTCATCAGTTGATTGGCATTTGGGTTGTTTCCACTTTTTGGCCATTATGAATAATGCTGCTATGAACATTCGTTTCTAAGTTTTTGTGTGGCAACAGGTTTTTAGTTCTCTTGCATATATACCTAAGAGTGGAATTGGGGATTGTTGGGTCATATGGTAGTCATATGGTTTAACCTTTTGAGAACTTCCAAACTGTTTTCCAAAATGGCTAAACCATTTTACATTACCACCAGCAGGGTATGAAGGTTCCAATTTCTCCTGACATGCCTACCTAGGACCACAAATAATTATATGCCTAAAATCCCCTGCTGGCTTCAAGGAGAAATGAACAGTATGGGAAAATGCTCTGACTATTAAAATTTCCACCAGTCTTCTTTCATGGTGTCCCAGAATAGTTAAAATTTCTATTTCAATGGTATATTTTTTGGTAATGAATTTCCTTCATAAACTCTGCATAATATTTCAAATCATTCCAGAACATTACTCGCAGTAGTGTTTAATGGACTGTCATACCTCATTTACTTTGATCCTAAAAACTGAAAAAAGAGAAGGGCATCTGAAGCATTTATCTGTAATGGCAAGTCTTTAGGTCAGCCTATCCATTAGGGAATATAGAGTAGGACTCAGCCAAAGAGAATCAGCCAAAAGTATAGGTCAAACAGAATTTTTTTGTGTCTTTTTCTGATGCCAAAGTAAATACTCTGATCTCAGCCTGGCATTCACATAACCACCCTGCATTTAATTACACATTCTCCTTCTAACATTGCTAACTTCAGAGCTTGCAGGTCCAAGATGATATATTTTATCAATATGTCAAATGTTACAGAGGCATTTACTAAAATATTTATCTTAAAAGCTTTGCTTCAAAATCTTAGCTAAGGGACTTCCCTGGTGGCGCAGTGGTTAAGAACCTGCCTGCCACTGCAGGGGACACGGGTTTTATCCCTGGTCCGGGAAGATCCCACATGCTGTGCAGCAGCTAAGCCCATGCACCACAACTACTGAGCCTGCACTCTAGAGCCCATGAGCCACAACTACTGAGCCTGCGTGCCACAGCTCCTAAAGCCCGTGTACCTAGAGGCCGTGCTCTGCAACAAGAGAAGCCACTGCAATGAGAAGCCTGCTCACCACAACAGAGAGTAGCCCCCACTCACTGCAACTAGAGAAAGTCTGTGTGCAGCAACGAACACCCAATGCAGCCAAAAAAAGAAAAAAAAAATCTTAGCTAAATTGAAAAACAGGTATTTCTTATATTAGACCAATGGCCTTTTACTATTTACAATTATTATAATTGTCAAAAGTCTAAAGTCTAAAAGCATACAGTATACTTAAAGCTGCCTGTTAAAAAAGAAACAAAAGGCCTAAAACGGGGTCACTTGTGCTAGTACCTAACCTAATTGCAGTTAGAACCTAGGAATGTAATCCTACTCAGGAATGTTATCCTAACCAGTTAATGTGGAATCTTCTGGTCAGCACCAATGAGGCAACTGGTCATCCATCCCCCAAAGGAAGAGGAAGTAATCTGCCACACAGACTCCTTCTGTCCCGCATAGATAGGTTACCTAAGCCTGAAATAATCCTTTTTGTTTATGACTTTCTTGTCTTGCCTTTAAGAATCTTCCCTTTCTGTAGCCCTGCTCACTGGAGGGGATGCTGCTTGATTCATGAATCGTTCAATAAAACCGATCAGATCTTTAAATTTTACTCAGTTGAATTTTGTCTTTTAACATTTCTGATGAACAAATATATAATTATTTTGCCATTGTAGGTCTCCCAAAGGGAAGCAAAATTCTTTCTCTAAGCCCACAATGGTGGCTCTGATAACATTGTAACACATGGCCCTGGAGAGCCTGCAAGAGTCACTTTGTACTAACAAACTCAAATCAAACAGAATGCAACATGGAGCTTGTCAAACAGATTGCTCCATCGACAAAGGTCAGAATGTACCATGATCCCCCTTACCCAATCAAATCTCTAGGCTAATAAAGACAGGGCTCGAAAACTACTTAGCTGCCACCCTTCATTAGCAGCTGTTTACCATCTCATTAGCATTTTAATGACAGACAATTTGCCATGTAAAACACAGATTGTTTTAAAGTACTGGTAGATCCTCTGAATAAATATAAATTATGGGGGGAGACCTTCAAGATGGCGGAAGAGTAAGACCTGGAGATCACCTTCCTTCCCACAAATACAACAGAAATACATCTACATGTGGAACAACTCCTACAGAACACCTACTGAACACTGGCAGAAGACTTCAGACCTCCCAAAAGGCAAGAAATTCCAAACGTACCTGGGCAGGGCAAAAGAAAAAAGAAAAAACAGAGACAAAAGAATAAGGACGGAACCTGCACCAGTGGGAGGGAGCCGTGAAGGAGGAAAGGTTTCCACACACTAGGAAGCCCCTTCACTGGTGCAGATGGGGGGTGGGGGTGGGAAGCTTTGGAGCCGCGGAGGAGAGCGCAGCAACAGGGGTGCAGAGGGCAAAGCGGAGAGATTCCCGCACAGAGGATCGGAGCCGACCAGCACTCATCAGCCTGAGAAGCGTGTCTGCTCGCCCGCCGGGGCGGGTTGGGGCTGGGAGCTGAGGCTTGGGCTTCGGAGGTCAGATCCCAGGAAAAGGACAGGCGTTGGCTGTGTGAACACAGCCTGAAGGGGGCTATTGCGCCACAGCTAGCCGGGAGGGAGTTTGGGGAAAAGTCTGAACTGCTGAAGAGGCAAGAGATCATTGTTTCAGGGTGCGTGAGGAGAGGGGATTCAGAGCACCGCCTAAACGAGCTCCAGAGGCGGGCATGAGCTGCAGCTATCAGCGCAGACCCCAAAGACGGGCGTGGGACGCTAAGGCTGCTGCTGCCGCCACCGAGAAGCCTGTGTGCGAGCACAGGCCACTCTCCACACCTCCCCTCCTGGAAGCCTGTGCAGCCTGCCACTGTCAGGGTCCCGGGATTCAGGGACAATTTCCCCGGGAGAACGCACGGCGCACCTCAGGCTGGTGCAACGTCATGCTGGCCTCTGCCGCCGCAGGCTCGCCCCGCATCCGTACCCCTCCCTTCCCCCGGCCTGAGTGAGCCGGAGCCCCTGAAGCAGCAGCTCCTTTAACCCAGTCCTGTCTGGGCAGGAACAGACGCCCTCAGGTGACCTACACGCAGAGATGGGTCCAAATCCAAAGCTGAACCCCAGGAGCTGTGTGAACAAAGAAGAGAAAGGGAAAGTTCTCCCAGCAGCCTCAGGAGCAGCGGATTAAATCTCCACAATCAACTTGATGTACCCTGCATCTGTGGAATGCCTAAACAGACAATGAATCATCCCAAATTGAGGAGGTGGAATTTGGGAGCAGCAAAATATTTCTTGTTTCCCTTTTTCTCTTTTTGTCAGTGTGTATGTGTATGCTTCTGTGTGTGATTTTGTCTGTATAGCTTTGCTTTTACCATTTGTCCTAGGGTTCTGTCTGTCCTTTTTTTTTTTAAATAGTTTTTAGTGCTTGTTATCATTGGTGGATTTGTTTTTTGGTTTGGTTGCTCTCTTCTTTCTACTTTTTTCATCTTTTTAATTACTTTTTAATTTTTAATAATTATTTTTTATTTTAATAACTTTATTTTATTTATTTATTTAGTTTTTCTTGCCTACTTGCTTTTTTTCTCCCTTTTCTTCTGAGCCGTGTGGCTGACAGGGTCTTGGTGCTCCCGCCAGGTGTCAGGCCTGTGCCTCTGAGGTGGGAGAGCCAAGTTCAGGACATTGGTTCACCAGAGACCTCCCAGCTCCATGTAATATCAAACAGCAAAAGGTCTCCCAGAGATCTCCATCTCAACGCTAAGACCCAGCTCCACTCAACGACCAGCAAGCCACAGTGCTGGACACCCTATGCCAAACAACTAGCAAGATAGGAACGCAACCCCACCCATTAGCAGAGAGGCTGCCTAAAATCATAATAAGGTCACAGACACCCCAAAACACACCACCAGACGTGGACCTGCCCACCAGAAAGACAAGATCCAGCCTCACCCACCAGAACACAGGCACCAGTCCCCTCCACCAGGAAGCCTACACAACCCACTGAACCAACCTCACCCACTGGGGGCAGACACCAAAAACAATGGAAACTACGAACCTGCAGCCTGTGAAGAGGAGACCCCAAACACAGTAAGTTAAGCAAAATGAGAAGACAGAAACACACAGTAGATGAAGGAGCAAGGTAAAAACCCACCATACAAAACAAATGAAGAGGAAATAGGCAGTCTACCTGAAAAAGAATTCAGAGTAATGATAGTCAAGATGATCTAAAATCTTGGAAATAGAATGGAGAAAATACAAGAAACGTTTAACAAGGACCTAGAGAATGGAAGAGCAAACAAACAATGATGAACAACACAATAAATGAAATTAAAAACTCTCTAGAAGGAATCAATAGCAGAATAACTGAGGCAGAAGGACAGATAAGTGACCTGGAAGATAAAATAGTGGAAATAACTACTGCAGAGCAGAATAAAGAAAAAAGAATGAAAAGAATTGGGGACAGTCTCAGAGACCTCTGGGACAATATTAAACGCACCAACATTCAAATTATGAGGGGTCCCAGAAGAAGAAAAGAAAAAGAAAGGGACTGAGAAAATGTTTGAAGAGTTATAGTTGAAAACTTCCTTAATATGGGAAAGGAAATAGTTAATCAAGTCTAGGAAGCACAAAGAGTCCCACACAGGATAAATCCAAGGAGAAACATGCCAAGACACATATTAACCAAACTATCAAAAATTAAATACAAAGAAAAAATATTAAAAACAGCAAGGGAAAAACAACAAAGAACATAGAAGGGAATCCCCATAAGGTTAACAGCTGATCTTTCAGCAGAAACTCTGCAAGCCAGAAGGGAGTGGCAGGACATACTGAGAGTGATGAAAGAGAAAAACCTACAACCAAGATTACTCCACCCAGCAAGGATCTCATTCAGATTCGACAGAGAAATTAAAACCCTTACAGACAGATTCCGGTGGAGGTCTTTTCCCTCACGGCCTTTGGAGCAGAGCCCTTCCTCTGACCTTGCCAGGCCTTTGGCCGAGGCTCCCTTGCACTGTGACTCTGAAGGGCTAGAAGTCGCAGGGGAGGTAAGAGTCCATCAGCATTGGGGTTTACGCGACGGGTGGTGTGAACAAGACTCCTTACGAGGAGCCTGGGAGGAGGGGCCTACAACACTCCAGGTACCCAGGTGGTTCTCATCCCAGGACCCCACTTCCGCACCTGTAGAACTGCTGAGATCTGGTGAGCTTTATCTGGGAAGAGTGGTCGGGGCTGCAGCGCCTGGGCTTGACTCCGCCATGCTCTGCGCCTGCCCTGATGCTTAGCTCCCTCCAGCCCATCCTCTCCCTGTCCATCCGTCAGGACCACACACCGGAACACACCCAGTGCGCCCTCTTTGAAAAAAAAAGAAATGCTGCTCTATGAACCCCGCTTTGAATACAGCTGGACCAGGTAAATCTCTGCAGCACTTTGGAACTTTGGCTTAAGAATAAAAGGAGACTTGAACTGATTGTCCTGCCATTAAAATGCATGGAGATACTCATCTATGACCAGAAGCCTGTGGATGAAAAGCTTTTGGTGCTCCAGCCAGGAGGCAGGGCTCTGCCTCTGAGGTAGGACAGCCAACTTCAGGACACTGATCAACAAGAGACCTCCCAGCTCCACATAATATCAAACGGCGAAAATCTCCCAGAGACCTCCATCTTAACACCAGCACCCAGCTTCACTCAACGACCAGCAAGCTACAGTGCTGGACATCCTATGCCAAACAACTAGCAAAACAGGAACACAACCCCACCCATTAGCAGAGAGGCTGCCTAAAATCATAATAAGGCCACAGACACCCCCAAACACACCACCAGACGTGAACCTGCTCACTAGAGAGACAAGATCCAGCCTCATCCACCACAACACAGGCACTAGTCCCCTCCACCAGGAAGCCTACACAACCCACTGAACCAACCTTAGCCACTGGAGACAGACATCAAAAACAGGAGGAACTACAAACCTGCAGCCTGCAAAAAGGAGACCCCAAACACAGTAAGATAAGCAAAATGAGAAGACAGAAAAACACACAGCAGATAAAGGAGCAAGATAAAAATGCACCAGACCTAACAAATGAAGAGGAAATAGGCAGTCTACCTGAAAGAGAATTCAGAATAATGATAGTAAGGTTGATCCGAAATCTTGGAGATAAAATGGACAATAGATTGGACAAAATGCAAGAATCAGTTAACAAGGACCTAGAAGAACTAAAGATGAAACAAGCAACGATGAACAACACAATAAATGAAATTAAAAGTACTCTAGGTGGGATCAATAGCAGAATAACTGAGGCAGAAGAACGGATAAGTGACCTGGAAGATAAAATAGTGGAAATAACTACTGCAGAGCAGAATAAAGAAAAAAGAATGAAAAGAACTGAGGACAGTCTCAGAGACCTCTGGGACAACATTAAACGCACCAACATTCGAAATATAGGGGTTCCAGAAGAAGAAGAGAAAAAGAAAGGGACTGAGAAATATTTGAAGAGATTATAGTTGAAAACTTCCCTAATATGGGAAAGGAAATAGTTAATCAAGTCCAGGAAGCACAGAGAGTCCCATACAAGATAAATACAAGGAGAAATACGCCAAGACACATATTAATCAAACTGTCAAAAATTAAATACAAAGAAAGCAT
This sequence comes from Aethalodelphis obliquidens, assembly GCF_003676395.1. Lineage (NCBI taxonomy): Eukaryota > Metazoa > Chordata > Mammalia > Artiodactyla > Delphinidae > Aethalodelphis > Aethalodelphis obliquidens. The sequence continues at coordinate 53,350,818 of NW_020837946.1, read as the reverse complement.
ATTAAAAGCAGCAAGGGAAAAACAACAAATAACACATAAGGGAATCCCCATAAGGTTAACAGCTGATCTCTCAGCAGAAACCCTACAAGCCAGAAGGGAGTGGCAGGACATACTGAAAGTGATGAAGGAGAAAAACATGCAGCCAAGACTACTCTACCCAGCAAGGATCTCATTCAGATTTGATGGAGAAATTAAAACCTTTACAGACAAGCAAAAGCTGAGAGAGTTCAGCACCACCAAACCAGCTTTACAACAAATGCTAAAGGATCTTCTCTAGGCAAGAAACACAAGACAAGGAAAAGACCTATAATAACGAACCCAAAACAATTTAGAAAATGGGAATGGGAACATACATATCGATAATTACCTTAAATGTAAATGGACTAAATGCTCCCACCAAAAGACACAGATTAGCTGAATGGATACAAAAACAAGACCCTTATATATGCTGTCTACAAGAGACCCACTTCAGACCTAAAGACACATACAGACTGAAAGTAAGGGGATGGAAAAAGATATTCCATGCAAATGGAAGCCAAAAGAAAGCTGGAGTAGCAATTCTCATATCAGACAAAATAGACTTTAAAATAAGGACTATTAAAAGAGACAAAGAAGGACACTACATAATGATCAAGGGATCGATCCAAGAAGAAGATATAACAATTGTAAATATTTATGCACCCAACATAGGATCACCTCAATACATAAGGCAAATACTAACAGCCATAAAAGGGGAAATCGACAGTAACACATTCATAGTAGGGGACTTAAACACCCCACTTTCACCCATGGACAGATCATCCAAAATGAAAATAAATAAGGAAACACAAGCTTTAAATGATACATTAAACAAGATGGACTTAATTGATATTTATAGGACACTCCATCCAAAAACAACAGAATACACATTTTTCTCAAGTGCTCATGGAACATTCTCCAGGATAGATCATATCTTAGGTCACAAATCAAGCCTTGGTAAATTTAAGAAAATTGAAATTGTATCAAGTATCTTTTCTGACCACAACGCCATGAGACTAGATATCAATTACAGGAAAAGATCTGTAAAAAATACAAACACATGGAGGCTAAACAATACACTACTTAATAATGAAGAGATCACTGAAGAAATCAAAGAGGAAATCAAAAAATACCTAGAAACAAATGACAATGGAGACACAACGACCCAAAACCTGTGGGATGCAGCAAAAGCAGTTCTAAGGGGGAAGTTTATAGCAATACAAGCCCGCCTTAAGAAGCAGGAAACATCTCGAATAAACAACCTAACCTTGCACTTCAAGCAATTAGAGAAAGAAGAACCAAAAAACCCCAAAGCTAGCAGAAGGAAACAAATCATAAAAATCAGATCAGAAATAAATGAAAAAGAAATGAAGGAAACAATAGCAAAGATCAATAAAACTAAAAGCTGGTTCTTTGAGAAGATAAACAAAATAGATAAACCACTAGCCAGACTCATCAAGAAAAAAAGGGAGAAGACTCAAATCAATAGAATTAGAAATGAAAAAGGAGAGGTAACAACTGACACTGCAGAGATAAAAGAGATCATGAGAGATTACTACAAGCAACTCTATGCCAATAAAATGGACAATCTGGAAGAAATGGACAAATTCTTAGAAATGCACAACCTGCCAAGACTGAATCAGGAAGAAATAGAAAATATGAACAGACCAATCACAAGCACTGAAATTGAAACTGTGATTAAAAATCTTCCAACAAAGAAAAGCCCAGGATGAGATGGCTTCACAGGCGAATTCTATCAAACATTTAGAGAAGAGCTAACACCTATCCTTCTCAAACTCTTCCAAAATATAGCAGAGGGAGGACCACTCCCTAACTCCTTCTACGAGGCCACCATCACCTTGATACCAAAACCAGACAAGGATGTCACAAAGAAAGAAAACTACAGGCCAATATCACTGATGAACATAGATGCAAAAATCCTCAACAAAATACTAGCAAACAGAATCCAACAGCACATTAAAAGGATCATACACCATGATCAAGTGGGGTTCATTCCAGGAATGCAAGGATTCTTCAATATACGCAAATCTATCAATGTGATAAACCATATTAACAAATTGAAGGAGAAAAACCATATGATCATCTCAATAGATGCAGAGAAAGCTTTTGACAAAATTCAACATCCATTTATGATAAAAACCCTGCAGAAAGTAGGCATAGAGGGAACTTTCCTCAACATAATAAAGGCCATATATGACAAGCCCACAGCCAACATCATCCTCAATGGTGAAAAACTGAAAGCATTTCCACTAAGATCAGGAACAAGACAAGGTTGCCCACTCTCACCACTATTATTCAACATTGTTTTGGAAGTTTTAGCCACAGCAATCAGAGAAGAAAAGGAAATAAAAGGATTCCAAATTGGAAAAGAAGAAGTAAAGCTGTCACTGTTTGCAGATGACATGATCCTATACATAGCGAACCCTAAAGATGCTACCAGAAAACTACTAGAGCTAATCAATGAATTTGGTAAAGTGGCAGGATACAAAATTAATGCACAGAAATCTCTGGCATTCCTATATACTAATGATGAAAAATCTGAAAGTGAAATCAAGAAAACACTCCCATTTACCATTGCAACAAAAAGAATAAAATATCTAGGAAGAAACCTACCTAAGGAGACAAAAGACCTGTATGCAGAAAATTATAAGACACTGATGAAAGAAATTAAAGATGATATAAATAGATGGAGAGATATACCATGTTCTTGGATTGGAAGAATCAACATTGTGAAAATGACTCTACTACCCAAAGCAATCTATAGATTCAATGCAATCCCTATCAAACTACCACTGGCATTTTTCACAGAACTAGAACAAAAAATTTCACAATTTGTATGGAAACACAAAAGACCCCGAATAGCCAAAGCAATCTTGAGAACGAAAGAAGGAACTGGAGGAATCAGGCTCCCTGACTTCAGACTATACTACAAAGCTACAGTCATCAAGACGGTACGGTACTGGCACAAAAACAGAAAGATAGATCAATGGAACAGGATAGAAAGCCCAGAGATAAACCCATGCACATATGGACACCTTATCTTTGATAAAGGTGGCAGTAATGTACAATGAAGAAAGGACAGCCTCTTCAATAAGTGGTGCTGGGAAAACTGGACAGGTACATGTAAAAGTATGAGATTAGATCACTCCCTAACACCATACACAAAAATAAGCTCAAAATGGATTAAAGACCTAAATGTAAGGCCAGAAACTATCAAACTCTTACAGGAAAACATAGGCAGAACACTCTATGACATAAATCAAAGCAAGATCCTTTCTGACCCACCTCCTAGAGTAATGGAAATAAAAACAAAAATAAACAAATGGGACCTAATGAAACTTCAAAGCTTTTGCACAGCAAAGGAAACCATAAACAAGACCAAAAGACAACCCTCAGAATGGGAGAAAATATTTGCAAATGAAGCAACCGACAAAGGATTAATCTCCAAAATTTACAAGCAGCTCACGCAGCTCAATAACAAGAAAACAAACAACCCAATCCAAAAATGGGCAGAAGACCTAAATAGACATTTCTCCAAAGAAGATATACAGACTGCCAACAAACACATGAAAGAATGCTCAACATCACTAATCATTAGAGAAATGCAAATCAAAACTACAATGAGATATCATCTCACACCAGTCAGAATGGCCATCATCAAAAAATCTAGAAACAATAAATGCTGGATAGGGTGTGGAGAAAAGGGAACACTCTTGCACTGCTGGTGGGAATGTGAATTGGTTCAGCCACTATGGAGAACAGTATGGAGGTTCCTTAAAAAACTACAAATACAACTACCATATGACCCAGCAATCCCACTACTGGGCATATACCCTGAGAAAACCAAAATTCAAAAAGAGTCATGTACCAAAATGTTCATTGCAGCTCTATTTACAATAGCCCGGAGATGGAAACAACCTAAGTGCCCATCATCGGATGAATGGATAAAGAAGATGTGGCACATATATACAATGGAATATTACTCAGCCATAAAAAGAAACGAAATTGAGCTATTTGTAATGAGGTGGATAGACCTAGAGTCTGTCATACAGAGTGAAGTAAGTCAGAAAGAAAAAGACAAATACCGTATGCTAACACATATATATGGAATTTAAGAAAAAAATGTCATGAAGAACCTAGGGGTAAAGCAGGAATAAAGACGCAGACCTCTTAGAGAACGGACTTGAGGTTATGGGGAGGGGGAAGGGTGAGCTGTGACAGGGCGAGAGAGAGTCATGGGCATATACACACTAACAAACGCAGTAAGGTAGATAGCTAGTGGGAAGCAGCCGCATGGCACAGGGATATTGGCTCGGTGCTTTGTGACAGCCTGGAGGGGTGGGATGGGGAGGGTAGGAGGGAGGGAGACGCAACAGGGAAGACATATGGGAACATATGTTTATGTATGACTGATTCACTTTGTTATAAAGCAGAAACTAACACACCATTGTAAAGCAATTATACCCCAATAAAGATGTTAAAAAAAAAAACCCTTACAGACAAGTAAAAGCTAAGAGAATTCAGCACCACCAAACCAGCTCTACAACAAATGCTAAAGGAACTTCTCTTCCTTCTCTTTAGCAGGCAGGAAACACAAGAGAAGGAAAAGACCTACAATAACAAACACAAAACAATTAAGAAAATGGTCATACAAACATACATATTGATAATTGCCTTAAATGTAAATGGATTAAATGCTCTAACCGAAAGACATAGACTGGGTGAATGGATACAAAAACAAAACCCATATATATGTTGTCTACAAGAGACCCACTTCAGACCTAGGGACACATACAGACTGAAAGTGAGGGGATGGAAAAAGATATTCCATGCAAATGGAAATCAAAAGAAAGCTGGAGTAGCAATTCTCGTACCAGACAAAATAGACTTTAAAATAAAGACTATTAGAAGAGACAAAGAAAGACACTACATAATGATCAAGGGATCAATCCAAGAAGAAGATATAACAATTGTAAATATTTATGCACCCAACATAGGAGCACCTCAAAACATAAGGCAAATGCTAACAGCCATAAAAGGGGAAATCGACAGTAACACAATCATAGTAGGGGACTTTAACACCCCACTTTCACCAATGGACAGATCATCCAAAAGGAAAATAAGGAAACACAAGCTTTAAATGATACATTAAACAAGATGGACTTAATTGATATTTATAGGATATTCCATCCAAAAACAACAGAATACACTTTCTTCTCAAGTGCTCATGGAACATTCTGCAGGATAGATCATATCTTGGGTCACAAATCAAGCCTTGGTCAATTTAAGAAAATTGAAATCTTATCAAGTACCTTTTCTGACCACAATGCTATGACACTAGATATCAATTACAGGAAAAAAATCTGTGAAAAATACAAACACATGGAAGCTAAACAATACACTATTTAATAACCAAGAGATCACTGGAGAAATCAAAGAGGAAATCAAAAATATGTAGAAACAAATGACAATGAAAACACGACGACCCAAAACCTATGGAGGTTCCTTAAAAGACTAAAAATAGAACTACCATACGACCCAGCAATCCCACTACTGTGCATATACCCTGAGAAAACCATAATTCAAAAAGAGTCATGTACCAAAATGTTCATTGCAGCTCTATTTACAATAGCCATGACATGGAAACAACCTAAGTGTCCACTGACTGATGAATGGATAAGGAAGATGTGGCACATCTATACAATGGAATATTACTCAGCCATCAAAAGAAACGAAATTGAGTTTTTTGTAATGAGGTGGATGGACCTAGAGTCTGTCATACAGATGAAGTAAGTCAGAAAGAGAAAAATACCGTACACTAACACATATATATGGGGAAAAAAAGGTTATGAAGAACCTAAGAGCAGGACAAGAATAAAGACACAGACGTAGAGAATGGACTTGAGGACATGGGGAGTGGGAAGGGTAAGCTGGGATGAAGTGAGAGAGTGGCATGGACTTATATATACTACCAAATGTAAAACAGACAGGTAGTGGGAAGCAGCTGCAAAGCACAGGGAGATCAGCTAGGTGCTTTGTGACCACCTAGAGGGGTGGGATAGGGAGGGTGGGAGGGAGACGCAAGAGGGAGGAGATATGGGGATCTATGTATACATATAGCTGATTCACTTTGTTATACAGCAGAAACTAACACACCATTGTAAAGCAATTATACTCCAGTAAAGATGTTAAAATATATATATATATAAACTATGCTTTCATCAATTCCCTCACCTCAACCTTGCTGTTTTCACTTTTAATACCTGCTTTTTAATACCACTTCACCAAAACTGATTGCTTCAAAGGACGTTTTTGCAAGTGGAAAATGAGTGGGAATAAACTGCACTTTTTCCACAGGTTAGTTTGGGCTTTGATCCCTCTGTCACCTTTTCCAGATTTTGTTGCTGCTGTTGCTGCTGGGGAATATTTCTCCTCACCTCGGGATGCCCAAAATTCAGTGGGAGATACAAGCAGAAATTGGGCCAAAATGCGTTGCACCCTGAAAGAAAATGCTTAATCTCTCTAAAACTCAAGGACTCACTGAGGAAAAGAAGATTGAAAATATAATGAGTAGGTATTTCAACACAAAGGGTGGTAAAATGTTCCCATGACATTGCTGTTCTCGTGGAAAAGAGCCGACCCTCTGTCATTTGTACCAAGGATTTGGCAATATTATGTAAAATACTTCCTATATGTATTTCTGTTTCAAAGCATAGGATATACTCTTGTATGTGTCATAATAAATTGAGTCATAATAGTTCTCCACCTTATTTGAAAATAAGGCTTTTTACATCAGTTAATGTATATATATTTATGAAACTGCCTGTACTAAAATTAAACACACATGTACAAACATGCATACCCCAAAGATCTAACAGTCACCACTCTCATTATGGAAATTCCACACATCCGTATATTCTCCCATAAGCATGCAATTCACCTTCTCCCATAAATTTCATTTTGATGGTAAAATCCAAGTTGTATTCATCTACAGCTATGAAACCAACAATATGTGAAGGGCAACTCACCACTATGGTCATAAAGAAAACTATTATTTCAGCCAACTGCCTCTGTAACATAATAGGTGCCTTACTATGTCAGTGGATTATGTCATAATCCAGCACAATAAAACCTCCATTGAGGACCAGGTGACACTTGAAATGATTGCTGTAGTCTTGACCCTAAGGAATAGACCTTTGAAGGTCTACTTAGGTTATAACTTTGAGGCTTTCTTTAGGTACCAAAACACAAACAAACAAAACATCTCATTCTTAGAAAGGAGAGTATGCCAAAGTCACAGAAAATCTGCATGGAGAAGCATTTTCAGAATGAGATCAAATGTGCATACAGTCTACAATATATCCTGCGGCAGGAGTTTCTTCCAATGCCGTTATTATGTATGTTTGCTTTAGTGAGTACTGAAATAAAAAACTTCACATACTATAAAAATCTATTAGGCAGAGACAATGTCGATTATAGAACTCCCAAAGATCTCTTTAAAGAAATTAAAATGAGTGGCATTTCAGATTTTCCACTAAACTCAGATCTCTCTTTTTATTGCTTTTCCAGCTTTGTTGCGCCTTATACGGAGTAACTTTCCCTCTTACCAGACAGTCACCAACCAGCATCTCCTCCATCCCTTCCCTCACTATTTCCATTTTTATCCGTCTGCCGTGTGAGAAAAACAAGAAGCAAAGTGTGGGAGAAAGGTGAATAGTTTATGTGACTGATAAAGGGTTGTGCTTCTGAAAAGGCCACACAACATAATAACAGAGATAACATTTTTATAGTGCATGTACCAGGCACTACCCTAAGCACATTACATATGCATACACACATATAAGTATATAACATTTCCACATATACTCATTTATATATATAAAATTATATATTTATATCATTTTTATCATATATCATTTATATGTTAATATTATATATTAAGTATATAATCATTTCTGTATATTGAATGAGTATATGTACAAGTACATATACAAATATACTTATAATAACCCAATGAACAAGGTACTATTACTAGCCCCATTTTATAGATGACAAACTGAGGCACCAAGAGATTAAGCCCAATTTCATACAGTTTGTACGAGGAGGAGTCAGGATTCAAACCCAGGCAACCTGACTACTTAATTCTTCTTTTTACTACTATGCCATGGTAACCAAATTGAATATCTGAAAATACCTCAGTTACATACACACATTCTCTAGCTGTAGATAGAAACATTTTACCATCAAACTAAGAGATTTAAACTGTTGGATCTCCTTTGCAACTGGGAATTCGTTAAAACTTTCATTTGAGCTTAATGTAGTATTGATGCTGAGATAACTAAAATGTATAAGATTTTTTTAATGCTCTATAAGAATATATTTATCTAAAAATAACCTTCCCTAAATAATAGTATTATTTAATTCAGTAAACACTTATGGGGGACCAACTGTTCAAGGCACAGTGCTGACAGTTACAGGGAGTATAAACTGAGTCAGACAGAATTTATTTTACTTACTAAGAGAAGATAAGAAAATAAAAACTACCATTTAGTGAGATTCTACTCTATGCCAGGTACTGTGCTAAGTGATGTGTGTCCCTTATTTTATTAAATTATAACACAATTCTATGAGGTTTGTATTATTATTCCCATTTTACAGTTGAGAAAGGTAAGGCTTGGAGAGATTAAGATCACAATATATGGTAGGGTCTGGGTCCAAACTCCTGTTTGTTTGACTCTAAAGCCCACGCAATCATTCCAAAAAGTAAGCTATTTATAAAGTTGTTACGTGAAAAAGATTCTATCATCAAATACATATAGAAAATGTTGGTTTCACGGAAGTTTGATGGTTTTTTTCTGCAAAACCTCTTGGAGCTTTTAATTTAGTAATGGGTACTGTGAATGTCTAGTCAGATATAATTTCTACCCTCAATTTGAGAATGAATCAATCCTTTTTATTTTCATAGAGGTCTGGGATAACCATGATACTATGGCATGTCCTTCAGGCTGCTGTCTTATACACATTAAAAGCACCAATTCAGAAGAAAGCAGATGACTTTCAGGTCCACCACTTTCTTGTTGTATGACCTTAGACAAGTGATTTTACTTCTATATACCTCTATTTTCTTTTCTATAAATTGGGGAAATACGAGGACCTGCATTATAGGACTGGTAGGAGAACTAACTGAGATTTTTCTATACAAAGTACTTAGCCCTATGCCTGGCACCTAGCAAGTGTTCATTAAGTTTCCGTTACTGTAGTTATGAACTATTCCTACCCCTGTGACACTATGCCATATCCCTGGAGAGCATAAATAGTTAAATCCATTAATACTTATAAAAGGCAGGATATGTCAGTCGTCATATATTATCAACAAAATTTTAAGGAAGTTCAAGACAGAAAGAAATTAGATCTGGTTAGGAGCTGGGTTCATAAATATTTCCATAGGTGAACTATCTCTTAAGACAAGCCTGAGGAATGGTTAGTATTTTGAGAGGTGGGTATGGGAGAATGGTGAAGGGAACTGCATAAGCAAAAAGCATAGAAATATGGAATGTATTAAAATTTAAAACTTGTTCAGGCACTCAGGAGTTCTTAGTGTTTCTGGATCAGAAGGTAAACAGTAAAGAGAAAAGCAGAACATCTTTGTGACCTTGGAGTAAGCAAAGGTTTCTTAAATAGGAAACAAAAAGTGCTAATCATAAATGAAACAAATGACAAATATACTCTATTAAGAATACGAATGTAAGGATAAGACATGATCAAGGGAATGAAAAGGCCATCCAGAGAGTATGAGATGATATTCACAATATATATATTTTGACAAAGGACTTGAATCTAGAATAAAGAACTCCTACAGATCAGTAAGACAAAGACAACGCAGTAGGAAAATTGGGCAAAAGACTTGAATGGACACTTCACAAAAGTAGATATTAAAATGGCCTGTAAACATATGAAAAAGCACCTAACTTCATTAGTCATTAGGGATATGCATTAACCTATGAGATAGTGCTACATACCCACAAGGATGGTTACAATGAAGAAAGACAGAGATTACCAAGTGCTGACAAGGATATGGAGCAACCAGAGTTCTTATCTGAAGGTAAATTGTTATAACTATGTTGAAAAACGATTTAGCAATGTCTACTAAAACTGAATATACACTTACTCTATGACTCAGCAATTCTACTTCCAAGTATATAGCTAACAGAAATGATCTGTATAAGAAAGTTCATAGCAATACTATATATAATAGCCCTAAATTGAAAACTGGCCAATTAACTAATCAACAAAGAAAGAACAATTCTGGTATCTTCACACAACCTGACATTCACACAATATGGAATACAGCAATAAGATAAAATGGTATATGGTGACGTGAAACAACGAATAAACCTTGTAATGTCGAGAAAAATAACTAAAATAAAGGAACATACATCAACATGCTGTATGATACCATTTATTTAAAGCACACAATCAGGCAAAACTAATCTATGCCGTTAGTTAGGATTATGGCGATTTTTGTAGGAAGGGTAGGATGAGGTTAGGGTGCAGTGACTGGAAGGGAGCATGAAAGGGACTTCTAGGATATTGGAAATGCTCTTTTATTAGATCTTAGTGCTAGTTTCACAGGTGTGTATGTGTGTATACATTCATTCAACTGTACATTTATGTGCACTTTTCTGTATGTTACATTTCAATAGAAAATTTTAAAAAGTGATATATTCAATGTTATTAACTTTAGTAAACTACTTTGACACATAGAGGCAAAATTCCTCAACAAGAAGAACATCTTGAAATACTCTCAAGTTTGCGTAATTTTAAGATAAGTATGTTTTCTTAAGTTCTTTTTTCTACTGCCAGCTTGATTTTGCTCAAAATGATTTGTGAGAAAATAAAATTCCCTTTAATGCTGATATTTCCTTGCTGCACTTCATAAGTGGCTAGAGGAGACTGACAGAGAATCCAGGGATGCCAAAGAGAAAAAAGTATATCTAGAACTCTGAGTCTGTAAAGTCTTAACAATTGGCAGCTTTGTGCCTGAATCTCCCTTGGGGCAGTTCAGGGTTCCCTCCAAAATGCTCCAACAGCAGCAGCATTCTGGCAGAATGTTGACTTTAAAAATAACTTCTTCTGAGTACCACCCTGAAGTTTATAAGCAATAATGAAGTGCTGCATCAAAAACAGCAGTGAAGCCACATCATGATTTAAGCCACAATGTCCTTTGGGTTAGTGGTAATATGCCAGCTTTTACACAAATTGATGAATCTTTCACTAAGATGCAATGAATGACTTTTTGGATGTATAGCAATAGAATACATAGAACCCAGTGGTGGTTCATTTATATCTGAATATTTATATCTGAATATTTATATCTGAATATTTTGTCCATGCACTGTTTCTTATATTTAACTTTTGAAAAAATGGGTAAGATTTATTTACTATAGAGTACAAAATACAGTTTGATTAAACATGTGACATACTTCCTTAGCTGCAATCCTTTTTTAAAGCAGCATTGAAAAATCTGAGAATTTCAGAATTTAAGTAAAGCAGATAATTGGTTCACGAAAATGTCTTAAGAACCAACTGTCTTCTTTAAGCTGAATTTAAATAAGTTTCTCTCTGTTACAGTTTTCTTCACTTGTAACCCAATATTATTAAGCATGCTCGTGAAAAGAAGGAAAGTCAAAGAAGAGAAAATAGAGTTCTGACAAATGCTTTGTCAAGTTTTTTGAAATAGTTTTTAATACACCTAACTTATCAAAAGGGAATGTCATGTGCTTAAGTTCCTAAATTACTAAGTCTTTAGAGAAGCCAAAATTATCTCCAGACAGGGCTTTACTAAAATTGTCTGAGGTCGAGACTGGATTGGGAGGTCAGGAGCCTGATGGAATTTTCTGGCAAAAAGACGTAGGGAGATGGTCTTGAGCTACATTTGCCCAGTGACTTCTGTCTATGGCGTCAAGATGCTTTCTTGAAACCTGACGCCTCTTTTGGTTTCAGAGGAACTCTTTGCTCTCCCTTTACAGCATGCTAGGGACATAATGGCAGTATGACTTATTTTAGAAACCTTCCTAAAACTACAGACTTTCCTAGGAAAGAGAACTATGTTTCTCAAACTGCTGAATATTTCTACAGGAACTATAGTTCATAAAATTTTAGCAGTAAACATAATTTAGGAATCCACCCTTCATCTTATATGAGAAAAATGGGATTAGGAGAACTTAATCTAGCATGGTACCTGACTGATGGTAGGAATCAAATTTAGAGCTCATTGCCTAGAGACACTATTTCAAATACTTGTCTGTACAATCAAAGATGTACAAGAATCATATATTGAAGTCTTTATCTTCTTTAAAAATTTAAGTAGATTAGTATTTAGTCTGTTTTCTTTTTGTATATAGACTGAAATTTAGAAGTACTCATTTTTAAATGAGATTTTAATTTTAATGGTTTTATTAATATGAATACTGGAAGAAATTAAATGAAAGAGAAAATCTAATGTGGCCAAGAGCCAACATTCTTTCCCTTTTAAAAAGCAGCAGCAGATTGATTACAACACCTAATTTTAAATAATTATTTTAGTATTCCCAATGGGGAAAAAAAGAGAGAAGCAAAATTCATTCAAACTATGCTTTTAACCATACTGTTTGGATCAATATAACTAATTCAAATAGCTTCACAGGAGGAGGTACACACATTTCTGTTGGTGGCTTTTATACTAAAGTTCTATCAGAAGTGTAACAAAAATGCTATCTGAAAAGACACATTTTTCCAAGCAATGGCAACTGACCTTCTACTGGAACAGATGAAAGAAGCAGGGCCTTACGGGGACAGCTCACAGGAAGGGGCTGCATACAACAACTCGGGAGGTCAGCACACCCAGCTGCTGCTATAAATTCTATCTCCGGGACACCAAATGTTTTGCCCCCTAGTTTCAGAGAATTTCAGTTTTGCGTTCAGTGTCTAGGCTGTTTACATTTAAGAACCAAAGATGGGGAAAGAAAAGAAGAATACTGGTTTACTTAACGGTCCTTTTAAAAAGATATTTTTCTCCCAGAAACTCCCCCAATTTAAAGAAACAAAGTTAATATTTGCTCTGCCAGTGTTCTCTACTCCCACCTTGGTAGAGAAAAGAGGTTTCCTTAGCTTAAATATTAACCAGACATTTCAAAGCTATTCAAAAGCTGTTGCCCATGTTAAAAAAAAATTAAAAAAAAAAAAAGCAATAGGCTCCTAGAAAACACAAAATGGGAATAAAGAGAAGAGTAAAAACTGTGTTAAAATCCTCTACCCTTTTTGCATGCATATCTCATGACCACCATAATTATAGTGCACCATAGAGAATTCAGAAAAAATCCTAGTGGAGTATTATAATGATTACATAGTGACTGCCATAGACGAGACCACTCTTGGTCCTCTATCAGCCAAGAAGCCATTTTTATCCAGGAGCAGTAGAGATGGCTCCCACCTGGCAGCCAGGGCTGCTGTGCAAGCAGCATGAAAGCCACCATTCCATCCCTGTGGAAACCTGGTATGGGGTGACAAATCTGGCCATGCGAGGGATAGGGTGAGCAGAAATTGTGGGTAATGGGGAGACAGTGGGGTTAGAATGGGGAAAAGGATGAGGCGGATTTGGAGAGGAAAGGAAGAGTGGTGTAAGTTTGGCTGAATTTTGCCAAGTGGACTAGAATTGGCACCAATGCCTTATTTGGAATTTCCTAACATCTCACTCCTAAAATGATTTTCTTCTTTTTCATCTTCAATTGTTTGGCAGAAATCTGTATGGAATGAAGTAGACCAGAGCAAAAACTGTATCAGTAGGAACAACCTAATTAAGCAGGGCATCTAAGTCCTTCAAACAAAGGAGCTGGGCAACTGGGAGACACCCTTATCCTGAGACACACGGAGAGTCTTGTGACCCAGGGATGCTCGCACTACAAAGGGTCTTTAGTGGGTATTAAATAGAATGGCCAATCCCTGGCCTGGTTTCTTGGAACTCTGCCACTGTCCTGACATCCTAGAAATGGATGCTACTTGCTTCAGTCATGCAGGCAGCTTCTGGGGCACTAGTGATATGCAAAACAGCATCAGATAAGGCCCTCTGGTGAATGCCCAAGGATTTTCTGCATTGGAAGTGATTCATCATAAATGATTGTGCCTGTCCCTGTGTATCATGTTTATTCTTGCACCTTTATAATGTTTTTATTCTTTGGAATTTCTTTTTGGCTTCCCAAATGACTCCTTCTCATTCCCCCTGTGAACACCAAAAGTCAAAGACATAATGATTTTTTAATAAGGAGCCGCATGGAAAGCAGAGAATTTAATCACAGCACTCATCATTTTCCTTTTCAATGATTTGCTTTCTAAGGCAACAAAGGAATGGAAAAATTTTCTTTTAGAAGAACATTTGTTTTCACTCTTGGCCTCTTCTGAACTTCAAACAGCCTTTTACGCTCCCTTTGTTTTAAAGGAAACAAATGGAAAGCAAACATTCATAAAAGTGGACTTGGTGCTCAACACATTTAATATGACAAAGTGTGTTGAAATTTCAGTTAAAGAAAATGCAAAAAGAATCCAAAGTTCTCAAATTGCACAATCTCTATTTTCAAACTCTGATTGACTTGTGTCTCTTTTCTCTAACACCCACTTCCTCTCTCTCTCTCTTATCCCGCTCTGTGTCCCTAGTCTCCCGCATCCCACCTGTTTCTCTTTTCTGCCTCTCTCATCTCTCTTAGCTCTCTGATGTCTCTGGCATTTTCTGTCTCTGTCTCTGTATGTGTATGTGCCTGTCTGTCTCTCTCATCTCTTCGTCTCTGTCTCTCACCACTAAATACTGCTGGGGAACTAGAAAGCACTCTTAAAATTTGTCATTTGCCTTTTTTGCAGCTATATTGTATTAATTTCATTTTCAATATTTGCTTCTATAAATCAGAAGATTAATAGCAAGACTTTGCTAATATCAGGGTGAGTTTGTCCCCATAACAAGATAAAACAATTAAATTAAGGCCGTATCTCCAGTTATGTCTCAAGCCGTCAGGTCAGTTGCAACAACTGAGCACTGTTTCACATGTGCTTACATGATAGTGCCTGCCACCCGCATGACAGAATGGGGCAAGTTAAGAACTTGAATCCACCATAGAATTTAATGGTATCTTTTTACAGAAATTCATCATCAGTGTCCTGGGTTATACAAATTCTATAACTTTTCATCGAGGAGCACAGGGTGATTTTACGTATATTAAGTAGACTTCAAAACTGTTACATGGCTTACGATCATCCCACGTTTTGCTGATGAAAAAACGATGCTCAGGGATAAATAATTCCATGACAAAGCATATAGACAAAAATGAAGCCAATTATGGACCCAGGGCTAGAAAAAAATTTCTTCCAAAATCAGGTACTAGCCTAATAAGGATAACGATACTGAGCAACAGCGTCTGCTAAGAGGTCCCACAATACAGGGTCTCTAGGACCTTGGAAAAATTAATGCACACTGGCCTTAATTTACTCATTTTCTGCAAGAGTCTACTGAACCCTGAGTGTTTACACCCCTAATCCACAAATGAGGTAGAATAAAAGAAGCTGATACTTTTTCAGTATTTTCCAAACCACCTGAAATCTCACTGGGGACAATGAGATAAAAACATCTTCCTACTGCCAAGAGTTTCTAAGTTTCTAACAGTAATATTTATTCACGTTTAAAAATGGCAAAATTGAAAGAAAAAGGATTTTTTTAGGTGGGGAGAACTGAAGTAACAATATTAAAATAAAAATAATTTCACAAATATCTATTGTATACATACAAAATACATCTATCCTCATGACAGACAATACTCCCTCTTGAGGAGCTAAACTTACCTGGTTTCCAGAGAGATTTCTATGCCCAAAGGTCTAAATAAACATGAAGCCATTGAGTTTTGATTTGAACTAGATGGAACATTAAAAGCTTGAAATGTGCCTATCATAAAAATCATGTGACAAGAGTATAAATCACCCATGTCACTCAATTTTATTACAGGCTACCAGCCACTGTTCTGTCAGTCTGAATGTGAATTCTTGAGCATGTACAATCATCCGCTTAAATATACTTCCTGAAGAGAATAGAAAAGAGAGAGCGTTCTAACATACTTGGATTAAACCTAAATCTTATTTTTACCTAGTAAAAATGTGAGACAAATATCAAAAGAAAAAGGAATTGTAGTTCATAAAGACAAAGGAAATGTGGGAAGTCTGTCACATCTTTATTATACTTAGCAAAGTGACCCAGTACTACAATTTAAATAAAAACAAGTTAGAAAAACCAAGATGACCTTGGGCAGGGGAGTCACGAAATTAGCAAAATTCTATTTGCTCTAACTCAGGTACTTTTTCCCTTTTCTAAAATTGACTTTAACTGTTTTACATTTTTGTCATATACTTCATGAAAGAGTCCCCTGAGGTGTAAAAGCTGATCGGCTAGCAATGCTTACCTTGGTTTTTAAGATTACAATCCACGGTTCACTTCTGCATTCGAACACTGTACGAGGCAGTACATTGAGAGATAAATAATTCCATCATTTCAACCTGGTGCTCCTGTGAAATGTGGTGCTAGGAAACAGCCGACAGGCAGTGCGTCTGAACAAATCATACGTTCTGTAATTGCCGCTTAGCTCTAATTACTACTGAGGATAGCGTTTGCAACTTGATTCCAGGGAGAGGGCAGACTACCTTCTGACGACACTGAACCAAATATATCCTAAAAGACTGACAAGTTACTTTCTTTCATGTAATTTTTCTGAGTATTTCCCAGCTACTCAGTAACTACCACTTTGCCATGGTAAAAGTAGAATCAAATAATCTGACACCCACCTCTACTTTCCAATGAAGCAATTTAATTCTCGCAGAATATGTACTTATTATAACAGTTTGGAATTTTTAGTATCACTCAGACTTAAGGGGATTGTTTTTTTCTTTTCTAGGTGGGCAACTAAATCTTTATTTTGAAATTGGTTTTTATTTAAAAAAGGAATATGTTCTCAAAATGTGAACTTTATTTATATTCTGCTAGTCCCAAGTAATTTATTTGCATACCATTAGACCTAGAGAATTTCTCTTCTGGGGAGTTTTAGGTTTTAAATAAAGATTCACAACATGTAATTCAAAAAGACTGAAGCAGATAATTAGATGTTGATAACATTAATAGGGATGTTTATGCATTTCAACTCAAAAATCTAATTTCAGTTATATGGGAGAATTACCATGGTGAAATTAGCAGTTATGTAGGCTTGGAATTAAAATAATACACTTATTCCTATACCTAACTAATTTCACTCTCCATCTAGTGGCCTCTGACCATATGATCAGAATAAGGCTTCTGATATATCCAGGTTACACAGTGTGGCTATGACCAAATGGTTGTTTTGCTTCTTCTAAGCTGATTGTCACTGATACTGTTGCATTAGCTTTGTGGACATTTGACTGAATGAAACTTAAAATAACTGATGTTTGCAAATGTCGAGAAGGATTTTGCACTTTGGTTGTGCAACTTTTAGCATATTTGTCAACCATGGCCAACACCTCAGTGATGATGTACAGAACAAATTACACCCACCCAAATTCAGAGATTTGGTACATCTACTTAAGTCAGATTTGTGCAGTAACTATCAGGGATAGGTAAACCTAAGGGAATAATTAGATGTGGCAATCAAAATGGTAATTATAAAACCAGCTCTTAGAAATGGCACATATCTCTAGGCCTCAGTTGTTATGAATAATAACAACATAGGACTCTAAATGGAACACAGTATGGGAGCTCTATACTTATTTTCCCCCAAATAATAATTGTGCACTTCTTGCTCATGTAATACTTAGTTCTTCATGATTAAAATAAACTTATAGACACTGCCGTGGTTTTCACTTTATTTTTTATTTTATTTTTAAAAATCTATACCTACAATAGACCTCTCCAAAGAAAACTCTTTGCTCAGTAGGGATTATGTTGATGCTTCCTTTGAGGTATTTTTCTTTCACAGAGCTAGGCAAGATATTCCATTCTTTTCTGCTTGCACTTAAATCATGCCTGATTCCTGGAGTATTCTTCTAGAACATTTCCAGGTCTGGCACACTAGTTCATCGTAAAGCTCCCAAATCCTTGATCTGTGCCTCTCATAGGTCCTTAGTTTAGTTCAGTAGTACACAAAGTGTGGCCCCCAGACCAGCAGCATCTGCGTCACCCAAGAACTTGTTAGCAAAGCAAATTCCCAGACTCCATCCCAGACCTACAGAATCACAAACTCTGGGGGTGGGACCCAGCAATCTGTGTTTTAACCAGCCCTCCAGGTGATCTGAAGCACTCTGATGTTTGAGAACCACTAGTCCATGTATGTATGTACTAAGAGCAATAGGAGAAAGGGATAAGGAGCATTTAAGCCTCTATGGGAAAAACTATGGGAGAGACAAAGGCTTATTAGCAGAGGGGTGGCATTTGAGTGGTGATCTAAAGGACTGGAAGAGTCTGGATGAATCTGAAGGAGGCACCAGGCATTCCTCACCCGGCTAGCCTATCACATGTGCCCTTGAGTTAATGCAGCCCCACCAATTCCAAGGTCCATCAGTCACCATCTTTAGTCATTCCATTCTTAAGGAAAACAAAGAAGACTTTCCTCAGTCCTATTAGCCTCTTAGTCTACCAATTACTCTCTTTTCCCTTAACTTTTAATTCCTTTTAGAGCAGCCTACACTTCCTTTTTCACTTTTTTTTTCTTTTTTACTATCCCTTCACTTCACAAATCCTATGATTTGGCTTCTGATTTTTCCAGCCTATTAAAAGTATGACTTTGGGGCTTCCCTGGTGGCGCAGTGGTTGAGGGTCCATCTGCCGATGCAGGGGACACGGGTTCGTGCCCCGGTCTGGGAGGATCCCACATGCCGCGGAGCGGCTGGGCCCGTGAGCCGTGGCCGCTGGGCCTGCGCGTCCGGAGCCTGTGCTCCGCAACGGGAGAGGCCACAACAGTGAGAGGCCCGCGTACCGCAAAAAAAAAAAAAAAAAAAAAAAAAAAGTATGACTTTGAAGTCCTTTATCAGTCTTCCTTGACCCCTGTACCAGGTAAAATATGATCCCATATCTGAAACACCTCTTTTCTAAGCTCAACTTTTGTTATTTCCAACCACCTGCTGGACCCTTCACACCTGTATCCCACTGGCACCTCAACTTCAACTTGTACAAAGTTAAACTAGTCATTCCAGCCCCCTGCTACCTCCCCAAGAGATGTTCCTCCTTTGGTGGTCTTTATTTCACTGCCTGGCACCATGAGTCTTCCAGGCACCACAGACTCTAAAACCTGAAGCTGTATTTGACTTTTCCCTCTTCCCTGATCCTGAATCAAGCTAGTTATCTTTATGACCTCTCTCACCTCCTTCCCCTTTTTATACCCATTACCCATTACCTCCATTTAGGTTCTCATTAGCTGTTCGCTAGCATAATCCTTTAACCATTTTATTCCCACCATAGTCAACTGAATTCTTAAGAAGGATAGCTCAAATCAATCATTTTTCTATTTAAATGTCTTCCATGGCTCCCCTCAGTGAGTTATGGGTTCTGAAATCCAATACACCTGTTCAAATCCCTACTCTGCTACTTACCAGCTGGGCAACATTAAAGGAATTAATTGACTTGCTAAGCCCCAGTTTTCTCAGCTGACAAGTAGGAATAAAACAGTACTCATATCTCATGAGGAGACCAGAAGGAACTAATCCGTGTAAATTCTTAAAGTGCAAAGAACATAGAAGGACTTAGTGAATAATAAGCATTATTATTATCATCACCAAAGCCTTTCACGGAATACAATTCCAACACCTCAGTTCAGCATTCATCACCATCCTCAAACTTAACTGAAAACCATTTCCTTACTCACACTTTCTAAGATATGTTAAACTGAATTATTCTTCAAGGGAAAAAACCAAGTCTTAGTTTTTTCTCTGTCCCTGGCTCCTTAGGCAGTACCTTACACCTAGTAATTGCTCCAGAAATGTTCACTGCATGAAGCACTGACCTGTTCTTGTACATACAGACTTTCTTAATTCTATCACTTTGTTTACACTGTCATGTTTCCCAGGATGCCCTTCTTTGACTGTCCCCTTTCAAATTCTCTCCATTTTCAAGTGGCATTTTAAATGCTATCTCTTCCAGGAAGTCTTCCCACTTCCATCAGAAGAAAGCATCTTGCTCTCCTCTGAATCTGCAATACATTTCATTTATACCTCCCTAATGGTACTTAAGACATTCTGTTGTATATGTGTCTTCTTCCCCAAGGAGCTGTAAGCTCTTCTGGGTTAGAGACCAGAATTGATTTATTGCTGTTTGCCTAGTTCCTTGCCCAGAGAAGCACTCAATAAATGTGTTGAATGAATGAATGAGGTAAAGGGAACATCTATCAATGCATTCTCATTATAAGAACTGTGCTGCTGTATACCACCTGATTAAAGGTTTTCTTTGCCATTGATAATTATGATGGTCTTCAAAGAGTAAATGGATTATGAGAATTACAGAAACAAGCTTAAGAGGATTCCTAATAATTGGGGTGTGTTCCTAACCTTAGGTTTAAAGTTAGTATTCTAGAATTCAGAAGCATTTTTCCTAGAAACAAAGTTATAAATGGTCACTGGATTCCTGGGATAGTCCTCAGAAGCTTAACTAACCCACAGATGTGTTAGACAGAACATTACACTAGCAATAGCACTTCAATGCCAACATCATTATGAGTCTTGAAAAGGAGTCAATATCCTGTGAATGTTTATGAAGATGCTCAGTCTTCCTTGCAAAACAGAAAACCATGAATTTTGTTTTCTTCTTTATATTTTAAGACACACTTAGAAAGCTATAACCAAAAGCCAATTTTCTTGTGTATTCAAATGATTACCTTTCATTGCCAGCATGAACGTGATCTGGTTAAAGAAATAATTTATAATTGTCAATTATGAACTGTAAATTTAGAAAATGGAAGTTCTCTGGAAAGCTGTCTATATGTTTGAATTTTTAGAAATCAGAACTTATTTTCTTTTTTACTTAGAACTCTAAATTTCAGCTTCTTTGTCTTCATTTTGCATAATTTAAAATTGATTGTGGCTCCTGATACTCTAGCTTCAGTTCCTTTACTGTATCCCCTGACAAATACATAATGACCTGTTAACAAACTTTTAATTACATTCATTAGGGGAATCCTTTATTTTAAATTAACTCTTGAGTGAGTAAATAATCCCTTTCTAATGGAAAAGTGATTGGCTTTCCAATTATCTGAATTGCAATTTTAGATTTTTACAAATTTACTTATTTAAAGTGGGCAAGCCTATATACAAGAAGTTGTCTATGAAAAAGACACATTTTCACTATTCCTTTTTGCAACCGCCAGCACTAAGCTAGACATTACTGGGGTCCCTGGTCCTTAAGAAGCTGACCATCTATTTGGAGAACAAAAACAATGTATCTGAAATAATTAGAGACTAATGCAAAGACACATAAAATTTAGTGTGAATTACAGGCACTGATGGAGAAATAGTACAGAAGAGAATATAACTTCCACAAGGGCAGGGATCTTTGTGTTGTTCACTAATGTGTCCTAAGCACCTGGAGCTGATTATGAGCTCAAAAAACAACTGGTACCAAAAGGAGAGACAAACGGGGGCTAGAATGGCTGGAGACAGTTTCATTGTGAAGACAGGACATTAGTAAGACCTGAAAATACAGTTGTCCCTTGGCATCTGTCAGAGATTGGTTCCAGAACCCCTGCGTTGATACCAAAACCCGTGGGTGCTCAAATCCCCTTTATAAAATGGTGTGGTACTCTCATATAACCTATGCACCGCCTCCCGTAAACTTCAAATCAACTCTAGATTACCTATAATACCTAATACAATGTAAATTCTATGTAAATAGTTGGCAGCTCACAACAAATTGAAGTTTTGCTTTTGGGAACTTTCAGGAATTTTGTTTTTAGAATATTTTTGAGCAGTGGTTGGTTGAGTCCGCAGATGGGGAACCCGGGGATATGGAGAACTGACTGCATGTGATTCCATGGTTCCTCCTTTCAATCACCATCTACATCCAATTAACAAGTCCTGTGGTTTCTACCTTCAGCATACATTGCAAATCTTTCTGCTTCTCTGTATGTCACTGCCCCACTCTACTCCAGGCCATCAATATCTATCGAGCCTACAGCAAATGGCTCTTAACAGATCTTTCTGAGACAACTTAGGCACCCCATACTTGGTTCTCCACATGACAGCAAAGCAAAATATTTAAAAATACAAATCTTATCATGTTACTCTAGCACATAGTCGTTTCCTGCTGCACTCTTAATAAAATCAAACACCTTACCATGGCCTACAGTTACTACACAATTAAGCCCCTGCTTACTTCCAAAACCTCAACTTATATCACCTCTCCTTACTGCCCCCCCAAGATCTAAGCTTCTGTTCCCTTTCCCAAACATGTCAAATTCATACTTATCTCAAGGCTTTTGCCTTTGCTGTTCTCTCAGTGTGGAATTCTCTTCCCCCAATTCAGTTGTGTCTCAGCGCAGTAGAGACACCATTGAGGACTTCAGCAAGGTCTTCCTTCTATTACATTGTTCTGTTTTACTCACTCTAGCCACTTATGTCTCTAAAATTATCTCATCTTATTTGTGTACTGGTTCATTGTCTCTCACTAGAATATAATCTCCATGAGAACAACTATATTCTAGGTGCTCTATTCCCAGCTTCTAGAACAGTGTCAGGCCTGTGGCAGGCATTCTATACATATCTTAAATGAATGAATGACTACATTTCTCCAGCCTTTTCAAGTATTCAATATGAAGACACTTTTTAAGCACCAAATGATTTGAAGGACTCCTCACATATTATTACTTTGAGTGTATATGCATAGTATTATATGCAATACTATTATGAAGTCAGTAACATTTAAAATAAAGGGACAGGCATACGTC
The DNA here is from genome assembly GCF_003676395.1 of Aethalodelphis obliquidens. NCBI lineage: Eukaryota > Metazoa > Chordata > Mammalia > Artiodactyla > Delphinidae > Aethalodelphis > Aethalodelphis obliquidens. The sequence continues at coordinate 53,327,815 of NW_020837946.1, read as the reverse complement.
AGAGATATTGCAGGTTCAGTTCCAGACTACCACAATAAAGCAAATATCTCAATAAGCGAATTTTTTGGTTTCCCAACACATATAAAAGTTATGTTTATACTATACTGTAGTCTATTAAGTGTGCAATAGAGTTATGTCTAAAAAAATGTATATACCTTAGTTAAAAACACTTTATTCCAAAACAATGCTAACCATCACCTGGGCCTTTCAATGAGCCACAGTGGTAACATCAAAGATCACTGATCACAGATCATCATAACAAATATAATAATAGTGAAAAAGTTTGAAATACCGTGAGAAGTACCAAAATGTGACACAGAGACACGAAGTAAGCAAATGCTGTTGGAAAAACGGCATCGACACAAACCTTCAATTTGTGAGAAACGCAATATCTGTGAAGCACAATAAAGCCAAGTGTAATAAAATGAGGTCTGCCTGTTTCCTTCTACAGTAGGGCTGACATGCATTTGGCAAGAATACATTGGGTATGTGTGAGACATGGCGTTTATTCAATCTACCAAATATTTGGTGCATGTTTCCATTTATTGGTACCCAAGGATCCTCAGTCCACAGATACCAGGGGACCCACTGATTGCTATGCGCACTTGCTATAAGAGAGAAGAATGGTAGCCGTCCTAGTTAGAGCTTTCTCAAGACAGAGATAAGAATAAACTTGGCGTAAAGCCTTATCCTAAACTAAGGAGAAGCTGACTTATTTTTTGAACCCTCTAACACTTAAAGTACAATGTATTGGTCATATTTACACATTTGTATAACAATGGCTAACACAGATAACACATTATATGCAACACTGTTTTAAGCACATTATGCATATATTAATTCACCCGATCTTCAAATTAACTCAGTAAGGGAGGAACTTACTATTATCTGTATTTTCTAGATGAGAAAACAAGACGTACAAAGTTTAAGTGTGTTGCTCAAGGTCACAAAGCAGGTAAGTAGCACAGCTGGGACTCAAACCCACACAGTCTGGCTCTAGAGTTGACACTTAAACCACTATGCTATGCTGCCTCGCTGATATAAGAAGAAGGTACCTCCTTTACAGTAGAGGAAAATCTCTTGCACCATACATAGCACATAAGAAAAACTGCATATCAGATGTCAGCTACTTGTAAATATGCATGCTTCACTCCCGAACATTTTCAAGTGTAGTTGTTTTTTCTCATTACTGCCAAATAAAGGTCTGAAATGCTTAGCAGCAAGTGATTTCATGAAGCAGTTCTATATCATGTGGGAAATTATAAGGAAAATCTAAATCAAATACCACGTCTCACTGTGCCTCTAATATCACTGCGAAAACAGCATGATTTTCTAGGACACATTGTGAAGTCTGAGGTGATAAGATAGCATATCTTAAAATGACTTGAAACCAAAAATGGATTTGTGAGTGTTATTTCCAACTTACCAAGAATGCTCTAATTTGACAGGTTAGAACATGAGGATACAGACCTCACCTTGATATATAAAGTCTGTAAGTGTGCAAACCTCCGTGATTTTTGCATAGTACTGGATCAGGCTGTTTATGAAGAAAGTTCAATATTAGCTTACAGGACCAAGACAGGATTCCAATAAGACTCCGATTGTCTTGTCCTTCATATAAGGCCTTTCATTTATGCTGCCACCCATTCCCTCTGTTTGAAAGAGATTAATTAGCTATCTTGTGAAATGTGAATGAATCAAGGAGGAGTTGAGTCTACTGAGCACAGCATATGTTTTGCAACATGACCCTTATGTAATAAATCTCTTGGAGAGCAGCTCTTCTTTTCCAAATGGGGCCTGTCTTCACTTTTCTCATGTGAGACTTGGCAAGTGGGACATTCTGAGTCTGACAGGCCGCTTCTCTGCTCCTCAGCTGACAACTCTTTTACACAGATGTCAGCTGAAACCTTTACTGGGGCACGTAGGGGATCAGAACTTTTGAGTCAGGGCCAACCAAGAGAATGCCGCATCCCTCAGCTCTCCGCGGACCCTACCCCTTCTCAACAGCACCCCTGCAGGTCAGCCCAGCTCCAATGAGCCAGCACAGAACACAGGAGAGGGAAGAATTGGCTATCAACATGAAGCTGGCTTAGGGAGTTCCCTTGTAAGAAGTTCACTAAGGAAGAGAAATCTGCATTTTTGTGATCTTTTCTTTCACAAGATTTGGGAGCTTGGAAGGCGTAGTGGCCTAGTAGTAGCTTTAGAGTCAGACCCCAGTTCAAATATTGTTTCTGCTATTTACTTAGTGATGTGACTTCGGAGAATTGCTTATTATCTGAACCTCAGTTTTCTCATCAGAAATCATACCTGTCTTGTTTAGATTTGGAAAGGGAAGAACAACATAACACATATAAAATGCCTAGCACAGTGTCTGCCATGGAGGATGCCTTCAATAAATGTTAGTTCTCTGTTTCTCTCATCCTGGAAAGGGCCAGGTGTTTCGAGGTCCAATTTCAAAAATGCCTCCAATGTCCTTGGCATATTCCATTTTCACTGGCTTTGTTCTTGTTTTGGCTTTATGCCAGGGATTCTTAACTTAGGATCCATGGACTGCCCCCCCCCAAAAAATTATGCAAATATTTGCAACCATGCTCCTTTTTGGGAGAATGGAATCAGATTTAATCAATTCTCAAAGGATTCTGTGATTCAAAGAGATTTAAAATCTCTGCATATGTCCCTGAAAAGTTGCAGGCAAAATGAATGTCTTTTGTAAATCAAATTTAATTTTTAATGTACTAGAAGAGTCAGTGAATAAAGGAACCCTACAATGAATCACAAGTACTTGCTTCATAAACTGTACATTTAATCCAGAGTTTTTCAGTTTTTACAAAAGATTCACATTTTCAATATCAGGTTTGCTTGAAATAGAATATATAGTGATATTATATGCATAGTAGATAACTTCTGTTAACAATTTACAATGTAGCCTGGGGGTCAACTTCCAGTTTAATGTAAACTGAAAAAGAAGGAACTCCAAAAAGTCCCTGATCTTAACTGGACAGAAATTTAGTTATCCTCTGCTCCAAAGACCTTATTTTATGAATGAAGAAATTGAGGTTCTGAGAGGTTACATGACTTGCCCAAGGTCATCTCAATAGTTACAGACAGTAAGGAATAACAGCTGTAAAAATGACAGTGATTATGATGATGATGACAGCACTGTGATCTATTGAGCATTTACTTGATCTAAGCCTTTAAAGACTTTTAACCTCATGTACTTGCACTACAATCCTAGGGGAAGATTTTATTACCTCTACTCAGCAGATGAAGCATTCTGCCCAGGGCTCCACAGCCAATAAATGGACAACTCAGGATTCAAACCAACTCACAACTCAGAACCCTGTTTCAGCTTGAAAGACTATGCTCTTAGGTACTAAACTGCTTCCCAGAATACAACAGAACAGAGAGTCACATGGTCTTGTATAAACAGAACAGAGAGTCACATGGTCTTATATCTACAACCTTTAAGGTATGTTTATATATTTGAATGGGGCTTTAAAAACACAATATTAGACAGTCCTTGCCCATGCTACACCCTCACAGATAAGACACTAGGAGTATGTGTACTAGAATAAATCCAGGTCACCTCCTGCTTGCAATGTCAGCCTCAGACACAACCCTCTCTGGCCATGCTTCTCCCTAGTCTGCAGGGCAAGGAGATCAGCCCACATGGAGTCTATGCTCTTCCACTGCCCCTTCTAGGCCACATTCTGGGCACCTGGGATTCCATATGTCCACACTCTAATGGCCCTGGAGCCACTTCCGATGTAGACCACACCTGTGTGGGCCCCAGGAGCGGCCTCTGGATGGCCGTTTTCAGGACACGTAGATGGAGCCTGGCCACGGGGACTGTGGTGTCAACCCTCCAGAGCCACTGTGTGCATCTTTCTTCTGGCACAGAACTTTGACATGTCTGGGAATTCTAAAATAATACCTGGTCTTCTCAGGCTTTCATGAATATATATTTGTACAGGTAAGAGGATAAAATATACTTCATTTAGCAGTTTAGTGGCTTGATTTTTAACTTTATAACAGTTAGATATATGTGGGCCTCAATTTGTATTATTGTCTGAGGCCTCACAAATGGTAGGACAGGGCAAGCTTGCCTGATTTTCTCCTCTTCAGTGCTGCTCTCTCAGCTTTCCTGGTCCTTCTATCCCCTTGGTATGACTCCATACCTGCTTTCCTTCCTATTTTCCCTGATCTATCTTTACTGGTGATCTGGGATGAAATCCACCTATCTGAACATCATCTGGTATTTAATAACGGCTGACTATAAGCCACACACTGTGCTAGGTGCTATGGATATAACCGTAAACAAGAAACCCTCAGTCCCTGCCCCCAGGGAGCTAACTGCTGTGTGAAGGGTCCACTTGAAAACACAGGCATTTAAAACACAGAGTGATAAGTGTGACCATGGGAGTAATACTGAGAATGCTGAGGGAACTTAAGTTTTTCAAAGGTGTCCAGTAAGGCTTCCTGAAAAAAGGAAGGTCTAAACTGACAATCTGAAGAATAAGATTTACCTAGGCAAAAGGGAATGAGGAAGGAGAAGAGGAAGAGCTGGTTCCACATTTGTTTTAAGTAAAAAGAACTGCACAAAAGACCAGGCCTGGAGCCAGGGCAAGCACGGTACCTTGAACTGAAAGTATTTCAGTATTGACTAAAATATGTCTCCGGGATGAGAAATGTTTCTGGAAAGGTAAACTGAGACCAGACTGATGCAGGTCTCGTGGATCATGTTAATGCGTTCAGACCTGACCTAAAGGTGGTGGAGAGTCAAAGGCAGATTCTAAAAAGGGCATGGCATGAGGAGACTCAGGTGTAAGGAACATCAGTGGCTGGAGAATGGATTATGTGTATGTTCAAGAGATGCCGCTGGGGAAAGGGAGGAGGGGCAGAGGTGGGTGGAGCTAAGACGTCCAAGTAGGTGGCTTTATAGTAATCCAGGGGAGAGACGATTCTGGCATGAACTGAGGGTTAGGCTGTAGTGAGAAAGGACAGATGAAAGAGGCTGAATCAATAGGACATGGTAAGTGATTTGATATGGGGCTGACACCCAAAGGATTAAAGCAATGGGTAGATGGAGGGATCAATCACAGGGAAGGAACACAGAGGGATGGGTGAACCCAAAGGGAAATTTGCTGTCTGAGCTTTGACCTCAGCATCCCTCCGAGTCAGGGCTCTTGTTTTTTATCTTTCAATACCACACACTGAGACTGTGTGCCCAGGGTCTAAGTGCTAGGCTGTGGTGGCCTCCGCCTCCCACTCTGCCCCACTTCTTCTCCACCACCAGGAGGAAGGGTGGACAAATGACAGCCATGAAGAAGGGAATTCTTGAATGAGGCTCTCATTTATAATTCATCTGAGATAATCATTTGTTTAAAGTACATGGCCATCATAAAAGTTACCAGAACAATTCAGTAAATGACAATGTGTCTGAATTTCCAGAATTATATTTGATTTGGGGTTGTCTTAACTATTACAGCAACGATTAAGATTTAGTCAATATTTCAACGTTTTGCTCTCAAGCAGTGATGTCAACTTAGTAAGTGTTTATCCTTCAAAGACAAAGAAAGTTAGAGAATGGCTAATTCATATACTTCCCTAATATACCTTCTCAGACTTTACACATGCAATTTATAGCACATCTATATCAGAAATTAATCCTTATCAATATATCTAAGTTATAGTCTTTTCTCAATCTCGAAGATTTTTACATGGGCTATCAATATGAAAAGGAAAATTTTAAGTAATAGCACTCAGTTTCAGAAAAAAAAATACAATTTTTATTTTTTATTGTGTAAGGCTAAACATCAACTGATATGCCAACAATCCTTTGTGAAGGTAGTGGCTACCAGGAAAAAATAAGAACAAAAACAAACAAACAAAAGCCCCTAAAGGATGGGTTCAGTTCTTGAAAACAAACTTTCTAAAAGTAAATTATATCAGTTTGCTCAATATTGATGAATATTAGTCTTCATTATTCATTAGCCATATCATATGCAGTATAGTTAGGTCTTTTTTAAAATTCTAAAATTTAGATTAAAAGCCAAATTTAAGAAAGTTAGTTTTGAACTTTTTAACAATTGTGTTGCGTGAATGTTTGAAGTTAAAAAAATAGAAATCAATACTATGTAAGGAAAAAAAGAAAAACGAATGAGAAAGCTTTCAAGGGCTCCATCAATATTTTAAACAAGCTTGGAGGAAAATCTCAAGTTGTTGTGTCAGCAATGCCAAGGTTATTCAGACCTAATGCCTATATGGCTTTGGATAAAAATTTTAATTTCCTTATGTTTCAGTTTCTTCGAACATAAAAGAAATAGAATCAAAACAAACTCGCCAAAATGCCACAGAAAATAAGGTTTATAATGAAGTTTGACATTCATATGATAAAAAGTATAGCATTATTATTAGATCCATCTTACTTACCTTTTACACAGACCTGTATCCTTATGAACCAAAAGGAATGATTTTTTAAATCACTTCTTTACTGTAATGATCTTAAAGATTGATAACAAAGTCTTTCCCCAGGATAAATGGGCAAATACAAGTGAACAAAATGAGGGTACTTTAATAGCAGTACTACTCCTGCCTAGATTAAGGGATTTGAATCCTACACATAAACCTCAATTTACGGTGTGGGGAACATAGCTACACCACAATCTATTCAGGGAAAAACAGACCGGCACCTTTTTATGGATAAAATACAGACTAAAACTGATACAAATTGGACACACAGCACTGTCCTTGTTCAGAACATGGTACAATAAAAGGAACTTTTCTGTTTATCCTTCTCAAAATTGTTACAGTTCTCTTAGTGCAAACAACAAAGCAGAAAGTCCATGGAAGCAGAATCTAAACTATTTCTGTTTAGCTCTGAGCAAGGTATTTATCTGTTTCATCCTGCACAAGGAGCAGAGTGGACTGAAAAATAGCCCCGAGCAAACAACGGTAAAATCTGCTGGGTAACCATGAAAATACAAACCACCCAAACACTTGCATTATAGTCACATTAATTATTGCTACTTATAGGAAAAGACCATTAAAAGCCACAAAACCTATAAACAAACCAGATGGAAGCGATGCTAAAAGGAGCTAATCTAAAGCCATGCTTGCACACAGAAGAAATGACATCTTCACGTGGCATAAATCATTAACATTTATATGCACAGATACAATGAACTATCGTCTTCTCTTAGGGTTCCAAACAGTTGGGTAAGGATGGAGGACTGAGTGGGAGGCAGGTTGATAGGAGAGAAAGGGGTTTTGCCCAAGGAGCTCTTTGCTTCACTTGCTCTCTCCTTCCTTCCTTCTTAAACCTCTCTACAGCCCTGCCTTCTGAGATACGTCTCTCCTGCCCTCCTCTGGCCTCTCTGATCAAGTTGCTCTGTCTCTGGGGCCTGCTCTTCCTCTTCTGGTTCTGTGGGTGTGGATGTTTGGGCTCCACCATTGGTTTTTTGCTGGTGGCCGTCTACACCCCCTCCCTGGGTCATCCCTGCCACTCAGGACACTGTCTCTGCCAACAGCTGCTACTCAGAGCCTGGCCTCCACCCCAAGTCTCAGTTCTGTATATCCAGATACCTGCTGGCTATTGCCAGCTGGATGCCCCATAACCATCTCTAGAACCAAACTTATTGGGGCTGAGAGATATTACTCTGAAATGGGAGAGGATGAAGTTACTCATCCCAAAGGAATATCCTGAGATAATAAAAGACCTGTATAGAAGAGGAAGAGAGGGCTTCCCTGGTGGCGCAGTGGTTGACAGTCCGCCTGCTGATGCAGGGAACACGGGTTCGTGCCCCAGTCCGGGATTATCCCACATGCCGCGGAGCGGCTGGGCCCGTGAGCCATGGCCGCTGAGCCTGCGCGTCCGGAGCCTGTGCTCCGCAACGAGAGACGCCACAACAGTAAGAGGCCCGTGTACCAAAAA